>NC_090730.1:86356979-86529479 GCF_036898095.1 Palaemon carinicauda | reverse complement strand
TCTAAAGATGGCCAATTTAATTTTTTTTTCTTTTATTCAGCTTGAGTATGAATGAAAATCAATTCAACATCTACAATCTCTATGTAAAAAGCAGTGAATCTAGATATGTCAATCATGTGACCCCTGCCAAAACTCTTATCATTGCATAAAACAGTGTTTAAGGTTACAAAATTCATTTTACCAAAGTTGAATGGCAGGGAAGACCTGCATAAAGTTCTGCTGAGGTTTGTCCCCAGATTGTCTTTAGCTTCTGTGAGAAAATGCTGGAATCTTAGTAGGCTGAAGAGTCGACTGTCCCACCTAAGGAGAAACATTGCTAGGTCCTGGCAGTTGAAAACAAGGACACACAATCAGTGTACGAACAATAACCCTTGCATGATGTGAAGCAGTAAGAGAGCGTCACTCTAAGAATGAGTGCTTGCTCCGAAAATTTTCTTGCAGTGATTTTGCATTCATTTTTGTATTATCACACCTTTATTAAAGCCAAAATACTGTATCTATTAGAGCCATAATACTGTATCATCAAGTGATTTTGCTGATGATATTTGATGGTGGAACCATCACAAACTGTCTAGTTCCACAAAAAACATCCAAATTTCTAGTACACAGTGAAGACTTAATTACACATACCCATCTTTATGGTACTGGAAATGACAGCGAAGATGATCCCGATCATGTCTTAAGCCCTAACCATGATATTTCAGTCTCAGTAAGTTAGGAAAAACTGGTGCTGAGCACAATTTCTGATTGGATGAAAAAAAAGTGTATCCAGTAGTGTTTGAGGATGCAAGTGTCATGACAAGTCCCTTAAGAAGTGCGCTCGTTATGTGGGTTAAGCCTGTGTAGACAAAGTGAGATGCTTGTGGATGAGTAAACTAGAAGAGTAGCTGAAAACTATTATAAAAAAAAACATGATTTTTGAAGAAAAAATACAAAAAAAGTTATTGTAGAGGAAAATTCAAATGCCCTATAAGGATGCTTTGAAAATATAATGAGGAGGAGAGTGAAGTATTTTTCAGTAATTTCCAGGCAATGTGAGATTATAATACAGAAAATCACAAAAGGGTTCAAGTAAAAAAATGTTCAAAGGGACTGAGTAGGCAGTCAGCCAATGTAAAGGTCAATGTGAAATACAATATAAAGTTCTTTCTCAATGCCTGATATCAGAGAAAAATACAGTAAGACATATCATTAAAGCATGAACAACTTCCACTTTACATGAGAGAGCTTAAAAGGAGCCTACTAACAAAGTCATTGGAGGTAATTATATGTACTATATATGAACACAAATCTGTTGCCTGTCACTCTCGGCCGTTATTCTCAGATTCACACACTGCACTGAATATAACTGAGGCCCCATTAGTGGTGTCTGCATGACCGACAATGTGCATGTGTGAGGTGCATTTAGACGAAGAATGGGTATCAAAGCGTTTTCATAAGGATTTGTTCACAACAAATTTATAAGGCCTAGAAAAAGGTTATCTAGGTCACCTGCGTAGAAACATATACTGTATATAGCTTGCTGTAAATGAAGGCGACGGGGAAGAAGATGGTATTGTTAAAGAAAATTGTGTTCAAGAAAAGCAAGAATAAGACTTTTCTTTTTAGTAAACATGGTCAACTCCTGATATCCAATGCGTAAATTTCATTGCAATGGCTTTGCAGTGGGCTGTTCTTTTCCCATCGCCTGATTTAGGTATGATAAGTGTATAAATTCTTTATTTTCATATTGTAAGAGCACCTAAAAAGGCTATATTTCTAAATTGAGAGGGCCATATTAAAAACATTTAATCCTTTATGGATTTCAGGGTTTATGCAAATTATTGAAAAGGATTGAATATTTTAATTACTAATACAGTATTGTATTAACAATTATCATTATCCAAAATTGGACAAAATAAAAGTATGCGATAGCATGCTTTTAGATCCAGATATTTCTTCTTGAGAGGGTAGCAAAAGAAAAGTTGGACCCGAGATATTTGTGTGAATGTGTGTTCAAGCATTTTTGGATCTGAAGGCAAAACGCTTGGGGTGATCGTTATGGGGGTGGCGCTGTTCGACATGCCTGCACAAAGGAAATCTTATTGTGCTGGTCGCGGGTCAATTGCTGCAAAGTGCCACATGCTAGGTCGCACCAACTGTGCTGTGATGGATTACATTTTGTCAGCCCTAACAAAGAGATGAGAAGAGCCACTAGTCCCAAATTTGCACACAACACATAAAACACATTGAACCTTTATCCTTTGGAATCGCTGTTTACAATGGTTACACAGCACCCACCAGAGGTACCAAACCTGTGACCTTGAAATTTCAAATTGGCCTTTCAAGTTTGGATTTCTGCCTCTCAAAAGGCTGGTCCAAAAAGGTTTGCTCTGGTATTAAAATTTAAATATAATGTAATGTTTTTTTTTTTTCTAAAATTCTATAATGCAACAAAAAGTTGTAGAGTTTGAGAAGTTTAAAAAAAAATTACTTACTGTAGTTCTAAAGCTTGACATTCATTGTTGGTTGACATTATTTTAGGCTTTCACATAAAATGTGATTAACTGTCAAACTTATTTGGGTTAATCACTGAATATCCATGGGTCAAATGAGTGTGACCAGTTTAATGGAACTACTGCAACTGGATGCTCATTTTGTTTTATAGAATGCCATTCATATCTTCCTTGAGCTTGAGCAGTTGGGCAAACTGAAAGGAAATTGAAGAAAGTGGATGGCATTCTTAATATTCCAACATATTTAGCACATACTGAGAACTTTGGAAAAAAAAACATAGACCAAGTCAACCATATGATAAAAAAAAGATTTTACCAATATAGAAGGGGTAAGAAGATATGAGTAAATTTTCAAAGACCTCCATACTTGTACTGTAGTGACTAAGGAATTTCCTGAAGGGTTCAATATCATGGATGACTAAGACTTTCATGACTAAGTCATTACAAACATACAATTTTGTTCACAAACATTTCCTTGTATCCTCCTATGTCACTTTTGACTTTTCACAGTATGCTTTACTTCTAAAATGTTCACATGAATAGTTATTTGAACAGAGCAAAGTGAACGATTTAGTTTCTCCTTGATATATTTCCAGCTAAAGTTCAAGGAGTGGATTTAGGGCTTATTTGAAACAATGAAGGTACCAAAAACAATGCATGATGAATTATCAGGCACTAACCTGATGGTGACCACATACCTTATACATAGTAACTTCCTCTCCTTTTAACCCTCTATGGACAATCTCCACATGAGAGAGAGAGAGAGAGAGAGAGAGAGAGAGAGAGAGAGAGAGAGAGAGAGAGAGAGAGAGAGACAACGACGCATTATTAAATGAATTATTTCTATCATATATGATATTAAGTTTTTTATTTTAAAGTTTTCAGAAGCTTAGTTTATTTTTGGTTTTAAGGAGTTATTTTTTTGGCCAATTTCAAAATGTCACAATTGCTTTGATATGGCTATTATGATATTTCTTTGAATTTTTCAAATAAATTTCAAGTATTACTCAAGTTACTTTGTTATTGTACTGTATGTGACTGATGTTGTGATTATATTCTATTCACATTTACCTCTATCCTTTACTGAAATTTACTGTCAAACCATTAGTATTCCTTAAAAATAATTATAAATTATATAAAACATGCCATTCATTTTGTAAATCTTATTGCTCTTCTTTACTTATCATGCAGGCAAGGAAATTGAAATAAATGTATCTGACTAAAATAGTCTTAAAAATATATACAGTATAGGCATTACTCAACTCCAAATTTGAGGGTAATTTAAGTGAGTTTTTGCTCACCATATAATGTATTTTACATTATCTTTTAATTCCAATGTCATTATTATATATCATACAAGATTTTGCTTTTCATAAATGAGAATGCAGAAAATAGGTTTTAGAACTGGTAAATTTTATGATTTGACCCTATATTTTTTTTAAAGTACTGTAATCAACAATCAATAAGAATCATTTAACCCCTTCACCACAAGGCAGCAGATCCCCCCTCAGTACTTGCAAACGAGATTTGTCATCATCGGAAATACATGCACAATTACTCTGTAATCTAAATTTCCATGCTTATTTGTTTTATTGCTGATTACAGAATAGATTTTTCAAAAGTTTGCATTTTTTTTTGTCTTTTACTCTATACCAAAAAATTAGTTCTATTCATTGTGAAGTGACTATAGAATGATTTTTCAGAAATTTGTTAAATTTGTAATTTGAGTCCTTTTTCCATTTTTTTTTCATAATTTGTTTCTTAATATTTTCCATGATTTATAGGGTTTATTTTTTTTTACCATAATGAAACAATTCCTATCTAGCATAAAAATCATTTTTAGAAAAAAAAACTTTTATTGTAGGTCTGCATCCGGTCTATATAGGGTAGTAATCCCAGGTCTTAATAGTATCAAGGGAGATAGAATTTGAAAAACACTAATTTTTAGGATAAATGCCCTGGCGTCGCAAAACCGAAGGTCAGAGGCAAAAATCCCATACAGTTTGGAGATGTCATAAGTCACCTTATTAAGTGGTATGAATGTCAAAGTCCTCTCCTTAAAAAATGACATTAGCTGGCTGGCCCCCTTAAAAGAGCTATTTTGAATTATTTTTCTGGTTCTACAGGAATTATATTTACTCAATAATATAGCTAACAAGAGGTTGATCATGATCGCCTACTTCATTGAGTGGAGGGAAATAGCAACGCAAGAGTTCAAGTATTTCAAAATACAGTATAATGAAACAGTCCAGTTAATTTGTTCCACGGGAATCAGACAATATGTCATGCCATTCTACATAAAACAGAAAAGGGTGATTATGAACGCTAAGTTCAGTAAGTGGAAGGATATTAAGAACCAGTCTATATGCTCGGAATTCTGCCTCGAGTTCTAGTAGTTAATAGAGCAAACTGGATTTCAGAATAGAGTGAGTTTGCACACCAGAAGGAACTGAAGTAAATATAGAAATTTATGCTATAAGAGAGGATCTTACCTGTTATGTACTTTGCACCATCAGAACCCTTACTGAGTGCTGCACTACAATCACTAGGCAAGACTTGAGGAGCAATGCTTGGGCTTGAAATTGGGGAAGTTAGACTATATTTCTCAAATAACTGGAGTTCTTTCCTAAGGCCGCCTCCTCAATGTTTTAGCTTGAAGACACAGACTTTCTGAGATTGCCAAAAGAAACTAAAGAAGAAAAGAGCTCACTATCAAAACTAGACTTACTTTGTCTTCTCCGGATTACCCTTTAAAGTAAAAGATAGTTTCTTTTACCTTTGTAACTTTTCATTTGGTCAGCAACCATCTAAATATATTTTCCCCTTAGAAATAGTAAGGATTTGCATTCTTCACAACTATCATCTGAATCAAAATATTGGCCGCAGCATGTGACACAGAAAAGACAGGTCATGAACAAGCAGGAAAAATTCCCTTAAACAATCTAAGCAGTAATTATGAAAAAATTCAGAAAAAGGCATCCATTAAAATAATTGATAACCAAAATAACACATATCTAGAGAATTAAGATGGAGTTAAGTCGACGTTCTAAAGCAAGAAAAGCGGAGACTGAAAGACACAAGACATTTATTGCCATTAGCCACTAGATTGTCTCAATACTACACTAGAAGCTGAACTCTATTGTAAGATAATAAAAGATATTTTTTCTATTCTTGGGGTAAAGTCGACATAAGCATGCTTCAAGAGAGATGCAATATGAACATCAAGCAAAGTTCCAAGAAGTAATTAATTTTCTTTATTCAGATGATTTCCAAGTTTACCTCCATCATCCCAATGTGAAAAATAACAATTTCTCTATTTTCATACTTTAAATCCTTCCCAAATGTCACACCAGAAGTTACTTCTGCTGCTTTTTGTAATCTTTCAGCCTTTCATTGTCCAGTTTATAATACTTTATTTACTATTACATATGCATTTTTTTTTTTACTTTTTTCTTAATCTTTAGTTCCTTCATAATCAGCTCACTGCAATATATATTGTATTGTGCTACCATTCTCTGATAGTACAATGTAATCCTTTTCATTACTGTCATATATTCTTAAGAAAAACCATCTGTTATCTATAGTTATCATATTAAAATAAGCATGTTTAAGCTTCATTTATGAATAGCTTTTATTTCTCTTGAGCTCCATTCTTGCAAGATTTCAATTTCTCTCTGGATTCCTTGAGGTATTAAAAATTTTAATCCTTAGTTCCAGGATCATCTTAAGCATTACTTGGTTTTCTCTTCAAATCTGTCTTCTCATTTCAACTGCACAAGGAACTGCAATTTAGAATCCCTTCAACCTGTATAAATTCTGATTCTGGCACTTATCGTGCATCTTATGACATTTCACAAAGCATTAGATTTTTTCTCCCTTTTATCAGTGTGCATACATTATCTTTTTTTTTAGATAATCTAAACAATTATTAATTAAATTATTTCCCCACTTCTATAACATCATCTGCAATATTATTTCTATTTTGCTGTTATTTCTTAAAAATAAATTTAAATACTATCACTACTCATGTGTTAAGCACCTGTTCTTGTATACCATAGACTGATAGACTGTGTACACAACTAATGTTGATATATTTCTTCTACCTAGAACCTTCAATATTTCCCTCCTTTGGAGGTTTAAAGGCCACTCATGAGTGGCAGTGGTAAGGGACAGTGACAATGCCCTAGACACTGATCATATACACATATGATTAGCGCTCAAGCCCACTCCCCACCTAAGCTAGGACCCAGGAGGCCAGGCAATGGCTGCTGAAAACTTAGCAGGTAGACCTATGTGGTCCCGAACCCCCCTCCTTAGTTCACAAGGATGGTGAGATTGTAGACAGCAAGAAAACATCGAGCTTGAGCAGGTCTTGAACCCCAGTCCAGATGATCAGTAGGCATGAACAATTCCAATAGGCTAATACAGCCATAGTTGTCATTAACAGAGGCATAACTGCATTAAAACATTTATAACCATACTGTTCGTTTTTTCTTAATTCTCTTTCCTATCAACTGTTCAACTTCTTCAATGATCATTCTCAAGCGTGTATCTCTTGTTTACACACATATCATTTGGCACAGCCCTATGATACCCTTAAAGTCAAGACTTGGTGGCTTAGTTAAACTACTTCAATATGCAGTCAAAATAATAAAGAATAAAACATACTCAGAAATAACTATGAAATATCAAGCTAAGTACTTTGAAGTACCATTTATGGAAGCTACATAGTATAGGTCTGAAATCTGATGGAATACACAATTCTATTTTTCTGCTAGACTGTTCATGCATTCATTTATAATCTTAATGCATTCATTTATAAAGCTACTACAAAAATCTTTTGATTTTTAAGTGCCTAAATTACATTCCCATTTCAGTACTTAACTGTACAAACATATATTGAAAAGTATTTTTCCACAGCCAAGATGGGGAAATATACCTAAAGACAATTGAATGTAAACCAAATGATGACTACCATGCTAGTTTTATGTTTTGTAGTTAAAATAACATAAAATATTTATAGAGCATGGACAGATACTAAAAAATCTAGCATGCACTATTTTGTGTTCCTGAGAGAGAGAGAGAGAGAGAGAGAGAGAGAGAGAGAGAGAGAGAGAGAGAGAGAGAGAGAGATCAAAGGAAATATTAAACATAAGATCTCAATATTATTCACAAAACTCATTAGTAGTGTATATTAAAATAAGAGAACTTTCATTTAAATTGGTATAAATTGTGGCAGACAAATGTACATTATGACAATGCAAATATTATTGCTTATACTACAGTGAATATTATATTAATATTTACATTAACATGGCAGGAATATAATTGGCTTCAAAAACTAAACATTTCTTTGAAAAGGAAATATACTAAGCATTAATATGCTTGAAAAAAAAATAATCTTATTGTCTTTTGTTGCTGAAGAAAAAAATACTGTGGACAAAACAATCAAGATTCATGGAAAGGTATTAGTAGCTATCATTACGTGGTGATGATGTAGCTTTTATAGTTTTCTAACAAATATTTTTGTAATAGCAAGTATTGTAACATACTTGCAGAAGAAATTCATGACATTGTAAATCAGTGTGCAGTATTTCAAATTGTAAAAGACAAAATTATTCTAATTTAGCTTTCTATCTTTTTACAATGAAAATGTTTGATCATAAAATAACTGTGAAAATGTTTGATCATAAAATAACTGTGAAAATGTTTGATCATAAAATAACTGTGAAAATGTTTGATCATAAAATAACTATCTTTAATCACAATTTCTTTGTTTTCTCTGAAATAGCCCAAATATGTATATACAGTATTATTTGTTTTTACGGAATTCAATGATATAAGTAGTCAATACATCATGTCCATCTATAGTGTAATTTATGACAAAGAAATGTAAATATACATTGCCCCTTTGCAGTAATATTAGATTGGGCTTAACATATTCTTACAAGACAACTGTATAGCTATTAATAAATGTAGTTACCTGAACACCCCTACTAAAAATTTTAGTAAATGACTGAGACCAAATGAAATACTTGGATTTGTTTTTCCATTTGATTTTATTGCACACTGTCAAAGTGGCCATTCACTAAAAACCTAAGAAATAAACTATCACAATTATAATAACCAGCATAATGATTTTCAAAGGTATCATATGCACCAAGTTCCATAGTACAATGTACTGAAAAAAATGTCAACTATATGTTGTATAGTAGACACCTTTCACATTATTATTAGATTTACAAAACTGATCAGCTTTAATTTGAAAAACCAGCTTCAAGTATGAATCTTCCTAAATTGCAGCACATTAATGGCATTGTTATTACTCCTTTTTTATCAAATTATGTTAATAGCTGTGCTATAATAATTGCAAGTTACTGTATATACAATCGTCGGTAGTTGGGGGCACATAACATTTCCATTCTTTCGGTAAATTTTCTTTAAGTAATAGAGAATCTGGGCCTCTATGTGTAACTTCAGTCATTTTAGTGCCTAATTAAAGTTCCCTTATAAAGGTAGATATCATTTTGCCAATGTTTTCAATTGTTCTGGAATGTTGCAATAACCTTTGTATATGGGCTTCCCTCTCAAGGATGCTCCCATAAACACATTATTTCAATTTTCTTACGTGCACTTGCTTACTTGTAGGTAGTAGGTTAGCCAAGGCACCAGCCACCCGTTGAGATACTACCGCTAGAGAGTTATGGGGTCGTTTGACTGGCCAGACAGTACTACAATGGATTCTTCTCTCTGGTTACGGTTCATTTTTCCTTTGCCTACACATACACCGAATAGTCTGGCATATTCTTTACAGATTCTCCTCTGTCCTCATACACCTGACAACACAGATTACCAAACAATTCTTCTTCACCCAAGGGGTAAACTACTGCACTGTAGTTATTTAGTGGCTAATTTTGTCTTGGTAAGGGTAGAAGAGACTCTTTAGCTATGGTAAGCAGTTCTAGGAGAAGGACACTCCAAAATCAAACCATTGTTCTCTAGTCTTGGGTAGTGTCATAGCCTCTGTACCATGGTCTTCCACTGTCTTGAGTTAGGGTTCTCTGGCTTGAGGGTACAGTCTGGCACAGTATTCTATCTTATTTCTCTAAATCTTGTTTTGTTGAAGTTTTTATAGTTTATATAGGAAATATCTATTTTAATGTTACTGTTCTTAAAATACAGTATGATATTTTTCCTTGTTTACTTTCCTCACTGGGCTATTTTCCCTGTTGAAGCCCCTGGGCTTATAGCATCCTGCTTTTCCAACTAGGGTTGTAGTTTAGCAAATAATAATAATAATAATAATAATAATAATAATAATAACAACAACAACATTGTGATTTGTTTGTATCAACTATCTTCCTTTCTTTATGCATACAACAAATGAATTATAATCACTAAGGAACCTTGCTAAAAGTACATGACATTTTAGCGTATTACTTAAGATTATTTTACTAATATTTGATTGATAATTAAATCATAACCACATTACTAAGTGTTACTAATAATACCAATCACAAAGCAAACATATATGGCACATAAAGTAAGTCAGTTTTCATTTTCAAATCTCAAGATAAAGTTTAGTGTAAGTTACCAGCCCTTAGTTACAGTCTTTATGCAAGATACCAGGATTCTAAGCAAAATTTTGTAACATGAGAATATATATACACACATAACTGACGTAAGATTGACCACATGTTACAGAAGAATAAAAGAAATAAAATCAATTTGAAATGAAAATTGATATCAATATATATCATCATCAGCCGTTACAAGTGCACTGCAGAACGAAGGCCTCAGATATGTCCTTCAACTTGTACCTGTTTAGGTATTTCTATGACAGTCCACACCCTCAAACTTTCTTAGTTTGTCCATTCATTATCGTCTTCTCTTCCTTCCCCTGCTTCTTTTGCAATCTCTAGGGACACATTCTGTTATTCTTAATGTTCATCTATTATCTGTCATTCTCATTACATGTCCTGCCCATGTCCATTTCTTTTTCTTACAAGTTGTTAAAATGTCCTCTACTTTAGTTTGTTCCTGTATCCATGTTGTTCTTTTCATTTCTTAGTGTTATTCCCATCATTATTGTTTCCACAGCTTTTTGAGTTGTAACTAACTAGCTTATGTTTTAAGGCTTTAGTAAGACTCCAAGATTCTGATGCATAAGTTAATACTGATAGGACCATCTGATTAAATAATTTTCTTTTTAGACAAAGTACCAGTTTACATTTCATAATTTCATTTCGTTTACCAAAAGCTCTCCATCACATGCTTATCCTTCTTTTGATTTCAGTCTCATGCCCTGGGAAAACACTTGATGTCTATCCTTTGTACATATATTCATTAAAAATCTCTAGAGGTTCGTCTATAATCTTTATTTTTTATCACTACATTTTCATTTAACATTATCTTAGTATTACTCATATTCATTTTCAGTTCGATACTTATGCTTTCTCTAATCAAATTTTCTATTACCTTTTGCAATTCTTCCCACGATTCATTAAATAGAACTATGTCATCTGCAAATCTCAACTTGTAAGGTATTGCCCAATAATATTCATTTTTAAATTTTCCCAATCTAAATTTCTGCTAAGCATGCTGTGAATAATTCAGGAGAGAAAGTGTCTCACGTCGAACTCCTTTCTCAATCTTTATGCAGTTTTAGGATTGATGTATTTCCTGTTTAAATATCTTTAAGTGTTCTAAGATATGATTCATCCCTTCCTTGTCTTTGAAGGCCTTCCATTACTGCTGAAGTTTTGACAGAATCAAAAGCTTCTCATAGTCTATAAATGCCATACAGTGTGGTTTGTCATAATCTGTTGTTTTTTTCCATTAGCTGGTTAATTACATGGATATGGTCAGTTGCTGAATACCAACTTCTAAAGCCTGACTGCTTTCTTGGTTGATTGAAGTCTAGCTGTCTTTCTATTTGGCCTAATATGATCTTTGTAAATATTTTATATAATACTGAGAGTAAACTTATTGGGCAGTAATATTTCAGGTCTTTTATGTGTGTTTTTTTTTCTTTTTTGTGAATTAGTAGGATAACGTTTTTCCGAGCTGAAGGTATAGAGCATTCAGCAAGTTTTACTATTATGAAATCTCCTTCATCTATTATTAAAGCAATTGTTAGGTCATCTTCTCCTGCTATTTTGCCTCATTTCATGCCTTTTAATACTTTCTTTACTTCTCCTACTCTTACGTTTGGCACCGGCTCAGGTCTTTCATTATTTCTGATTGCAAAGTTCTTCTTATATCACTATTGTATAGAAATCCTCTGCAAATGTTATCACTCCATCTCTATTGTTTATATTTCCATTTTCATCCTTTAAAGCAAATATCTTTTTGTGCCTTGTTCCAAGTGTTCTTTTCATCAATTTGATGATTTTTCCTTTCTTTAGTGTTTCCTCAATTTATGTCTGACTGTGTTCATGAATGCCGTGGGTTTTTAGTTTGTTTATTGTTTTGGATAGTTCTTCTCCTTCTATTTCACCTCTTGGATTTTACCCTCACTTACAATCTTTTCTTTATTAGGCTTTTGGTCTTTTCTGATAGATTTCCTTGATCGTGTTTAGGAACTTTTCCACCTATCTCTTGTGCTGATTCAAATAGAAATGTTGTTGAATTAATGTTCATTTCTTATTTACTTGCTCCCATTTCATCATTTAGCTAGGAGTACCTATTTTGTATTGCTAAACTAAACCCATCAGATCTTTCTCTTGTTACAGGAGTGTTTATTTTCTTTCTTAAAATTAATTTTCTCTTTCTTTCATTTAGATCTAAACAAACTTTGCTTCTCACCATTCTTGTTTTGTTAAAGTTTTCTATACTTTATATAGGAGATATTTATTTTGATGTTACTCTTTTCAAGATATTTTATTTTTCCTAGTTTCCTTTCCCTGTTGGAGCCCCTGGGCTTATAGCATTCTGCTTTTCCAACTAGGGTTGTAGCTTAGCAAGTAATGATAATTCTATGGGTGCTTGACTTTAACTTGTTTAACACTGCTACATCTTTAATTAAATCAACTTTTTCACTGAGAATAAAACCTATTTCACTTTTCCTTTCTTGATGTACAATTTCTATCTTACTTTCTATAAAAAAAAAAAAAAACTGTTCACGATTTTTTTAAGATGTTTCCCTTCAGCAAATTCTACAAGCATGTCACCTCGGTCATTCCTTGTGCCCACTCCAAATTTACATACTGCTGATTCTCCTCTCTTCTTTTGTCTTACTTCAGCGTTGAAATCACCCAAAAACAAATGTAAATTTAGTCCTATGTTTTTTCATGGATATCTCCAAATATATCACTTCTATCAATAGTTTTAAATTCTTCTATGTTACCTTTAAGATTTTTATCAATAAGAAAATTCACACACACACACACACACACACACACATATATATATATAGTATATATATATATATATATATATAATATATATATATATATATATATATATATATATATGTGTGTGTGTGTGTGAACCTGTATATGGCCTTTATTAATGGAAAAATAATCTTAAATGGTGTTGCTCTATTCCAGAAATATTTAAAAGTCACTTAGTTGTTGGTAGCTTATTGTGTACAAGCCACTGGTAAACATTTGGCTTGCTTCATTAAGGTAAATCATTTCCTCAGTTCTATGAACACTTACAAATATATCCTGCTATGTTTCTCATTCTCACAGTAATTTAGATTACAGTACAATACTTAGAATCTGTCTATGTTCAGATCATAACAGCTAATAAGATTGTTAAATACAATGCTAACTTTAGTTATACTTTCAGGATTAACCTAATTTATCAGAACTTTTAACTTTGTCTACTATACCTATAAAAATCCAGCTCACATATCTGACAGATATTAAGAAATAAAAAAATAGGTATTATATAAACTGAACAAGAATATTTTCCAATATTTCATTCATGAATCCTTGAAATATGATCTTATGTTAACTCTTTCACGCTCTTATTTAGTTCGGTTTTTTCTATTAAAAATGTGGGATATAAATGTTTGAACTTCAGTTCATTTCAAATGCTAAAAGTAGTCTAAAGCATTTCATAAAAACATTAACAAGTAAAAACTTTTTTCAAGTTTTCTGAAGCAGGTATTAAATGTTTCGTAACTTAAGTACATGAATCACTTAACGTGAATAACACAAACAGAAAACTATGTAAATAACAATTTGCACTACACTACAACACTTTTGATAACAGTACTTTATTATAAATTGACGTGTTTGGATATGTAATTTATCTTCCACCACTAAATCATTAGAAAATAAGCTATGATAGGCTGTCGGTAAGCTTACAGAATGGCTATGAAAATTCATGTGTATAAATGAAAGAAGTAATGTCTGAATAATGTTCATTCTCTATGACATACAAATTATCTTGAAGCTTCTCTTACTTCTTCTGGCTGTAGTAGTATGCGGTGCTGAGATCATGGTAATAATATTTACTACTGTGTATTTTCTCAAACTATGAAAATCAGAAAAGACTGACTACCTTGCCTTCAATATGTAAGTCACATTTCTTGATTGAATTGTAATCATGATAGATTTTATATAGGTTATATATATATATATATATATATATATATATATATATATATATATATATATATATACATATATATATATATTATATTATATATATATAAATGAATAATTTTACTTTCTGGTTATTTTTTTTATCAAATGATACATACAATTTTTAAATAAAAAATATTAAAAAAAGGTTATGCAATTACCATAACCATAAGAGTAACAACAAAGACCTTCAGGACGGATACTGGCTACTTATAACCAGTAAGCAAGTCATCAGAATCTAGTGTCTTTTCTGATTTTTAACATGAATTCTTAACAATTTTCAAATGCCAGTGACAAGACTGAATTTCATACATTACCTAAAGTACCATAAAATGCAATAGGTAAAAAATTAAAATGAATCACAATACTTGTTTTCATGTACTCACACCATTCCAAATCCTTCAGAACCTTCCTTGATTGCTAATAACAATGCCTTTTCAAACTGCTCATAACTGTCATAATCTGGTAAGCACAGCTGGTTGAAACTGCAAACAGAAAAGAATTATAAAAAAATGCTACATATGATAAAGATTACTGTAAATATTACTTTATGTGCGCAACAATTCAATATCATTGCACTATATTGTAGATATCTAACTGAACATTTTGCCCTAATAAGTTTGATTCTAAGAACTTATGGTACCCATGTGAATCAAAGATACTATTTGTAATGTTATATAAATTTGCAAAACTTGCTGATGTTTCATTTCTAAATCTCAATGAAATGTTACAATTTATATATGCAAACCAACTCGACTTACAGAACAGCCACTAGACAGTCTTATAATGATTAATGATATTAACCTTATTTGAAAATGAATTAAGAAGGGAATCTCTCTAATCAGGCACATAAGCACCTGAACATTGGCATAAACCCTTTACAATAGCCTCTATCACACCCTGGTATGATGTCAGTACAGTATTAAATCCATCATAAACACGTAGTATATGCCCAAAACTATACCAGGAAAACTAAGGAAGGCACACAGGACATTAATCCACTACGCACCAGCATCGATAATGCAGCGACTATTTAATGCACTGCCAGCTCATCTAAGAAACATATCAGGAGTAGGCGTAGATGTGTTTAAGAATAAGCTCGATAAACACCTAAGATGCATCCCAGACCATCCAAGACTGGAAGATGCAAAATACACCGGAAGATGCATAAGCAACTCTCTGGTGGATATACGAGGTGCCTCACACTGAGGGACCTGGGGGAACCCAAACATAGAATAAGGCAATAAGGTAAGGTAAGAGAATCTCTCTCTCTCTCTCTCTCTCTCTCTCTCTCTCTCTATATATATATATATATATATATATATATATATATACAGTATATATATATATATATATATATATATATACAGTGATGCCTCAGGATACGAAATTAATCCATTCAGGATGCGGTTTCGTATCCTGATATTTTCGTATCCTGAGTCGCGTTTTACATGTAAATAGCCTAATCCGTTCCAAGCCTTACAGATAGTCACCTTTTCTTTCATAAACACGCTAAACTGTAGTAATAAACATGCAATGCAGCCATTTCTATCTTTCAATACAGTAATTAACCCAACCGTTAGAAACAGCCTAATCCATTCCAGAAACCACTATGAGATTATTCAATAATGTAGTTATAGCCAAGTTATCCCCCCCAAGCCCAAAGAAAACGGTCTGTTTTCTTTACTACTGTATAAAAGTTACGGTACTGTATGTACGTAAAGCATTTAGATCAGTGAAGGTGTATTGTTACCTGTACATACACCTAAATTAAGGGTAATCCGTTCAAGCCTTACAAAAAGTCACCTTTTCTTTCATAAACACGCTAAACTGTAGTAATAAACATGCAATGCAGCCATTTCTATCATTCAATACAGTAATTAACCCAACCGTTAAAAACAGCCTAATCCATTCCAGAAACCACTATGAGATTATTCAATAATGTAGTTATAGCCAAGTTATCCCCCCCCAAGCCCAAAGAAAACGGTCCGTTTTCTTTACTACTATATAAAAGTTACGGTACTGTATGTACGTAAAGCATTTAGGTCAGTGAAGGTGTATTGTTACCTGTACGTACACCTAAATTAAGGATTGATACCTGTACTCTGAAAAAAAGGTTACAGTTAATTAGTGTAACAAAAAAGTTGAAACTTACCTTTTGATTGAGACGATGTCCGATAGCGAAGTCGCGGCAGAGGAGGATGTCATAAGGTAGAAAACGTAACAAGTGACAGACTACGTACAGTAATTTACACACTTAACACATTAACACTTAAACTTTACGAAATAAAAAAATGGCAGAAATAATTAACACTTAACATTACGTATGGAAAACTATAAAATGAAAGAAAAAATTACTTTAACACTTAACGGTAACATAAAACTTAAAATTGAATTTTTTTTTTTTGCTTTTTTAAAACTTTACGTTTTTCATATTTTCTAAATCTCTTCTACTTCTTCATCACTTTCTTTTTTCTGTTTCTTTTCTTTACTTTCACCTTCTACTTCTTCATCACTTTCTTTTTTCTGTTTCTTTTCTTTACTTTTACCTTCTACTTCTTCATCACTTTCTTTTTTCTGTTTCTTTTCTTTACTTTCACCTTCTACTTCATCACTTTCTTTTTTCTGTTTCTTTTCTTTACTTTCACCTTCTAATTCTTCATCCCTTCCTCTTTTCTGTTTCTTTTCTTCACTTTCACCTTCGTCTTGGCCTACTAATACCGCTGGCCTCTTTAATAAGAAACTATCCATTGAAGCTTGTTTCTGCCTACTTTTCAACACATTTCTAAAATGCGTTAGGCAAACGTCATTGCAGTATTGAAGCGCACGGTTGGTATAAACTTTTTCTGGATGTTCCTTTTCGACGTAGTCTGCCATTTTATGGAAACATGCAAGAATTTCCTTGATGTCTGCCGTTTTCAAAGGTGCAACATCCTCCTCATCACCGCTAGAGAACTGCTCTTGAACATCACTCACTTGCATCGTCTCCAACTCCTTCAGGTCGTCCGTCGTCAACTCCTCGTGGTGCTCCTCGATAAGTTCATCTATATCCTCCGCGCTAACTTCCAGCCCCATGGACGTACCAAGATGTACGATGTCAGCCACCTCAGACTGCTGAATTGGTTCAGGATCATCAACGATCTCGGCTTCGCCTCCAGGCTTCCCGAACCCCTCAAAGTCTCGTGCAGAGACAGCATCAGGCCACTGCTTCCTCCAAGACGAGTTCAGGGTACACCTCGAAACTACCTGCCAAGCGAGATCGATGAGTTTGAGGCATATCAGGATGTTAAAGTGATCTTTCCAAAATTCACGCAGAGTGAGGTTTGTACTCTCTGTGACTTGGAAACATCTCTTGAAGAGATGCTTCGTGTACAATCTTTAAAATTTGAAATAACTTGCTGGTCCATGGGCTGGAGGAGAGGGGTGGTGTTAGGCGGTAGATATAGGACCTTTATGAAGGAATACTCGGCCAGAAGATATTCCTCGAGGCCAGGAGGGTAAACTGGAGCATTGTCCAACACCAGCAGACATTTCATAGGGAGGCGCTTTTCTTCCAAATATTTTCGGACAGTCGGACCAAAGCAGACATTCACCCAATCAATGAACAGTTGCCTCGTTACCCAGGCTTTTGCATTCGCCTTCCACATCACGGGAAGGTTCTCCTTGATGACTTGTGGGCTTTGAAGGCTCGGGGATTTTCTGAATGGTACACCAGCAGGGGCTTTATCTTGCAGTCCCCACTGGCATTTGCACAAAAAGCAAGGGTAAGCCTGTCCTTCATAGGCTTATGTCCGGGTAGCCTCTTCTCCTCCGCCGTGATAAACGTCCGACGAGGCATTTTCTTCCAGAAAAGCCCAGTTTCGTCGCAATTGAAAACTTGCTGCGAACTGTAGCCTTCCTGCAGAGTCAACTCTTCGAACGTTTTAACAAAGGCTTCGGCGGCCTTCGTGTCCGAGCTGGCTGCCTCCCCATGCCGTACCACTGAATGGATGCCAGTCCTTTTCTTGAACTTCTCGAACCACCCACGAGAAGCCTTGAACTCTGGGGGTTCCTGCTGGGATGTTCCTTCTCCTGCCCCTTCTTCGGCCTGAGCACGCACGATATCACCGAAAATGGCGGAGGCCTTCTGGCAAATTGTACTTTTTAACGATTTCATGTTTCGTCTCCATCGAGAGCATCGTCTTCTTCTTCTTTCCTTCGGTAACATTCTTGGGACCCATGGCTACAGTAATACGTAATATAATACACTACGTACGTTATATACAGTCTTTGTATAGTAAACACTAATACAGTACAGTGCACAGTAACGAATGTTTATTAACGATAACACGTGGCGTACGAATGTACTGTATATTAACACTAAGTCAAACAAGCGAAAGCACACAACACAATGTCTGTTAACGATGCCGCGGTCGGAACGAAAAGAGAGAGAGAGAGATGAACGCCCGTGCATAGGCAAGCTGGGATAGTTGCCAACCAATAGGAAAGCAGGATCTTATGGCGTCAGCTAGCGTCTGAGTAGGGAGAAAACCAATGGGTGAGCGGGAGGCTGTAAGTGAGTCTACCCAAGTTCAAAGTCTGGCGGCGCGTGCTTTTTAAAATTACTCTCGGCGAAGAGTTGGGATCTCGTAAGGTTTTCGTATCCTGAAATTTTATTCGTATCCTGGGGCATAAAAATCTTCGAATCACTTTTCGCATCCTGAATTTTTCGTAAGCAGAAACTTTCATATCCAGAGGTATCACTATATATATATATATATATATATATATATATATATATATATATATATATATATATATATATATATATATATATATATATATATATATACATATATACATATATATATATATATATATATATATATATATAAGGGATTTTGACGAAGGAAAAATCTATTTCTGGGCGAGAGACCTGTGCCGCCCAGTGAAATGCTCCTTATGCACCATTTCAAAGGAATATAACTGCTAATATTACCAGAGAAAAAATGTAAAGGAATGCTAGGTTGAACTAGCTCGCTCACCTAATGGTGTCGGTATAGACTGGGGCGAAATACCAGAGGTCTCGTACCATTTAGATTTCTCCTCTTCGAAATCCCCCAATAGTGAGGTGCCGTTCAACCTCCCCTGCCTCGCAGACCAGTACTACTAACTCAACCCACGCTTGCCCATCACTCCTTACAGCACCCTTAAGTTTGGGGTCTGAACAGGGGGGGAGCAAATAGGGTGGGTTCACTGGGCGGCACAGGTCTCTCGCCCAGAAATAGATTTTTCCTTCGTCAAAATCCCTTTTCTGGGCTCAATCCCTGTGCCGCGCAGTGAAATAGTACCAGAGAAAACGAACCCAAACTTTATTAACTATATGGGAACGAATAAAAATCAACATAACAAACAGTGGTTTAATCAAAAGTTAACGTAGAAGACGGACGTCTTTAATAACATCAGCATGATAAGGTATAATATCCCAGGAAGGGAAGACAAAAGAACATTAACTTAAAACAAAACCAATTAAGGTCAAACACTGGAACAAACCACATACACTTGAACACTAAAGAAATACAGTTCGTATGGAAGAATAAATTGAACAATAATAAAATGGCAATGTTACGAACTAGGAACACCCATGGGTGTGATACAACAAACCGAACTCAGGTAGGAACTGTAAGTGAGGCAGGTAAGAGGAAGAAGGTGGAAGATATAGGATTCAGGGATTAGTTAGAAGGAATTTGTCCGGGGGATACCACGCTCCCTGCAGCTACGGTAGCGAGTTGAAGGGCCTCTAATTGTTTAAGATAGTGCCGCTTGAACACTGAGGGGGATTTCCATCCGGTATATTTAGAGATATCTGTAAAGTTCATATGATGGAAAAAATTTATTGAGGTCGCTACCGCCCGAATGTCGTGGACGTGAGGAAAAGACTCTGGATTGGCCTGTTTAATAAAATACAAGATCTGTTGTCTGATCCCTTTCAAAGTTATAGTCCCTCCCCGCTCCCTGATGAACAAGGGTCCCGAGGTCTTATAGGAAGTCCTTGATAGAAAGGACTTTAGAGTGGTAACCGGGCATAGGGAAGGATCCTGAAGGAGAGGGATGATTTTCCAGGAGGACCATCTATTCTGAGGGTCTTCATTTTTGGCCAAGAAGACCTTGTCTGGGGAGAGGAGGACCTCTCCTGACGGAAGGAACTCTATGTGGCCTGGATCCCTTGATAAGGCAGCTAATTCCGAAATCCTGGCGCCAGATGCCAAACTCACGAGAAAGAGAGTTTTCCTGAGTAGAGGGATATACTCACATGAATCGTTGACGGTTTCTGACGCTAGTTTAAGAACATCATTGAGAAACCAGGAAATCGGGCTAGGACGAGAAGATGGTCTCAGTCTGGCACAGGCTCTTGGGATCGAAGCTAGCAATGAATCTGTTAGATCTATATTAAAGCCGATTAGAAAAATCTTCTTCAAGGCAGACTTGATGGTAGTAATAGTGTTGGCTGCTAAGCCCGACTCAAACAAGGTTCTGAAAAAGGTTACCGTTAGGTTTAGTGTCATAAAGTCAGTACTAGAATCTTTCAAAAACTTAGCTAGTTTTTTGACCGCTGAGTCATATTGACGAAGAGTGGAGTCTCTCTTGTCAGATTCTAAAAATAAAGTATTCTGGGGGTCTATGTTAGCCCCTTTGTGTGCCGCAAACTTCATGAAGTCCATAAAGTTAGGGTGGTCTGAATGTTTGAGGAAGCGAACACAGTGCACGTTTGTACTATCTGGGTCAAAGTCGGGTTGGGAATCTGGTGAGGGTGGAGATTCAGCTCCAGTAAAAGAGGAAACCAATTGCTCTTGGGCCAATTGGGGGCCACCAGGGCTACTTGACCTTTGAAGGTTCGAAGTTTGTCCAGCACTTTCATCAGTAGGTTCACCGGTGGGAAAAGGTAAATCCTTTCCCAGGCGTTCCAGTCGAGAGACATGGCATCCGTGGCGTAAGCCCGAGGGTCCAGGTTGGGGGCCACATAACATTTCAGCTTGTGGTTGGATTCCGTCGCGAAGAGGTCTACCTGGAGATCCGGCACTTGGAAGAGGATCCATTGAAAGGATTTGCGATCTAGTGACCATTCTGACTCCAACGGTACCGTCCTGGAGAGTGCGTCTGCCACAACGTTCCGAACTCCAGCCAGATGAACGGCGGATAGGTGCCATTGGCTTGAGGCCGCCAGGGAGAAGATTGCCACCATCACGTGATTGATGGGACCTGACTTGGAGCCCCCTCTGTTTAGACAACGGACTATGACTTCGTTGTCGAGGACTATCCTCAGATGTTGTTTCTTGGCCGGGGAAAGACGTTTCAAGGTTAGTAAGACAGCCATGGCCTCCAGGACGTTTATGTGAAATTGCTGGAACATTGTAGACCAAAGGCCCTGAACTTTCCTGTGTTGGGAGTAGCCTCCCCAACCTGATAGGGAGGCATCCGTGTGGATGACTATCCTTGGAGGGGGGTACTGCAACGGAACCGATTTTGATAGGCTCTTGGCGGTTGTCCATGGGAGAAGCCTCTTCCGAAGAATGGGAGGAAGGCGTGTCTTCTTGTCCCGACGTTTGGTGTTCGCTCTGGAGCGCCAAACTCGGTTGATGTCTTTCAATTTCGCTTTCAGAAGGAGGTCTGTCACTGAAGCGAATTGTAGGGACCCTAGAATCCTCTCCTGGTTCCTTCTGGAAGTTACCTTTTCCCCGAGAAAGCGTTTGGTATTTTTCGCAATCTCTATCCTCTTGGACCTGGGGAGACATAGAGTGTGAGAACGTAGGTCCCACCGTAATCCCAGCCACTGAAATTTGGTCTTTGGTGTCAGACGAGACTTTCCGAAGTTTATCTGGAATCCCAGAAACTGAAGATATTGGATCACCTTGTTTGTTGCCTTGAGACAATCCTCGACGTTGTCTGACCAGATTAGCCAATCGTCCAGGTATGCGACGACTTGGATTCCGTGGGATCGGAGTTCCTGAATGACCGAAAGGCATCACTTTGAACGTGTAAGCCTTGTCGTCCAGTCTGAATCCTAGGAATGGGCGAAAGTGTCTCGCTATTGGAACGTGATAGTAAGCATCGGTAAGATCGATGGAGGTGGTGACGGCCCCACGGGGAAGCAAGGTTCGCACCTGCGAGACGGTAAGCATGTGAAACCTGTCGCATTGAATGGACAAGTTTAGTCGAGACAGATCGAGGATGACCCTTCGGCTGTCGGAGTCTTTCTTCGGAACGCTGAATAAGCGACCTTGAAACTTCAGATATTTCGTTTCCTTGATCGCGTTCTTGCGAAGAAGATCTTGGGTAAACAAAAGTAGGTCCGGTGTCGAGGGTTGATGGAATCTGTTCGGTGGAGGAGGCCCTTCTATCCAACTCCACCCCAGGCCCTTGGAGATTATGCTGAAGGCCCAAGGACTGAATTTCCAGCGACTCCGGAACACATAAAGTCTCCCTCCTACCTGAAGACCGTCAGTAGTTGGAGGTTTTACCGCCTCGGCCACCACGTGACCCTTTTCCACGGGAGAAATATCTCCCTTTGCTTCTGTTCTGAAAAGAACCCCTCGAACCGGGGCCCCTGCCTCGTTGGTATCCTTGGGAGGAAAACCGGGACTCATAGACCGGGTTATAAACAGGAGAGGTAAACGAGTTCGAAGCCACTTGGTTTTCAGGGACGAGGACATACTTCACTTGGGGCTGAGACTTGGAGGTGGAGGGTTGGATGCCCTGAGAGACCGGGGCCGACTGGACTACTTGAATAGGTTGGCGGAATTGGGTAGAGCTATAAGGGCGTAGCCTTTTTCTGCCCCGGGAGTGAATGCTCGATTGTTCGAACTTCCGTTTGGGAGTGAGACCCCAACGGACTTTGAGGCTCTGGTTCACTCTGGCAGCTTCGCTCAATACCGAGTTGACCATGTCCTCCGGGAAAAGGTCCGGACCCCAAGCAGAGGCTTTAATGAGCTTATTTGGCTCATGGCGGATAGTGGCTTCAGATAAGACATGCTTACGGCAACGTCTTTTGGTCACCAAGAAGTCGTAGCAGTCTGCTAACAAAGATTGCAGGGTGGCTTTAGTCATAACTTTAAAAGAGTGTTCCTCGTCATAAGTAAGAGAAAACATCTCCGCCATAGTCGAGATGTTGAGGCTCCGGCTAAACCTAGACCGGGACTCGAACTCGAGTCGGATTAAGGTTTCAGGTAGTCTTGGGAGGCGTTCACTGAATTGCGTCGATGCACAGTCCGCGGATAGCTTACCAGAAGTGAATGTCGATTGAATGTTAAGCCAACATTCATTATCTGATGGGAACAGCAGAGATGTAGGATCTGTCTCCCGGAGTTGTGGCAAAGGCTTATCTTCGGTCACTGCCTGAAGGGCTAATTCAACCATTTTGGTGACACAAGGAGTGGGGGTCTGTTCGTCCACAAGAAACATGGTGTAAGTACTCTTGTGGGGGGTCAGCATGGTGTTTGTACAACCCCACTCATTTAAGGTTCGAACCCAAACAGACTGAGCCTGTTCCTTCGGAAAGATAACGGTCTCTTTAGGGACCTTATCTAGTCGGACAAGAGCCTCTTCCGTAAGCCGGGCGAAGCCGGGGAAAGGAAATTGAAGACCGGGAGGGAAGAACTCAAAATCTTCAATGGGCCTGGTCCCAAAACCCTCGATGGTCAACATTCCGTCCGTGAAAGGACAGTGGAGCGCCATTTTCCACGGGTTGTTCTTCGTGAAGGGTGGAAGTTTTGAGGCGTCCGGGATGAGGAACTGCTGTTGTTGAGGCAGTCCACTTTCCAGGGTATCTAGTCTTCTGGTGACGGCAGAAAGTATAGAACTAATCTGCTCTGTAACGACCCTCGACAACATATTCGTGAGGGCCTCCGGGTCGAGGTTGGTTGTGGTAATTAAGGGGGATGACTGCACTCCCGGGTCCTGAGACATAGGGGCAGTGCTAGTCGAGTCACTAGGAGCTCCGGGGAGGGGAGCCTTCTTGGGCTTCGATGATCCAGGTAGTGTAGGATTCTGACGAGTCCTCACTAAAGGTCTTTTCTGAGATTTGACCTTGGCAGGAACCGAGAGCGATCTTGGGGAGGATTCGTGGTTCCCTTCAAAACCAAGAAAGGAAATATTATTAGAAGTTGGAGAAAAAGAGGGGCTAAGAAGAGAGGTCTTAGCGCCAGACCCACCTGCCTCACTTACAACCTTACCTGTGTCAGGTTCGTCAAAAACCATGGGCTCTATGTCTAAGGTCAGAGCCGTAACATTGTCTTCAATGGGGTCCGGGTCGTCAGGGATGTCTGTATCCTGGACGAGATTGAGTTCTACGATTTCCGCAATGTCAGCAATTATAGGAGCCGCCACTTGCCTAGGCACTGCTGCCGAAGATTTTGCGTTCGGGTAGATAAGTCTACAATAATCTTCTGAGAGGACGTAGGGCTTCCTGGCCTTTACGTTACGGGCGAAGCCGCCTACCCACAATTTCAAAGTGGCTCTTGCTGAAGTTTTAACCGCCTGGGAACTCTGAAAGAACGGGGATAAGGTTAGCAAACCCGAGGACAAAATAATAAATGAACCCGAAGATTCATAACAGAAGTCAATGATTATCTATCATATTGATGTCGCCCAGTGAAGGGAAGTAAATACAAAAATGACTGAAAGAGGCTCACCGAATCTGAAGCGAGGGTGGAGATAAGGTCATAACAGATAAGGCAGTTGTCAGGGTGCCATACCAAAATATCGTCCATCTGGATCCCACAGTCCGCGTGGGACCGACAGACAGCATGGCCGCAAGGCTGGTGAAGGACGGCCGCGCAGGCTGTCATCCGGCAACGGACCACCTGTAAAAGGAATAGTCCATGAGCATCTACTAGTTTCTCTATAAGGGGTCCCGGAGGGTCCGGGACCTGCCAGTTAATAAAATAAATGTATAGCCTTAGACTAAACATGCAGAGAACTGAGACTATTCCAATAGCAATCCGGCAGAGCCGGGTATGAAAAAGGATGCAAAAAACAGTGATTAATATATAATCATAACTAGTTCCGGGGCCCCCGTGGCCGGGGAACAGGGTTGGTAAGTAAACTTAAAGTAAACTTAAAGTAACTTAAAGTAAACTTAAAGTACCCAAGATACATCCTTAAAGTACATAAATAGAAAACGCCAATTATGATCAAAAACTAATGTCTGTAATGAATAGGGCTCCCGGAGGGAGGATATTAATCAAAACCGTGTCAGTGTCAACCGATCATGTAGTTAAGAGCTCGGCGGCTCCGATGTCTGATGACGGGAGGGTACAACGGGAGAGCGCGGGGGGAGCCAGTGGAACCCCCCCCTACCTTACCTGAGGTACCGGGACAAAGGTAATGATTCATGTAGAATATAAAATAATGATATGGGATATAATAAGTCCTATACGGACGATAATAGCATGAGGTACCGTAGGGGAGGACACTCCTAATATAAGTGCTCATTCTAACAACCGTAATTAAAAGCAAGGTTACACCAAGGTGCAGATATACCGACTAATCACGTGTGATAGTCCCCGGTGGTCCCGGCCTTCCCCCTCCCTGACCGATGGCGACGGGAGGGGGGAGACGAAACCGCTTGGTATGAATGAATGAGACTAAGTCATACCCCGTTGGTATACTCAGTCCTCAATATGTCGGAACGTTGATGGAAGACTGAGGTACAAGCATATTTGACCCGTAAATCATAACCAACAACCATCGAGTGAGAGGAAGGGTGTACACTGAAGGGGGGGGGGGGGATGGAATAACCTCCCCAACTTGTTGGGGGGGGGGTGTAATGGTACAGGGAAATCGCCAGTGCGCAGTGGTAGACAGGGCTACCAACTGGAGATCCCCTAATCATGACATGAAAATCCCAAAAATATGATCATAACGGAGTAAGCAATAAATATAATATCAATGCACAAATACATAAAAATAATTAATGAATTAAAAGCGAAATCACGTAAGTAAGGTTAGGCATGCAGAAAAAATATGGCGAGAGAGGGACTCGGGCGAGTGGTAGGGGAGGAAGCATGACGCCATCAGCAGATGGAAAGCAGGGGTACCAACCTAGTTACTGAAGCGGTAGATCGAACAGTAAAAACAACAAAATACGCGAGAGTCCCACTCGAACCAAACGTAAAACTAGGTGGAGCGTAATAAAACAAAAGGTTTTACTAATAATAAGTGAGATGGTCGAAATTAAAGCTCCTAGAACTAGCGAAACAATCTCAATGTTGACGCTATCCACCAACACGCACGAATGCAGGCATACCAACATAACCTACTCCTGATGAAACGCTAACACCGATATCATAGGATAACATAAAATAAATGCTATATGAAAGCATAAAGTCGGTGTACTAAATGAATATTGCTATATGAAAGCATAAAGTTATGTACTAAATGAATATAAGGAAAAAACTCCTAAAGGATCGAACGAATATAAAAGACGGACGAACTAACGAGACAAAGGGCAGAGGCGAAAGAAAGAACGGGGACGCCGCTCATATATAAACACTTCTAAATAATAAAAACAAAGATGACACTGCCCAATCTCGTTAAAAACTCATGGATAAGGTACTTAACTTCGATGGGGTATCTTGGGAATCGGCCATCGAGAGAAAGTTGATGATAAATCCAATGAAACACACGAAATAAAACACTTGGACTTATATCAAACAGGTGCTTGAAAGGAGTGATGGGCAAGCGTGGGTTGAGTTAGTAGTACTGGTCTGCGAGGCAGGGGAGGTTGAACGGCACCTCACTATTGGGGGATTTCGAAGAGGAGAAATCTAAATGGTACGAGACCTCTGGTATTTCGCCCCAGTCTATACCGACACCATTAGGTGAGCGAGCTAGTTCAACCTAGCATTCCTTTACATTTTTTCTCTGGTAATATTAGCAGTTATATTCCTTTGAAATGGTGCATAAGGAGCATTTAACTGCGCGGCACAGGGATTGAGCCCAGAAATATATATATATATATATATATATATATATATATATATATATATATATATATATATATATAAGTAGATAAGTTTATGTTTATTGTATGCCTTGTAACTATACATTATTGTAGATATTGTATGTCAAAGGAAATATATTTTTTTAATTTTTTGTAAATTAAAATATTTTATTTATCTACTGTACTAGTTGTCATTTATATATTTCGAAAGCTATCTATCGTGGAATTATTACATAAAAACTAGGTTTTATTCATAATAGCAGTCCTTTATTGTTTCGAGGGAAATATAAAAAATGAACTGAAAAATATTTCTAATCAATAAACAAGAAATAGGAAGGAAAAGTATATGAATGCGCAGATTTTTGGTTATTTAGATTAAAATAAATAATAGGAATTTGTAAAATTATAAACAATTTATCTTATTGTTAGCAGTAAAGAAATAAACATGCAAATGTGTGAAATAAACATGAAAGTAGAGGTTATCAAAAAAATATACGGATAGTCAAAAATCTTGTATACAGCTGCTGAGCGGGAACCACTGCCTCGTAGTAAAGGGGTTAAGGAATGTCTGTACATGAATAAAGGTCGAAACGAGTACGTGAATATTTAGAATTTAGAGAATATCGCTCAGGAGATAGCTAATTTTGTTGAGAAGTACGCCCTGAATGCCTATCAGAAAGCGAGGGCTTATCTAACCGAATTGGTGATGAGCTTGATGGTGAGGAGTGATGATACCAAAAGGGTGAGGAGTGGTGATATCACAAGGATGAGGGTGAGCAGTGAAAACGTGAAGGTCGAGAGCAACAATGTGGTGAAGGTGACAAGCGATGACGCTGAGAGGGCGATGGATAAGTACAATCTTCTTGTGAGGATTTGTGAACCTTGCGTAAGCGATGGCTAGAAGAAGGGCTTGCCCGCAATGACCTATGAGCCTTTTTAGGTTTAACTGGAGGCTGATGACTAAAGAGAAATGCAAACCCTGAGTTCATGGGAAGCGATGATGACAAAAAGGAGAGCGATCCTGAAGCCTGGTATTAGCGGCTAACCATCCTGTTAAGACAACTTCCATGAAGGCTGGAGCCGAACATTCTCGTCATTAGGTTGGATTTATGTCGACTCGCAGGAGTAGGTCTCCAAGGATGAAAACGCTTGGAGCATAAGTACTCGTCCTCCTGGGAGGACAAAGCATGAGGAGATTGCCTTGTAACCTATGGGACAAGTCCCAAAGAGCTAGAATGCATGCTAGGGACAGAAGAACGACTTGTGACTTGGAGACCTTTTCTGTGCTGGGGACGCAGTAGGACATAGAGAAAACCGGTTTTCCTTGTTAGTATCTGCAAGAATCGCCAATATCTGCTCTTCTACAGAGTACTTCAATACAAGGTAGCGATTCAATGCCCAATGAAGGCCACAAGATGAGCAAGGTATCAGCTTTCTATAAGAGAGACTCACCCTGAGGAGAAGGAGCTGTCTTTCCTATCAGGGAGACGATATCTACCTTTTACCCATGAACTTGTCTGAGAGTTATTTTGCCACCTGTCTTACTTAAATGGTCTCCCAAAGAAGCAACTAGAGAAGAGTTAAAATGGAGAGTCCTGGGAGAAGAAGTAGGCCTAGGATTTTTCCATTTTGAGGAAAACCTTGAAGGCAAAAGATCCCTTTTAGGCTTCATCTTCCTCCTGCTGAACTTTCCCCACTAGGAGGGTAACTACTCCCAACATTCATTACAAGGCGCCTCATAAGACCGGCACTCCCAGGCATGTTCGCACAATTGACACGATCATACAAACATGCTGGAATTTGAGAAAGGAAAGAAAGTTTCATCTTGCCAAAAGTTCCAGACCGGAGAGGAGGATGACTGTACTCTCTGAAGGCTGAAATCAAAAGTGCTTGGGATCACTGGCGGACCGACATATATACGGGGCGGCCTCCTTGTGGTCGGCCAGTGAACTATCGGCCAGTGAACTACCGGCTGGTATGTTTACACCTGAATAGCATTTCAGCTGCCTTATTCCAGCTTTTGTTTTATTTTTACTCTTAGAGTAAAGAATGATGGTTTGTATTATCGTGTATGAACAATTACAAGTTCGCTAATTGAGACACCACCCTTGAACTTTCAAACATACAAATATTCTCATGTTAATTCAAAGTTCATTGGAAGGTATGCAATTCTCCTGATAATTTATATTTAATAATTAAATTTTATACTATCTGAATTTTATTTCTCACCAGTCATTAGTGTCTGTACCTTATTTGTAAATTGTAGAAAACAATCTAACAATTTTGTATACTTACCAAGTATGAGCAGTTGGCAAAGTATTGAATGTATGTGAAGCAGATATCTGAAAATGGGGAGAAAGCTGGGCAAAGCCTCCAGGTGGTAACCTTGAGCAACCAGTTGTGAACTGCAACAAACGTGCCATTTCCTCTTCTGTTGGAATTACGAAAAGAAAATGACAAAAGAAATTTAGTATTAATCCAACTTCATTATTATTTCATAAAAACATTTATTTCTATAAATACATACATACATATACCAAGGCACTTCCCCCAAATTTGGGGGGAGGCCAGCATCAAACAAATGAAACAAAAAAGGGGACCTCTCCTCTCTACGTTCCTCCCAACCTGATAAGGAACTCAACCGAGTTTGGCTGGTACTGCTAGGGTGCCACAGCCCACCCTCCCCCGTTATCCACCACAGGTGAAGCTTCATAACACTGAATCCCCTACTGCTGCTACCTCCGCGGTCATCCAAGGCACCGGAGGAAGCAGCAGGGCCTACCGGAACTGCGTCACAATCGCTCGTCATTCATTCCTATTTCTAGCACGCTCTCTTGTCTCTCTCACATCTATCCTCCTATCACCCAGAGCTTCCTTCGCTACATCCATCCACCCAAACCTTGGCCTTCCTCTTGTACTTCTCCCATCAACTCTTGCATTCATCACCTCATTTAGCATACAGCCATTTTCCATTCACTCAACATGGCCAAACCACCTCAACACATTCATATCCACTCTAGCTGCTAACTCATTTCTTAAACCCGTTCTCACTCTCACTACTTCGTTCCTAACCCTATCTACTCGAGATACACCAGCCATACTCCTTAGACACTTCATCTCAAACACATTCAATTTGTCTCTCTGTCACTTTCATTCCCCACATCTCCGATCCATACATCACAATTGGTACAATCACTTTCTCATACAGAACTCTCTTTACATTCATGCCCAACCCTCTATATTTTACTACTCCCTTAACTGCCCTCAACACTTTGCATCCTTCATTCACCCTCTTACGTACATCTTCTGCCACTCCACCATTTGCTGCAACAATAGACCCCAAGTACTTAAACTGATCCACCTCCTCAAGTAACTCTCCATTCAACATGACATTCAACCTCATACCAACTTCCCTTCTCGTACATCTCATAACCTTACTCATACCCACATTAACTCTCAACTTCCTTCTCTCACACACCCTTCCAAATTCTGTCACTAATCGGCCAAGCATCTCTTCCGCGTCTGCAACCAGTACAGTATCATCTGCAAACAACAACTGATTTACCTCTCATTCATGGTCATTCTCGTCTACAGTTTCAATCCTCGTCCAAGCACTAGAGCATTCACCTCTTTCACCACTCCATCAACACACAAGTTAAACAACCACGGCGTCATCACACATCCCTGTCTCAACCCCACTCTCACCGGAAACCAATCGCTCACTTCATTTCCTATCCTAACACATACTTTACTAACTTTGTAGAAACTTTTCACTACTTGCAACAACCTTCCACCAACTCCATATAACCTCATCACATTCCACATTGCTTCCCTATCAACTTTATCATACGCTTTCTCTAGATCCACAAACGCAACATACACCTCCTTACCTTTTGCTAAATATTTCTCGCATATCTGCCTAACTGTAAAAATCTAATTCATACAACCCCTACCTCTTCTAAAACCACCCTTTACTTCTAAGATTGCATTCTCTGTTTTATCCTTAATCCTATTAATCAGTACTCTACCATACACTTTTCCAACTACGCTCAGAAAACTAATATCCCTCGAATTATAACACTCATGCACATCTCCCTTACCCTTTTATAGTGGTACAATACACGCACAAACCCAATCTACTAGTACCATTGACAACACAAAACACATATTAAACAATCTCACCAACCATTCAAATACAGTCACACCCCCTTCCTTCAACATCTCAGCTCTCACACCATCCATACCAGATGCTTTTCCTACTCTCGTTTCATCTAGTACTCTCCTCACTTCCTCTCTTGTAATCTCTCTCTCATTCTCATCTCCCATCACCATCACCTCAACACCTGCAACAGCAATTATATCTGCCTCCCTATTATCCTCAACATTCAGTAAACTTTCAACATATTTCTATAAATTTCTATAAATACAACAATATTTACCTGAAATGTTTGATGTGCACCAATATTTTCAGAAGAATTTTAATTCCATTCACTCTTACAATGAATAACTCTTTTCCTGTTACCTGAGTTTGATATAATTTGCCCTAATCAAGAACATCACATTTTTCATTATATGATGCCATAGATTTTCCTTATGCAACTGTATGAGAAGCTTTTAAGTCTCTTAAGCTGATGTATGTAAAAGTCACATCACTTGGCACCATAAATAAACAAAATAAAAGGAAAACATTATTACTATGAAATAAGAACCAAAGAGTACTTACCTCCTATAGTAAATCATAACATCAAATGGGAACATAATTTGTTACTTCAAAGAATTACTGCTACATTACTGTGTTACTTTCATCCGGTAATTTCAAGTGAACACTATGATATCTAGGAGAAGCCTACAAAGACTAAAATTTACCAGTGAAATTTGAAACAGCTGTCCAGAACCAGTATAGTACTCTGCGGAATTCGGTTGATGAACCATTAACCACATGGTTGGCCTTGAAATCTGCTATGCTATATTCTTCAATACCACACATCAACAGCTGTGAAATAAGTAAAATATGATTAATATTTGTTGGGATCTAAATACCTTTAAAAACTGAACACATTCAAATTAACTAAAAACATCTATATTTTCTAAAAGAAAACTAATAAATTGAAGTCCCAAGAATTTATCTAAACTTATTTTCTAAACCTAAAATCAAAATGTACCAATCAGTGTACAACCTTACTTTATGCAAATCACCCTGTAAACCACACTCTTTGTTGTTTTCAACAAAATCATTTGTATTTATACAAGTATTCTTTACAAGATTAGATGTGAAAAGAGATTTTGATATGGGAAAAATCTATTTTTGGGTGAGATAGCCATGTCGTCCTGATGGAAGTTACTCTAGGCAGCTTTCTACTTGGGACATTTCCTGCGAGTGATATACTGTACAGTACCAGAGAATTCTACCTGCAGAGGTATCACAGAGTTACTACCCCTGGAGCAAATATCACGAAAGATATCGTGTATGTAACAGGGACGTGTTTAAAACAACCACGGATATCCTTCCCGAATAGAGTTACAGTAACCTTGTCTTGAAGGATATGGGATAGGATTGGATACAGGAGAGAGCCATTACAACTCCGATATCAGTGTGTTACTGTAAACACGTTCGCTGGTTCGCCATTCCAGAAGCAGCCATCGTATGAAAAATAGCCTCACACTGAGAACTGAGAGGGGATGAAAAGTGAGATAGCAAGGTCGTCGTGATGGACCTCATCACGACGACCTTGCTATCTCATCCAAAGATACATTTTTCCTATGTTAAAATCCCTTTTTTGGGCTTGAGTCATATCGTCCTGATGGAAGTGTACCAGAGAATTAAAAATTCTCAGTTGTGGCATATTAGAGTTTTAACCACATAAGTGTTCTTTTGTGTTAACCTCACTAATTATAGAAATTAAAAATTGTTCTATGATTAGTGTATCAAATGATGGTTTGTTTTACACTTCCAAATATAGTTATTAGGGGCAACAGTCTAACTCTCTATGAGTGGACTATGCAAGTTTTTGTAAACTAATGAAATCAAACTGTTATCATCACAGCCCCATTCACTGTGACGAAGGTACATATGTAAGAACACATATCGATTTAAGCAATAGTCTGTAAAAGGAGGGTTAAAAAATAGAGGTACACTACTCTTTTATTTAGAAAGAGTAGATCCATATAAAAGAAATGCAAAAAGACGTACAATCTTTTATTATCTACAAAAGCAACGAAATGTAACAAAATTGGTGCAAAAATATTTACATTTTTGTGCTTAAAACAAGAGATGTTTACCCCAGTAACATTGTATAGAATAGAATAGTATCATCCTTCCATATGATAAAAATTTGACACTTTAATATAAACAAAGTTTATGACACAATGTAAATTAGAAGAACATTCAACCCGCACTATGCACACTGTAATAGTCATGGATTATACAGTCCATAAAAGTCCATGCACAACACTAAGAAGCTGGTTTAATCAAACTACCAACTGCCACAACAAAGTGTTTAATTTCCTTCAATTGTCGCAAGTAATGTTTGAAAAACACTTGAAAATTTCCATAGAGTGTTGGCTTGTAAACCTTGAAGGACATATACTGGAAGAAGTTTAAGGAAGAGGCAACTTTCCTAAGATCATGACCCGATGGCATACTATCCGGGTCAGCCCTTCTGATAAAATAGGTGAGTTTGGACCTCAGTTATTTCAAAGAGAGATTAGATCTTGTTGTTTCCTCTTTAAAAAGTTGTCTGCTTTTAAAGGTTTCACTCTTTGACAGGTAAGTTTTAAGGCATTCCAGAGATCACAGAGAAGGGTCTACATTTAGAGGGAAGATCTTCTAAGGCCCCCAACGTTTCGTAGTAGGTTCATTTTTAGCCAGGAATACAGGATCTGGATATAAATTAACTTCTTAATAGTGCCACAATATCGCTGACTCTAGCACCATTAGCCATAGCTAGTAAAAAGATCGATTTTTGAGTAAGATCCTTCAAGGAATCAGAATGGTTTGTCCAAAGACCATGAGATGATTTTATGTGAAGCATTTGGTTTCAGTTCAGCACAAGCCTAAGGGATCTTATGGAACAGTTGGCTGTTGAGTTCTATATCGAAAGCGTAAGCGATAGGTCTGGTTAAGGCCGATTTACATGGAGAAATAGTTGTGGAGGACAGACCCTGTTCATGTAGTGTGATAATGAATGATAAATAGGAGTCCATTGTAATCGAAGTGGGCTTATGTTTCTTAACAAACTCAACCCACCTATTCCAAGAGGACAAATAATGTCTTTTTGTAGTAGAGGACTTGTATTCTATAAAATCAATCCTTTTCTCGAAACTCTGTATTTACTTTTAGCAACTAGGACGAGAAAATCATGAGCTGAAGGTTGTTCGTTATCCAGGAGGAAGTGAAGACAGTCTCCTGTTGAGCATCCTGCAACAGCATTGTTGTCAGCAGAGGAATCTGACGAGGTTTGAGTTCCAGAATAAGAGGGTACCAATTGCTCTTGGGCAAATTGGGGGCCACTAATGCTGCTGTCCCCTTAAAGGTCCGTAGTTTGTCCAGGACCTTCATAAGAGATTGAACAGTATAAAAAGGTTAATGTGAGTCTACTGGTTCCAATCCAGTGACATCACATCTATCCCCACTACTTCCTGATCTAAATTTAGTGCTATGTAACGGGCAGGCTTCTTGTTAAAGCTCGTCGCAAAGAGATCTATTTGCAATTCCTGGACTTGGTCTAGAATGAAACAATGATTTTTTGTCCAGGGACCATTCTGTTTTCAGAGGATTGAATCTTGACAGGGCGTCTGCCGTCACACTGCAAACCCCTTCTAAATGAACTGCAGAGAAATGCCAATTTCTCTCTTTCGACAAAGAGAGAATGGCCAGTATTACGGGGTTAATCTGTGGACATCTCGAACCCTGTCTGTTGATGCAGTGGACTATCATCTTTCTGTCGAGAACTAATTTGATGTGGGATTTCTTCCTCGAGTTCAATCTCTTCATAAAAAGAAACACTGCCATATCTTCCAGAATGTTGATATGGAATTGTTGAAATGTGACTGACTATCAACCCTGTATCTTCTTGATGGGGGTATAATGCCCCAACCTCGTTCCGTGGCATCCACGTGGACTATCACTGATGGAGGAGGAAACTGAAAAGGGATTGTGTCGACAACCTCTCGGCAGTGGACCACGGCTTGTGCTGTTTGCACAGTAAAGCCAGGGTTTTGTGGCAATGATCTCTTTGAGCATTTGATGCCTTTCTTCTTCTGACTCTGTTGGCATCCTTGAATCTTGCTTTCAGGATGGGGTTTGTAACTGTTGCAAATTGTAGTGAACACAACTCTTTCTTGATGACGTCTGGTGATCTTCTTTGAATGAAGCAGACACCTGACCGAACTTGCTATTTCCTTCCTCTTGTCCTGAGGTAAAGAAAAAATATATGACTTCAAATACCAGTGCAGATCTAGCCACTGGAATTCTTGAGCTGTAGTTAACCTAGACTTTTTATTACTTCCAGAGTCGCAGCGCAGACTAACCAGTTGTCAAGATATACCTTAAACTGAAGACCTTTGTTCCCGAGTTGGTGGACAATGGTCTCGACTAGTTTTGTGAAAATCCTTAGAGCTACGCTGAACCCTAAGGGAATATCTTTGAATACGTAGGTCTTTCTAGCCAGTATAACACCAAGGTAGGGGGAGAAGTGCCAACCTATCGGAAGATACATTACCAATAAGCGTCAGTAAGATCTATGGAGACGGTATAGGCCCCCTTTGAGTAGTAGGATCCGTATTTGCGAGATAGTTAGCATCTGAAAATTGTCGTTCTGAATGAACTTGTTAAGAGGGGGCAAGTCTAGAATAGTTCGAAGAGTGTTCAAATCTTTCTTTGGCAAGCAAAATAGACGTCCTTGAAAGTTCACGGATTTTGTGCAACGGATAACTCCCCTCTAGACGTGAGACTAAACATACTCTTCCAAAAGCGGATTTGTGGGTTGGAAGAACCTATTGAACTGTGGTTAGCCCACCCTAGTGTAACGTTTATTTGGGAATTTTTGCTTATCCCGACTGTGTCTGTAACCTAACTATCACGAATAACAAGGCTTCACTGTATTAGGCGGCTCCTTGAAACCCTCTGGAAAGGGTGTCGGACTGCTGCTGGAGGTGGAAGAAGCTGAAGGCCGGGGCGGTGTTGGTACCGCACTTTCTCGCAGTTCCGACACATCTGCTCATGAATTGCTAGCGGAAATTGTCGATTTGGTCAGGAAATCATGAGATTCACACACAAAATCGAGAGTTTCAGGTGTTAATGGACACGGTTCACAATCAGAAGTGCTTGCAACAGGAGCACTAAGAGCCATACAGGATGAGGAAGGTCTAACACATTCCTGCTGCCTCAGAGAAGCACCTACGTCCAACGAAGTCAGCAGAGAAGGCCTCTGAATATAAAACAACTCTTATCTTGGACGTGTCGCAGCGGGACGCGTTTCGAAGCATCGCATAGGCGAGCACTTTGCTAATACTCCCAAGGCAGTGAAAGGCATTGGGGGTTGAGCTGGATGCCTCTTTGAGGAGTGGTCATTTTCATGATCAGGCTTGGTCCGAGGTCATTTGGGAGAAGGTCAAATTGAGGGGACACTCCAAGATGGACTGTGCGAGGGTCTACCTCTACCTCTAGACGAGGAACATCTAGACCTTGATCACAAACGCGCGGTTCATGATTATGAACGAGATGTTTGTGAACGGCAGCGCCTAGCTCTCGTTCGAGAATGTCGTGAAAATTGCGTATACCTAGCTCGCGAATGTGAGCGCTGGCCTCGTGAACGTGAACGGTACCCTCTCGAGCGTGAATGCTGCCCTCGTGAATGGGAGTATTGTCCTCACGAGCGTGAATGCCGTTCTCGTGATCTAGATCGTAGAGACCTGGAACGCAAATGTCTGGATCTGGGTCTAGATTGTACTCGTGATTGTGCAGAACGTGATCGCGAGACTTCTCATGAAGAGGAACACTTCCGAGGAAAGTGTTGAGATTGGGGGTCTCGTGAACACAAAGCTCTAGAGCGTGCACACCTTCTCGAAGAAAAGCGTTCGGATCATGATGACCTACGAAACATCTGATCTTACGTTTGTCGCAAATGGCGATCAGGAGAAGTGTCCAGAAGAGCGAGACGATGGCAATGCTCATCCTTCAGAGCTCGTGGTGGTAGGAGCGCTGGTCCCCAGAAGATCAACACCTACAACCTGCGAGATCCTATGGGGAGAAATAAAGGGTTGAGGGTAACAGGACGACGAGGTCCCAGGATGGCAAGAGGGTTCGTCGTTAGCAGGCGGCCGCAGGAGAGGCGAATGCAAGCGATCACCTCGTCCGTGCGTGGAAGGGCCAGGCGAGAGTGAAAGATGGACTTCGCACAGTTCCAGCGCATGAGATGTTGAAGGCTCTGGAGAAGGATCCTTCCTAGTACCGCACTAAAGGAGATGCAACAGCCCCTCCTTCGAAGGTGGTCCTGAAATTCCTAAGGTCGGCCACACCTGCAAAAGATCTGAAAGGGAAAATGGCTCCCTGGTGGCTAGAGGTGAAGTTGCTCCTCTAGGAGATGCAACAACCTCACCCAGTACCCTAGGGCTGCCAAGGAGTTGTTTGGTCTACACTCCAACTCAATCGTCCCTTGGAAGAGCGCAAGCAAGAAGGGGCTTTTGAAAGAGATTTGGGGGTGTGAAACAAAGAAGAACGCGCTTTCATCGCCTCTGAGGAAGAAAGATCGCGCTTGGCCTTCTTCCTGTGCCGTCCAAATTTCTCCCATTGGAAGGCGGGCCACTCCCTGCACTCTGTGCAAGGTGAACCCTGCTCGCATCGATGCATACTGCAAGAACACAAAGAGTGTAGGTCGGTCTCCAACGATGATATGAGGGCGATCGTAGAGAAGACACGCACACTTGGAAAGAAAAAGATAAAAAAGTCCAATGACAGTCTAGGGAGAGAGAGGACATGTCCTATCTCTACTGAGCCAAAAGAAAAAGTGACGTACCTCACTGCTGTGAGATTATATATTGAGGCAGCTGAGTAACCCCCAGCCACTCCGAGCCTACCCACTCAAGCGGATAGGCAGGGTTGCCACCTTGTACTTTAAGTCTGATGGCTACCTTCCAGCTTCGCCAAAAGATAATCCAAATAAATAACGGAAGGTTTGTTAGTGTGGGATCAAGTTATCTTTCAAGTAGATTTTAAATGATAAAAAATCGGACAATAAACAAAAGAGTAGATTAAGTTTGAACTGTCAGGTTCTCTTTTCATTAGACTTTATGTTAGGTCTTCTCACATATGTATGATATGCTAAAGAAAATGTACTGTACTGTAATGGGTTTGTGGTAAAACAATACTTTTTATACGCTTATTCTACAGTGAACTTAGAGGGGGGTGATTGGGGTGCATGCTTCTTAGGCTAAGCTAGTCTTAACCTTCCTACAGCCTCTCTGCCTAACTATTTGCATGCTACATTCCCGTGGTCCCCGTTTATTACAGAATCCATGCAAGCGACCGAGAGTGTGACGGTATAATCAGACTCACTCTGCTGCCTTGTAGGGTATGCCTCTTTAGATAAAGGCTAGGAGAAGGAAAACTCCAAAATAAAACCATGCAAGTCAATCTGGCTGCAAGGTGAGATCTGGTGGTCTAGATTATCAACAGATCAATGCAACTCCACACCACAGTCTTGCACGTCACACCTGTGTGCAGTAGGAGGAAGGTGTGGATATCGCTCTGGCAAAGTGTTGTCTACCTTAAACAAAGTCACACCAACGGCCTTTTCAGTCTTACTACTGTCTCTCCAACACCCTCCATATTTCATTTCACTTCCTCTCCTCCTAACCCTACCTAAAAAGACCAGCAGCGATTGGATAAGGGTGGTGAGAGTAGGCTTAGTGTAGCTGGAAACTCTCAGCCTAAACCTGCACACTGGCAGCAAGTGTGTAATGGACGCTTTCCCTACAACCATAACCACACAGGAACTCGGTCCTGCACCTTTGACTGAGCAGGCCCTTGCAGGAGTACTGCTGCTCACCCCAGCTGGGGAAGGCCCTGTAAAAGTTGGGCTAAACATGGGTGGCCACACCATCCAGGTCATCGGGCAGCTGCACCCAATGACACACCGTATATGCAGCTGTGAAAGAAGGAATAATTATAGTAAATCATATGTCAAAGTAGGTGCATGGAATAAGAGCACCCTTATGGATACCAGAGACACACAGCGCCCTGAAAGACGAATAGCCTTAATCACAAGAGAACTTGCAAGATTCAACGTCGATGTGGCTGCTCTCAGTGAGACTAGAATACCTAGCGAAGGGCAAATCACAGAAGTTGAGTCAGGGTATACTTTCTTTTGGAAAGGGAAAGACCTGGATAACCACCATTCCCAAGTGTTGGCTTTGTAATTAAGACCCATTTATCTTGACACCACAAGCGATTAATGAAAGAATCACCTCACTAAGACTACCACTCCTGATAAAAAAAGTTCATCACGCTAGTATCAGTGTACGCCCCAACACTAGATGCGGAAGACCATGTCGAAGGGGCCTTCTACCAACAGATTGACACAGCCATATCCCAAATTTGAGCTAGGGACTGTCTCCTTCTCTTAGGGGATTTTAACGCCAGAGTGGGGCGAGACCATGAACTCTGGCACAATATAATCGGCAGGCAAAGCAGGGGAAACTGCAATGATAATGGCCTCCTTGGCCTTTGTGCTGAACACGAACTGTTCATCACAAACGCAGTTCAGACTCCTGAATCGATTTAAGACCACCTGGAAACATCCTAGATCAAAACACTGGCATATCTTAGATTATGCCATTGTCCGACAACCCAAAAATGAGGTTTTGATCACGAGAAGCATGCCTCGAGCTAATGACTGTTGGACGGACCACCGGCTGCTCACCCCAGAAATAAAACTAATCTTCAAAAGGAAGCCATGTAACATCCAACAAAACGAAGCCAGAAGGAGATATGATACTGGTAACTTGACAGATCCTGATACATCCTGAGCTTTCCAAGCAGAAATCCAGCAGAACCTACCAGCCATAGAACCATTAATCGACGCTGAATACACTAACTTAGGAGATGCCATCAATGAATCTGCAGGAACCGTAATCAGCCACCAGAGCAAACACCATCAGGACTGGTTTGACGACAACGCCAACGATATCAAGTCCCTCAACGCCAAACGGAAAGCTTAAATAGCTCTCAACCAAGACACTAATTCCCACCCAAAGAAGGCTAAATCTGCACAACCAAATTCAGTGTCAAGCCAGTCTTTGAGAAATATAACATGAATGGTGGCAGCAAATGGCTCAAGACATACAAGGTCATACTGACAGTAGGGACCTTAAAAGCTTCTTTGCAGGCACAAAGAAAATTTTCGGACCAAAGCACACTGCTGCAGGGACACTCTTGGCAGCAGGTAACACCATCCTCACGTAAGATAGAGAGATCCAAGACCGTTGGGTAGAACATTTCAACATCCTCCTGAAGAGGAACTCATCAGCTCAACAAGACTTCCTCTGAAATGTGCCACAATATCTACCCAATTATGGATGTCCCTACCACCTACATTTCAAGAATTTGATGCAGCTTTAAAACAAATATGCCAAGGGAAGGCCACGGGACCGGACAACAATCCCACTGAACTCCTGACCCACGGCAGTTTAGTCCTGAAGACGCGTCTTCCCTCCCTTATACTAAAATTATGGGTAGAAAAAAAGGCCCCCAATGATTGGAAAGATGCACTCCTTGTCACAATCTTCAAAAAAGGAGATAGAGGGATATCCTTGCTATCAATTGCAGGGAAGGTCTTGGCAAGGATCATACTAATTAGACTACAAAATGTAGCAGAAACAGTCCTGCCAGATCTCAGTGTGGTTTCCGCCCATCTACAGGAACCATAGACATGATTTCCTGTGCTCACCAACTGCAGGAAAAATCAAAAGAACAGTAAACACCCATATTCCTAATTTTCTACGATCTCGAAAAAGCATACGACAGCGTACCAAGAACGGACATGTAGTCTGTCCTCAATCGCTTCGGAATCCCTGAGCCTTTTGTTGACATGATCAGAGTCCTCCATGATGGGATGGCAGCTAAAGTAATCCACCAAAGCAACCTGTCAGAACCCTTCCCAATTACATGTGGACTAAATCAAGGATGTGTATATGCGCCGCCCCTTTTCTCTTTATAATTAGCTGCCATGCTAAACAAAGTACCCCACAACAACCCAGGGGTTAAGATAAAATACAGATTAGATGGAGGAATTTTCAAACTGGCCAGACTCAAATCCCAGCGCAACACCAACACTATCAATGTGACAAAACTACTGTATGAAGATGACAATGCTGTTGTAGCCCACACCCAGGCAATACTCCAAGAATCGGTGGATAATTTCCATGCTGCCTATATGTGTTTTGGCCTAACAGTTAACATGGCTAAAACAAAGATATTGGCCCAGCCAAGACCAGGGGAAAATCCACCAGTAACTAACATCACCATGGATGGAACCACCATTGAATGCATTGAACACTTCTCATACCTGGGAAGCATCCTTTCCACCTAGAGCACAAGCACATTCCTCCAAAGAGATTGAAAACAGGTTAAATGCTGGCTACACAGCATATGGGAGGCTATCCATGAACAAACACCTATCCACCCATACAAAGGTGATGGTATATAATGACATTATAGTGTCTACCCTGTTATATGCATGTAACACTTGGACCCTTTATATTAGGGACCTCAAAAAATGGGAACAACTCCACCAAAAAAAAAACAGCAATAATGAAAATCAAATGCAATGACTATATTTCCAATACAGCAGTCCTTGAAAGAGCCAGTCACCAGCATCGAGGCCATGAACATGAAACACCGCCTAAGATGGTCTGGCCATGTGATGCGCATGGAGGACACAAGACTACCAAAAAAAATATTCTTCAGAGTTAAATACGGGCGATCACCCTATGCTTCGATTTAAAGACCAACTCAAGAAATCCCTCAAGGAGGGTAACATAGACCTCAACACCTTCAAAACTTCAGCAAGTAACAAGAATGAGCGGAGAAACACAGTTGAAGTGGGCACGGATCTTTTTGAAGAGAATAGAAGAGCCAACCTGTTGGCTAAACGACAGCAATGGGCAGAAAGAGTAAATCAACCACAATCACCTCCCATGATTCAGTGTGATCAATGCCCTCGATTATCGGGGCACAAATTGGTCTTACGAGCCATAAGAAGGCTCATCACCCTAACCATAATTAATCTACTGAGACTCTCCTCTATTCAACCTTCCATTAAGACTGAAACTATGATATTCGGATACGAGTACATGCCGTCAACGACGACAGTCAACTTACATAATTCATATACTGTACTACTGCCTACATAACTACATAATAGAAAGGGTGACCGGAATTCTTGCCGCATACATTTTCGCCGTAGGACTTTTTGTCACGGACTTTTTGCCGTTGGAATTTTTGCCACTAGGTATTTTTGGCGTAAGGAATTCTTGCCGCAAATTGCATATTACTTTTATGATTTAAAGGTATATGAAAGAGTTGACGATAATAATTTCGTATACAGAATCGACAGAACATTAGAAAGTAAAACTTATTGGAAGTGTGAAAACGAAGAGAGTCTAGCAAAAAAGAAAAGAATTGATATTGAACACGGCGAAGCATCTCACATGAAGAAAAAGTACAAAGATGTTTATGTACGAATATAAAGAATTGTTTCAAGATATGATTTTCAGCGTAAAGTACACTATTTACGGAGTATTGCTATGAATTTGCACTCATTCTAAACTTAATTAAAGTTTTTTTTTTTTTTTTTAAATATTTTGAATTTTAAATAAATAAACCTTCCATATTGTAATACCTTTGTTATTGATTTTATTTTGACAATGATGAATATTTGAATATTTATTGTAACTTCTATTGCTCTTAAATTTATTATTTGTTTTAAATCAATAAACTTTCAGTTTTATAATACACTATTATTCTCATACCCTTTTATACTCATAATTTAGATATATTTTAATAATTATACGGCATTCATGTATGTAGTAGAGTGTATGTATGTATGCTAAAAACTGCTTGTTTAAAACTTACTAAGTAAGAGCTAATTAGATGTATGTGTATGTATGTATGTAAGTAGGTATGTATACTTCTTGTTTATAAGCAACTTGTTTTAAACTTTGGAAGCACGAGCTATTTACCAAAGACCAGTGGAGTGTATGTATGGGCTAAAACTGCTTGTTTAAAACTTCATTAGTAAGAGCTAATTATCAGAGACCATCCATCACATTAGATGTATGTATGTAGGCCACTATACTTATTTTTTTTTATAGATCAACTCTTTCATATACCTTTAAATTATAAAAGTAATATGCAATTTGCGGCAAGAATTCCTTACGGCAAAAATACCTAGTGGCAAAGTTTCCTACGGCAAAAAGTCCGTGACAAAAAGTCCTACGGCGAAAATGTATGCGGCAAGAATTCCTAGAACCAATAAAAAGGACATTTGGCAGATGCTTTCTAAACTGCCATATAAAGTATATTAATTTACTTTAATAACAAAATAGAATTTTCTTTGCTATGTGTAACATGCTTAATAAAATGACATTGAAGTTTAAATCACAAAAATACATAGTAAAGAACTCTTATTAAGCTAAAATTCTTTTGATTTTAAATAAAGACAACTTTAAACACAACTTTTCAAGTTACAGTTACAATACTGTACATTACCCCCATACAATAAACAAGGATGTTCTGTTTACTACAATTTGCTATGCTGCTTATTCATGTGATCAAATTCTATTACATAGGCACATTTTTTCTTTTGATTTCAGTAAATTCTATTGGTCACAGCTTTCATTTAAGATTAATTTCCATGTCAGTGCTGTTTTCATAACAAAATGAAGTTACAATTGTTATACAGACTGCATTTTATCATTCTCATACACCCCCATAAACAAAAAGCATTAAGGATTTGTTGATATTTGGTTTTCTCAACACGTTATTAGTGCTTACCTCCAATTCATTCTCATCAAAGATGCAAAGAAGGTTGTCTGGAATAATGTCATTGAGACCTGCAAGAAATGCATCCACCTCATGACGTACTTGTACAGATAGTCTGTACTGAGCAATAGCATCCAGGTATTGCAATATATTGGCATTGGTAACTAATCTACTGGCTCCCCCTGGTTCCAGTTCTACTACCTATAAAGAAAAAAAGAATAATGTTTTTATAAATTTTAGACAATCATGTGAATTTATGAATTTGGACAATAAGGTATAGTTTGACCAGGGAAATGATTATAAGTATTTTTTACAGTGCACCTCTTGAGGCAAACTGGCAGTACTACACTCCTACAGACCAATCATATGTGGTAACATTAGGATTATACAAAGAAAAGAAAATCTTGAGTAAAATGTTGCACAAAATAATATTACAACCTTGAATAACTAGAAATACTGTATGTATAGTGTAGATAAATTGGGATCCTTTTAAATAGGATTATGATGAAAATAGAAAAAATACGGGTACTCCTCATAGCACGACCTCTTGTACAACGTTAATTCAGAGATACATTTTTTTTTGATAGCTCCAATATTCCTTTAACAACCATCCCTCGAAGTTATGAATGTGCAGTGGCAGCACAGTCCTGTGCGTGAATGTACGCATGTTGTGTTCGATACGTTGGGCGGAGGCAACTGACGGCAAATCTATCGTCTCAGTACTAAGTAGCTCTCCTAGCATCATGTTCTTTCCTAAATTTCATGTTGTAGTATTCCATTGTGTTTTTACTCTCACGTATGTACGTACAGTAATGCCTCACAACAAGAAATTAATTCGTTCTGGAGTGGCTTTTGTAAAGTGATTTTTTTGTGTTGTGAGTCACATCTCGCAAGCTAATTGCCTAATTCGTTCTAAACCCTAAAAACACCACATTAAATCTTATAATAAAGCTACAGTATAACCACAATGAAATACAGTACAGCTAAATACACTTGAACCATTCAATATAACTAACCTAGCTGTTAACACCAGTAAATTATGTAGTTATTACAACAATGTAATAATAAATGAAAAATAATACAATACTGTACATATACTGTACAAAATATACAGTGCCATATGTACTCTACTGTACTATTATAGTTACCCTTATTACAGACTACAGCTACATTTTCTATTGTACAAAGACCCATTTTCTTCATATTTTAGAAGGGTGACTAGTTTATTCTCGGCCTGGCTGGCAAATCTCTTTTCTTAAAATGTAACATTTTTCGTAAAGTGAGTCATAAAAATATTTGCATCTCGTTTCGCAGCTTGAAAATTTTGTAAGCAAATTGTTTCGTGGAGAGGTATGACTGTATTCCCGTATTTCTCAAATTTCCCAAGAAAAGGAAGAGTATAACTCCTTCAGAATCTGCCACGAAGCAAAAGAAGATCAATTACCATTGAAACTAAATAAAAAATATCTGTATTAATGTATCAAAACAAGATGAAGGTGGAATGAATATCATTTGATAAGCGATATGAGCTTGGTGCATTCTATGATTTTTACAATACTAAAGAACAAGGAACGTTTAAACAAGACGGCGAAACCAAAATAAAAACAATCTGTAATTGCTGTTGTTAAAATATACAGTCAAACCTCTCAATACGAAAGAATCTGCTCACGAAATTTTCACTCTGCGAAACGAGATGTGAAGAATTTTATGACTCGCATCATGAAAAATGTTTTGGATAATGAAAGGAGGTACGGTGCGAGGGCCCGACCGGGTCCGAGACTGATTTCAAAATTCGCGCGCCGCCAGCCCATAAACTCGCTACCATCCTCCCACGCTTCCATTGGTTATCTCCCTATTCGGATGCTAGTTACCACCATAAGATCCTGCTCTCCTATGGTCAGCATCTACTGAACTGTATCCTATCATGCATCTACGCATTGGCGTTCCTATGTCCAGACGTTTCGGCAGCGGTATCGTACCCATTGACTTAGTGTTTGTGATTTCGCTTTCGTAACAATTGTACTGTAATGTGTGTGATGTTACGTTACATCATAAGCCATGGGTTCCAAGAAAGTCGCTGATGTCAAGGGAAAGAAAAGGATGATGCTTTCCATGGAGATGAAGACGTTAATAATTAAGAAATACAAGGCTGGCATGCGGTTAAGTGTGATCGTGAAGGAATATGGCCGAAATCCATCTACGATAGGAACGATCCTGAAGCAGAAGGAAGCTATCAAAGCAGCAACACCTTTTAAGGGCGTGATTGTTTGGACAGTTATTTAAAAAGAGGCCTTGGGTAGAAACAGACCAAGCGCCAGCTAAAAATCGAAAGAAAAGTGGCAGTGATTAAGAAAATACGTAATGTAATTAAATTTAGAAAATACAAAATGTAAAGTAAAAAAAAAAAAATTAGAAAAAGGAAAAAAAAAATATATATTTCAAGTTTATAGTAAAGTTAAGAGTTAATATTTCCTGCCATTTTTAAATATTTCCTAAAATTTTTAATATTTTCTGTCATTTTTACTTCTGTTTTGTAAATTCAAGTGTTTATGTTTTCTGCCTCACAAAACAGTGATGATAATGGCATAGACGATCCTCCTTCTCTAGCACCAGAAATGTAAGATATTTTGCTGTTAATTTTTATAGATTTTAAAATTGCCAGTATAAAATTAATAAAGTAACATTTTACAGTATAAATATTAAACTAATATTTTACATATGGAAAATTAAAAACATACATACGATTATACTAACTGTTATTTTAATAAATTTTTCTTTACAGCAAATAACTCGTCCATGTAAATGTGCCATGCCGTGCAGTTATATCCCTTCATCATTCATCCATTTGTAACTGCACGACTTATCCTCATCCACCTAATCAAATGTGCTTGATTGTAGGATATTATCCAGTAAGATATGTCATAAATTTAAAATTTCCTTTTGTAAATACCATTCTTATATGTATACAAATGTGAGAGATGGAGAAATCCTTTAGTACTTGTAACTAATTACGGTATATTTTCTTACTGGTGTTAATTTATGTGCAGGTGTTAATTAGGGATTCTGACTGCACAGTTTATGTAAACTACAGTACAGTACATGTAGCATACACTTCACGTTCAATATAAACTACCACTATGCCATAAGGATTGTACCAAGAGTCACAAGATTTTACTGCATACAACTTTGTGAACGGTTAGTGGTGTTGTAGTCATTTCTTGGAATTTTTTTTTTTCACTTATGATAGGATAAATATTCATACATGCATTGAAAAACAGCTAGTGTATTCACAGTACTGTACTGTATACAAAATACTATACTGTAAAGTAGATACAGTACTGGCTACTTGTTAGGTAATGAGCTGATGTCGCCAAGACAGCGATCACTTACAAGTAATCAAGCTGTACTGTAGTGATGGTACTGTTCATAAATTACAGTTATATACACTACAGTATCAGCGAGTGTTGTTAGATAGGAACAATAATGTTTTGTTGTTACTTATACACAGGGTGATGTGGTAATGACTTTCATCTTATGAATCATCTTACCTTGTACTAAAGCTGTGTTAATAATGTACAATTACCTCTGTAAAGTAATACAAAAAAAATTCAAGGTGGGAGGCAATCGGAAGCAGATTAACTTCCTCAAGGAGATAAAAAGACAAACACCACAACCTTCGTTAATAAAGATCATCATTTACTAACATTATATACACCATACATTTACTTAAATACAATTACGTACCTTAACTTGACCATTGGGTAGCATTAATTCATCAGTAAAATACAGTTCATCATCTAAGCTGTCCATTCCATGATCCAGCAAGTGCTTTATCTTCCCAGTATAAAGATCAGGATCATCTTGAGCAAAGTGCTGCAGAGAAAATAACAGGCATATGTGATAGTGTAAATAAATTCATTTAAAATACAATCTTTTCAATGTACTAACCATTGCCTAAAGCTGAAGTTTGAATAAACTGACTGGATTTGATAAAACATTTTTAAATCCAAGATCATACTAGACTGGTAATTCTAACATTCCTCTAGAATGAGAGAAGATCCCTACATCTCTTATATACTGTTTTCAGGAAGAAGCTTGGTCTCAAACTGACATGTCTGCATCTAACCTTAGATGGGAGAGAAAGGACTCTGATTTAGGGACGTTTCAATCATATCTAAAAACTTGATTTTTTTACATATTCTTTGCACAATTAAAAACCACCACTATATATAACCAAATATTGACCTGTCATGTGGTCAAACCCTCTTGATGATGCACGGTTGATGTCCTGAATTTAGCTGATTGGCCAGGCTCTTCTAATCAGGTAAATCTGAGCTTACAGTTAGTTGGAAAAAAATTTATCTAGTCACGCAGTGAATGACAAAAGTGAAGGGTTACACAATCAGTTTGTGAGCTTTGTAGTGTGAATTAGATATTACTCAGTAATGGAAAATGTAATCAAGAAAAAATATGAAAATGGATGTAGAAAAAAAAAATGCAAGATAGTTAGCCCATAAAAAGCTGAAAGAAACAATTCAAAATATTTGTATGGAAATTTAATAATAATGTAGATAAAAGCAAATGAAAATTTCTAAATTTTGGTCACTTTAATAAGAATAGGGATTAAAATTTCAAGAGCCCAAAATTCATTCCTTTAACTTCACAGTAAAGTTCTCCTCTTGAGCATAAAACAGACCCTTCTCTAAGCCTAAAGCCTACTGTTCACAGAGAGAAGCAATAAGGAACTAAAACAGTGATGGGTAAATAGACAGCAGGGTCTACCATACATTGTGACAAGAATTTAAAATCTATCAGCTCTAATATGGCACCAAAGCAAGTCTTTTCTCTTAATCCTTGTTATAACTTTAGAAGAGGAAATGATGAGTGGTCCAAGAAAAATCATCTGAATAACTTGGATGTTGAATTCTTGTACAAAAATCTGAGTAAAAGGGAGACCCACTAACTATGCAACATGAATAATAGTTCATGGCGTTTGCCTATATAGCTGGGCAACATCCAGTCTTCATAGATGGTGGTTTAGATAGGATAGTCTTGAAAAATTAATTCTCTAGTGATTCATATAAAAACAAAGTTTACAAAGTATGTAGAACAAGGGCAAGATGAGAATAAGTATAATGACATTGTGTAGCAAGAACATATAAGGTCTGCTATGCAGTTCTTGCTGAAAGACGATAGTATTTTTTGTGGGTCTAAAGAAGTCAAAACTAAAATTCATTCATAAGAAAAAAGTCTAAGAGGTTTATAGGGCTTTGCAGACATCTGGATATGGAACCACACTAATAAGATAGCCTAGTTCCTCATGCTGAGACTGTCCACAATTACCGGTACATTATGTCCTCCAATATGAATGTCAACATTATTTGGCCTTCACTGGCACCTGACGACCAAAAGATTGTGACTACAAGTTGACAGAGAGCTAGTTATCTTATACTCACTTGATTCTTCATATAAACAATCAAAATTGTTTTATCTGTCCACTGTCTTGATTTTCATTACAAGAGAATAGGATTGAGGACTGGCTTTTTTCTTACTTTGATCATAAAATTTTCAACATTTATTAAGGATCTCATATACTGTATATCCATTTTACCCATAAAAATATAACCTGTGACCTTTGGAATTGTGATGCCCTAGAGTTTAAAAATATATCTTTCTTGGGCTCAAGCCATGTCGTCCTGATGGAGGTTCTTCATTGGCAGCTTCTACTTGAGATATTTCTGCAAGTGGTATACCAAAGACATTTTACCTTAGAGGTATCAACAGAGTTCTGACCTCCGGAGCAAATATCCCGAGAGATAACGTGTATAAATCAGGGACATGTTAATAACAAGCCCTGGTTATCCTTCCCCGAATAGAGTTAACCTTATCTCGAATGGTAAGGTAGAGGGTAGGATACGTGGGCAAGTAAGCCGTTACAACTCCTGATCTCAATGGGCTGCAACTAACGTTGACAATTGCTTGGGGAGTATCTGCTTGCTTTTCTTAGCTTTCTGAGCGATTTTCGATCATGGATGCTTCAGCTTCTTCCTCATCGACTAAGTTGAGTACCCTCCTTTTCGTGTGTTGGCGAATGTTGCGTCTCCACCCCGTGTATTTCTAGATTTATATGCTTTTATTGTTTTGTGGCCACCATGCGGTCGGCGCCATTACACCATGTTACCAAATTGCTCAGAAATGCTTAGTTATTTATTCATATCATTGTAGGCATAAGTTTTACATTATTCTTTTACAGTGTGGTATGATTATGGGTAACCCACCTCCCTTTTTGGTGTTTCTTGTGTGATTTTTTATCAGCATTGTCTTAGGCTAGCTCACTACCATAGCCAGCGGCCATGCCTGATAAATTTTCACTTATGCACCATCCCCTTCTATCCCCTAACCCTACTGGTTTGGTGAGGCTGTCTATCAGGGATTTCATTCGTATGATAATTATCGTACATGTACGATTATTTTGGGTCCAGTACGATGTACGATACATACCTTAGGTATGTATATATTTTAAGGCCCATGTACGATAATCCACTGGAAATAACTGGCAACCCTGCTGTCTATCCTCCCGTGCTGTTGACTTGTCATGGCGGGGAGCTGCAGTCTTGAAGGTCCTTCTGAGTGTTGGATAGTATTTTCAGTCGTCCTAGGGTGACTGTTTTCACTTTCCACTACGCCTAAATGTGTAGCAAGGCGGCATAGGTCTTAGGAGCTTATTCCCTGTGTCTACTTATGTTTATCCATTGGAATGCTTTACCCGCTGTTCTAATGCTGACAGGTAGACTCTCTTGTGTCGCCTTAACCATTCTTAGGCTTTCCCACTTAGTTTTTGGTAGGCTATGCCTGGTTGTGAGGACTTGCCTTCTGTGCCCTATCGCTGCAGACCCCTTGGAACACTATTCCTGCTCTAATGTCGCAGTTGGGCCTTCCTGTCATGCCGCCTCACAAATTTCTGAGTCTCCCATCACCACACCTTTTTCCCTTACCTTAGTGCCTGTTAGTGTGCCTACTTGCTGTGGAACTTGGTTCCCATCCCTGTCTAGTCCCATGGTGGCTGAAGTACGCTTTGTCTCCATCCTTGGACAGGATACCTTGCAGGCTACTGTATCTTTCTTGGCCATAGGTAGGGGAGATTTCTGCTTCCCTGGACTAAATCTCTGTCGCCTTAGAGACCACCCTCAGGTATTTTCTCTGCCCCTTCCCTTTCCTAGTTGGGCCATAACCTGACTGTACTGGGAACTACGTTCCTCTTGTCTAGTCATCTTACCCTAGCTTTTGAGTTTTCCCTCAACTGCTAGATAGGCTACACTTACCTATACAGTTCTCCCTATGGCCTAATCCTATCTAGGCATAGAGTTGGTACCCCTTGGGGTCCTCCTCTGCCACCTTGGCAGTTGCCTGTTCTGTGTCTGCAGCTTCCCTTCCTGTGCTATTCTCCCTCTTGTTGTGTAGTCTTGACTCCCTTGCCTGGTTAGCCTATCTAGGCAGAAGTGTCGTCTTCTGCCTCTGTTTCCAGTCTTGTCAGCCCAAGTTCTTCTAGCACTGGCTGTGTGTTGGCCATGGGTCTTTCCCTCTGTTGCCTCAGCTGCAGCCTTAGACTAGTCATCTTCTCTCTCCTATTCTCTCCCATATCTGAGGGACACTGTCCTCTGGAGTTAGTTTGTCAGATCCTGCCTGGTTGTCAGGACATCCTTTGAATTTCCAATTCTTAGAGTCCTAGCCGTCTTGTAGGGCTCTCATTATCTTACGGACTAAATCCCCACTTTTCAGAAGTTAATGATAATGATCAGATCTTGGCAGGTTCCTTTTTTAGCTATCTTTCTTTCTTGTACTTCCCCTGAGTGTGGACCCTTCCCTATGGGATTATTCACTCTCTTCCTCTCGACTTTACAATGCCTCTGCCGCTTTGTGCCAACATGCCTAGGGTATTGACAGGTCAGTCTTTTTCTTAGCTACTAGAAATAGTGGCCGCCTCAACCTAGCTGCTGCCGCCTCGAGGGCATCTGTTGATGGTCTAGGCAGTATGATGAATGAACTTGCCTTCTTAGGTTGTTCCAATAGACCTACTCTGGAGATTCTGGTGTCCCTTTAACATGAACTTTTCCTCCATATTCCTACAGCAATGTCAAATAGTTTGCTTCATAAATCCCAATTGATTTCTGAGCTGCTTGGAATGTGTCTTGCTTACTGATAATCTTTAGCCATATTCAGGTGGTAGGTTTATTTAGATTAGGGTTTTTTTTCTAGTAAACATACAAATATGTTTACTTAATTCTAAGAAGATATACTGTAATTTTTAATGAGGTGTACTAATTTAATATTTTTTTCTTTACAGGTCGCTGATAATATGAAGGTAGGAGGTTTCCAGAAGAGCTCCCTACAAGGTGCCCCTTATCTTCCTTTTCTGGAACTGAAGGACCTCCTCTTTCCCAAGGCTGAGGTGACCTGTGTTTGGTCACCAGTTACTGACGGTTCAACTCCCACCGGTGCCAGCATATCATGCGGAAGATGAAGTTCGGGACCCTCTGCAAGTCGTGAGCCTGTCCACCGATAACACATTGACAACCTATTCGGGGTCGACAGAGGGAGAGGATCCTGCTGACCACAGAAGCCCCTGAAGAGTCTTCCATGGAAAACCTAACCACCAAACATGACCGTTCTCAAGCGGACATCATAACGTGGAGAGAAGCTTTACAAAAGGCACCTGCTTCTAAGGCTCCCCCAGCTTTGAGCCTACCAGAATGCGCAGTTAAGAACTTTTGGTATTATGCTGAGCATATAGCCTTAAGTGAAGCGTACCTCCACATCGCAGAGGGTTTGGGTTCCAAGCCAGTCTCGGACTTGGAATTCTTCCCATCGATCGATAGTTATCCTTACTACTACGAAAGGCTTAACTCGGAAGCGTCACGATACGATCCCTAAGGAAGCAATCATCCTGGACCATAGCAAGGCTCAGTCTCTTTTGATTAAAGAGCTGAGGACGGCCAAATTCTCTAATACTGTACCCAACTTTCTGCTTTTGGCAGGAAGCAGGCCACCTTTGTAGCCCCTAAGGATTTTGTCTTCAGTTTTGCCCCTTAAAAGTTTAGACGCTGTAAAGAAAGCAGTAGTGGAGAGTAGACCACTCCCAGTGCTGGAGGAGTGCAAACCTGTCTCCCTAGCTCTTCCTTTTGATTCAGACAGTTGGGAGGATGTCCAATATACTTTTACTGTTAGAAAACTAGATAAAGACATCGGAGGCAAGCAGTTTAATGAGAAACTGCATAGATTTCTCGAATCCCTTTGAAGGGAAGAATTGGAAGGCAAATAGAGACTATCTGCTTCTATCTTTCCAATCTTATCTTATTGGAAACCATTCCAAATCTGATCTCTTCCCTGTCTTGGTGAAGACTCGCCTAACCATATTTCACAATGATCTCCAAGCTTTCATCCTAACCCGGAGAGCATGTAGAGAACACGTATTAGCCGCTGCTACGATCAGGCATGAACCTAGAAAACTGATCGACTCCAATATCTGAGGGAAAGATCTCTTCCCTGAGGAATTGGTAAAGGAAGTCATGGACAAAGCAGCTTAGGAGAATAAGAGCCTTGTAGACAAGAGGGGGAGTATGTCCTCTAAACTGAAATTTACCCCCAGTGAAGGACCTCAACCCAAGGACAAGAAGCCCAACCGACACTTTACGGGAAGGAAATCCTTTCCTGTTGTGACAGCCTCAGTTGCTGCCATCCCTTAAGACTGTATGCATGGTTCCCCAGCAGCATGTACCACAGTCTCCAGCCTTCAACCCGGTGTATGAGAGAGCCACCACCACGTTCCACCCTCCCAGGGCTCAAAAAAAGGGCACCAGTAGCAGGGGAAGGTCTGGAAAAGGCGGTCAATCTAGAGGCCGAGGAAGTAGAGGTAAGGCGGTTAAAGACGCTGGTTCTGCACACCAACAATGAGGAGCTCCCAGTAGAGGGACTATTTCACCTGTTCAGGGATTGATGGGAGTTCGATCCCTGGGCTCACAGCATAGTCTCAAATGGATTAGGCTAGAAATGGAGACAGAAACCTCCCCAGTTCAAGAGGTTCTTCCAATCCACAACCCCAATTTTGAAGGATTATGCACAGGATCTTCTCCGGAAGGGAGTCATCCGTTACACAAAACCCCATGAACTTTCAAGGGCAGCTATTCTGCATGCCCAAGAAAGATTCGAACACACTTCGAACTATCCTGGACTTGTCCTCACTAAACAAATTCTTTCTGAATGACAAGTTCCAGATGCTGGCTATCTCGCAAATATGGACCTTACTACCCCAAGGGTCCTACACCGTCTCCATAGATATTACAGACGCCTATTGACATCTTCCGATAGGTAGGCACTTCTCCCCCTACCTTGGTTTCAGACTGCCAAGAAAGGCCTACGTATTCAGAGCTATGTCCTTCAGGCTCAATATAGCTCCCTAGCTTTTTACAAAGCTAGTCGAGGCCATCGTCCAACAATTACGGAACAAAGGCTTCCAGGTGATCGTATACCTGGATGACTGGCTGGTCTAGGCTGCAATGAAGTCAGAGTGTCTTCAGATAGCTCAAAAAGTCATGAAATTCCTAGTCTCTGGGCTTTCAGATCAACTTTGAAAAGTCCAGGCTGTCTCCAACTCAAGAATTCCAGTGGCTAGGGGTTTCACTGGAATCCTTGGATTTAAGTATAAAGCATGATACCAAGACATTCCCTACATTAAATATTTGCTGAAGGACTCAGGAATGAAGGATGATTAATGAACGTGAGCCCAGAGGATGAGATCTTCATTTGACTGAATTGCAAGTAGTTTCTGTCTATTTAGGTCTAAACTTGGAGATGTGTATTGGCGCTGGAAGCATATCGTAAGGTAATGCCTGTAGTGGAAGAAACTTATCAAAGTAATGCTTTCACAGAGAAACAAATGATGATTGTAATGCCAGTCTTTACGTGTACTGTATAGGATACCTGTGAGTAGACTATGCAGAAAAATGAATGATTTTGGAAATGTTAATATAAATTGGCATCATAGGTCTACTTACGGAATTTTTTTTGTTATTCCCATAGTTGATAACTTTTTGCAAGTGAATTTAGTAGCCTACTTCAAACATAGCTGTAATTTTTTATTAAATGTTCCACTTTAGAAAAATAATTAACGTTTTGCTTTTGTGATGAAATTGAAAGTTTGACTTTGTCATTATATTAGCAGAACAGACGTTAGGCCTATTTGAATTCATAGTGTTTACTATTGAGGTGAGGATTGGCATTTTTTTTACTGGAATTCATTATTTGCTCAGTATGGCTTGGAATGATCCTAATATCCCTGGTGGTGGTCTTTAGATAAATACATGTTTTCATTTGATACCACTGGATACAAAAAAACGGATTTTGACATAGGAAAAATCTATTTTTGGGTGAAATAGCCATGTCGCCTTGATCGAAGATCCTTTAGGCAGCTTCCTACTGTATAATATTTCAGTGAGTGATATTACAAAAGAATTACCATCAGATATCACAGGGTTCTAATCCCTGGAACGACTATCCTAGGATATTGTGTATAATCAGGGACGTATCCGTAGATAACCATAGATATCTGCACCCCAAACAGATTTAACCCAGTCTAGGAATCTAAGGAGGAGGATAGGTGAGGAGCCGTTACATATCCTCTCCCTTCATAGTATTACTCGTCCCTAATAAACTCATTCTACTTTTTGCAGCTTACCTACGCGTTCGTTTCTTTGTCAAGCTTGAATAAAGATTACCAGAGAATTTGATTTTGTGAAATGTAAAATTTGTAATGGACCTCTCTTTAGTCATATTGGTACAGAAGATGACTGTGCTAGGACGAGAGCAAAGGAATTCAAGGACAAGGAAGTGAAAGTTTTAATGGACCATTTCAGAAATTTGACCTGCTTCAAGTACAAGATGCTCACAATAGATAACAGAACATCTCAAACTTACTGTGATGCACGCAAGGAGAATATGGAAAATAGACTGAATTTCATTATGCACATGGAGTCAACACACAAGTCTAAGGTTGGTGATCAAAGAGTCAACAGCTCTGTGGATTCTGCAGACTTGACAGACGTGTTGACACAACAAAATGATATTCTGACAAAGTTACTGGAAAACACTTCAAAAATGAAATCTCTTCCAACTACACTACAGATTACAAAAACCAAGCTTCCACCGATTTGGATTGGACAAACTTTTGAGAGATTCAAAGTTGAAATTGAGGATTGGAGCAGTACATGTAATAAGAAAAATAGTGAGTACAATACATATAACGATTTAATTGAAAGCTTGAAGAAGAACGAGAGGGTTAAGCAATATGTGATTACAGTTGTGATTGATCGTAAAGCTAACAGCACTTTGAAGACCGTACAAACTATTTTAGAGGTTTTGGATGAGAAATATGCAAATATTAAGGCTGAAAAGTGCAATGACTATGGAGATTATTACATTTTCTACAAATTCAATCGGAAAGTTGCAAATTTTTTTTTGATAAGTTTGATGGCTGAAGTATCAAGTGAAAAAATAAATGCTTGTCTCAATTATGCATTGAGTTTATCAATGATAAAGAGAGCTCATGAAGGAGGAAAAATAACTTCGGATGAGAGGACTCGCTTTAAAGAAGTCATTGAACATGGAGTGAAAAGGAAATCTCTTGATGAAGATGATGTTGCTACTAGATTGAAGGTGGAGTTTAGGAAACTGAAAATAGAAAATAATAGAGATACATCAGATATATCTTTAAATAGTTCTACATTTTACACTGATAACAGGAGTTGTTACCAAGAGTGGAAGAAGTCTAAAGAGCTACCAAACTTTAACAGATATGGAAGATCCACTTCAAATCCTGGATTTTGGAGAACAGCATCAGGTCTATAGAAGGAGTCCTTTTAGAACACCGTCTCGATCATCATCAAGAAAGTCATTTAGTCTGCCTCAAGAGCATGTGACAGTTCAACAAGGAGATTTGATACATCTTCTTTGAACTTTAAATCACAATCAGAATGAAAGTTGATGAAAGACTAAGAAATCTTGAGCAAGGCAATGAGAAACTTATGAAGGAAATGGAAGAGTTAAAGAAGATAATAAAGAAGGCAAAAAATGTTAGATTTGTAGTTGAAGAAAGCATGAAGATAGGAATTGATTACACTATGGAGGTTCATTTCACGAAAGAAGTTGATGAAGTGGAAGCAATGATTGTTGATACTAGGTGCCCAAAAACTCTCGTAGGAAGGAAATAGCTTAACAAGTATCTCGATATCAAAGATATAAGAAAGGAGGATCCGGAAAGTGAATTTTGTTCCCAGGATTTTAGATTTGGTGATGGACCAGTTCCAGTTGTATGGAAAGAAAAAGATTCCAGAGGTGGTTTTGTAAAGATGATAGTTGAAATATATGTGATTGACACCAAAAATATTCCTTTTTTGTTCGGCAAAAATAAATGAAAGGAATAGAACGTAGATATCCTGCATGATAATATCATGGTTATTAATATACAGAAGTCAAAAAGATTTCAGTTGCATGACACTGATAGAGGACATCAAGCTTTGCAACTATATAAGTGTGGAACATGGACAACAAATTGAAACAGTTTCATTTGTGAAAAAGGAAAAAGATGTACAAAGTTATATACAAGTCAAAAGTATCCATAAGGTAACTAACCACAAAAGAGAAAAACAGCTAATTTGGGCGTATAGATGAAATTAGGAAAACAATTAAAGAGGTAGTAGTTCATTGCAATGTTTGTCAGAAATTCAAAAGATCTTTAGGAAGGCCAAAAGTAGCAATTCCAAAGGTAATTGATTTTAACCAGATTGTAGCTATCGATTTGAAGCAGAATGGAAATAAGTACATACTTTGGATGGTTTGCTCATTCACAAGATTTATTTCGGGTGTAGTACTTTCCAATAATAGAATGGAAACAGTAGTTGATGCTTTGAATAATGGTTGGAACTGGCAGTTTGGTTTTCCTTCAATTGGTTTTTTGGCTGACAATGGAAATGAATTACAGAATGAGGAGTTAAATGAATATGCAAGTAAGTGGTGGCTTTACAGTAAAGTTTCGTCCACCATACTCTCCTTGGAGCAATGGCTTGAATGAAAGAAATCATCATTCAGTTGATGTTACTGTGAACAAAATGTTAGAGACAGACAAAAAGATGGATTAAAAAATGGTAGTAAACATGGCAGCATGAACACAATACTAAAGTAAATATACTTGGATATGAACCCATGAGGCTGGTTACAGGGAAATCAATTATTTTTCAACAGGTAATTTAGCTACAGAGAGTTTATTTGACAGTGAAGCGGTGTAAAATATCATGGAAAGGCACCATGAGATAACCAAGAAAGTTAGGGAAGAAGAATTTGAAAATAAGTTGATAAAGCTTCTAGAGTAAGAAAGGGTAGTTTTAATGACATGAAATATGAAGAAAGCGATCTCATATCTTATCAGGAGAAGAATAATAAAAGCTGGTGCGGCCCTGTAAAAGTATTTTGTCATAGGAACAGAGATGTTTTCATATGGGCAAACAGTGATTTAAGAAAGGTGACCGACTGTAAAGTACAGCCATGCAGAGTTTATGCCCGCAAGACAGTGATAAAGGGGTGATTAACAAACTAAGTAACATTATAGAGGAGAAATCTGATAAAGAGAAAGATGAAGTAAGAAATGAATGCATTAGAAAAATGAGATCTCCATCTAGCAAGGTTGAGTTAATTGAAAAGGAAGATGAAGAGGAAAGAAACCAGTAATTTTATGGAAGAGAGAGAGAAAAAGAACACATGTAATCATGAAAGCATTGATTATCTTGAGCAAAAGGGTGATTCTTTTGTTGCCTCTTGGCTGAAGTCGAAGAAGGCCAAATACTTTCACCTTGATAATACAGTATTTGTAGTGGAACTCCCATTTATATATCATAAGATACCGGAAGTGATTGAGGCTAAATGAAAAGAATATAAAAATCTTAAAGATTATGATTCTTTTGAGGAAGTAAAAGATTATGGACAACAAAGAATTGGCAGTAGATGGGTAATTACAAAGAAGGAAAAACATGATGGTCACAAGACTGATTATAAAGCCAGGATGGTTGCAAGAGGCTTCCAGGAAGAGTGCAAACCTCAAGCTGATTCTCCTACTGCTTTGAGAGAATTGTAAAAATATTTCTAACTGTAGCAGCAAATGAGAAATTTAATGTGCAATCAGTTGACATTAGGGCTGCTTTCTTGCAGTCTAAATTTTTGGATTGAGATGTCTTTATTGAATTTCCTAAAGATTTAAAGAAAGAAGGTGTACTTTGGAAATTAAAGAAACCTTTGTATGTACTTGATGATGCCAGCAGAAAGTTTTGGCTGAGAATAAGATGTATATTTTAGCACGAAGGTTTGAAGAATGTAAGTGGTGATGAAGCATTTCATTATTAACATGAAGGAAGCGATCTTATAGGGATGGCAATTACTCATATGGATGATTTCAGCATAGCAGGAACAGGGGAATTTGGTAATAAACTCAGAAAAAGTGCAGTGTTTTGACAGTTTCAAAGGTCAAAAAGGATAGATTTAGATTCACTGGTATAGATATACATAAGACCGGCGATGAAATTGTAATCTCGATGGAAGATCATACAAATATTACTGAAGAGATGAAAGATATTCGTAAAGCTACGCCTGATGATCCAGTGACAAAACAGGAATATAAAGTTTATATAAATTATGGGGGAAAAATAAGTTGGTTAGCCACAAATTCTAGACCAGATTTATCAATAACTGCTTTACTATTGTTAATGAAGAATAATGAAGCAAAGATAAGAGATCTTAAGCAGGTAAATCATGACGTTGTGAGAATTCATAGCAAACCTAAGAAAGTTGTGTTCTCCAGAGTTGGCAATAAAACAGATCTTGTTATTTTTCATCTAGGGGATGCTTCTTATAGGATTGATGATAAAAGTATAGGAGCAAATCTCATTTTATTGGGATCAAAGAAAATGTATGATGCTGTGCCTATCTTTTGGAAATAAAAAAACAATACAAAAAGTTTGTCATTCTACAAAGGCAGCTGAAACAAGGAATTTGAATAAATTAGTTGACGATTCAGTATTCATTGCTGCACAGCTTGGGCAATTACTCTTTGGAAAAGCTATTAAAGATTCAGTGAATCTTCCTGTCAGATTTTTACTGATTCTAGGCCTTTGTTGAAATCAATTGATAGTACAAAGCAGGTGGAGGATCAATTGCTTCGTAATACAATAACAGATTTGAAGGAAAAGTTGGAAGATACTTCTGTTGAATCTTATAGCTGGCTTGAAACAAAGGGGATAATAGTACAGTAGATATTTTGACATTTTGACAAAGGAAGGTAAAGATAACCCAGAGGTACATTATATCTTTATTGAGAATAAATTTTGTCATGCTAGAAATGAGAAGAATCTGGTGTCATATGTCAAAGGTGACATTTGCATGAAAAAAAAAATTGTTTGATTTGTTATCAATTGTTCAAAACTTCATTAGGTTTAAATGTAAATAGGTAATTTTAAACATGCATGGTTCAGGCCTTAAATGAGTATGCCATATATGAGTCCATGAATTAAATGTTGAAGAGATTCTATTTGTTTACTTTCGCTTATTTTAATCTAGATGTGTTCCTTTTCAAATAACTTTCTTTTTTAGTGACATTTACATTGTTTTGGGAAGACAGTGTATAAAGTCCTGATTTTGAAAAGTTAACTTTTTTATTATATTGTTTTTGTTCTTAACTCATAAATTGATATTTTGCTTTACCTTTTGTAAAATACAAGCAAACTGAGAAGGGAGGAAACATGATACATATACGTTTCCCTCCAAAATGTATTTTAAGATATAATTGGTACTTTATTCTTGTATCCTTGTTTTGTAATTGGATTGTTATCTTAAGTTGTAAACCATGAGTTCTGCTTACCGATCTGGTGTGAACGTTTTGTCAGTTACTACTAAACCGTTAAACAGCTAACGTCTCTTAAACCCCTGCTTATCAATTACAAATTATTACCTTCGAGACAGATGATAGTGGCTAACAGCAGTGTGCACACACTGCTGTTAGCCACTATCACCTGTCTCGAAGGTAAGAATTGATAAGCAGGTGTTTAAGAGACGTTAGCTGTTTAACGGTTTAGTAGTGACTGGAGGAAGTAGGGAGAGAGGGAGGAAGGAAGGAAGGAAGGAAGGAGAGTTGGACAGTACGGTATTCATAGTGTTCTTTACACATAGTGTAACACTTAAACTTAGAATTAACTTAACTGAACTTAGCTTACTTTTTTAAAAACATTTTTTTTTACTATATAGGATTTGCATTTTTCTTGCTGTTCTTAACTTAAGCTCTTTTTGCCTCACTTTCACTTTCCTTTGTCGCAGGCCTTTTTAACAAAAGTCTATCTACGGAGCTTTGTTTCTACCTCCCTTTCAAAATGTTGTAGAAATAATTCGGGCAAATGTCATTAAAAAGAACTGAAGCAGAACCAGTAGAAAATTTATCAGGGTGTTTCTTTTCAATGAAATCACAACATCCTGCCACTTAGCAGACACTTCCTAAATCTCCCTTAGTTAAATAAATTCCTGCGGTTCGACCTTCTCCTCGCTACCTATCTCTTGCAATATCTCTGAATGTTGCATCATCTGAAGCTTGATCAACTTCTCAGTCGTGAGTTCTTCTTGATGCTCCTTGACAATATTGTTGACATCTGTCTTATCTACTCTCACTCATGTAGGCTTTCCTAGAGACACAATCTCTTCCAACACAGCGGGTTTGGGCTCAGGCTGCGGAGCAAACCCTTCAAAATCCTTTTCAGCTACAGAATCAGGCCACAATTCCTTTCCTGCTGAACTTAAGGTTCTTCACATTACATCCTGCCATGCATCATCAATAATTCTCAAACAATGAACTATGTTGAAATGGTCCTTCAAAAATTCATGAAGGGTAAGGCTAGCATTATCTGTGATATAAAAGCAGAAGATTTATGTGTTCCCACCCTTCAATCTTCTCTTGAAGGTGTTGGACAAGCTTCGATCGTTCAGGAGGACAGCAGCCCTGGTTGCTCCTCTATGGCCAAAGAACAACTGGTATCCTTTGGTGACAGAGATGAACCCCAGGCTGGTGCCTCTACCCAACCCGAGTCTGTCTAAAGAAGTACAGAGGAATACTGTCTTCGTTTCATCCTGGAAAATGAAAGCCCTTCATCTTATGATTTTATCGAATTAGCTCTAAAAAAAAAGATTCAAAATTCAACGGTACAAATTGGCATTTGCAAAAAATTATAAAACTTCCATTACTTTGAATCAGTATGAAACGTCGTGGAAGAAATGGGTTCGATATATGAAAGATAAAAATCCACCTTTTATCTCTATGGATTTTTGTTTAGGCTTTCTGATCGACTTACATGCGAAAGGTTTAGCATCCTACACGATTTCGTCGTACAAGTCGGCCCTAGCTAGACCCATTTTATATGCTTTTGACATAGATTTTAACTCGGACTTCTTCAAAAGGATTCTGAAAGCTTGCGCCAGGTTGAGACCAGCAGATCCACCGAGGCCGATCTCCTGGTCATTGGATAAAGTTTTACAACTGGCTTTGGAAATTGACAATCAAACAGCGTCTTTACGAGATTTATCTCAAAAAGTAATTTTCCTAATCGCTATGGCTTCAGGTGCTCGGATTAGTGAAATTGTGGCTCTCTCTAAAGATGAGGGTCACATAGAATTTACAGACAATGGTGAAGTTAATTTATACCCTGATCCTACCTTTTTGGCTAAGAATGAGCTATCATCTAAACGTTGGGGACCATGGAAAATATTTCCCCTCGAAAGTGATCTCACCCTGTGTCAAGTGCAGTGTTTAAAGACATGTCTTGACAAGACAAAGAATTTTAAAAGGGGTCAATTATTTAGAGGTGAGACAGTTGGATCAGAGTTGTCTTTGAAACAAATAAGAGCAAAATTGGCCTATTTCATTAGAAGAGCAGACCCTGCTAGCATACCGTAGGGTCACGACCCTAGGAAAGTGGCATCATCTCTGAGATTCTTTCAGTATATGTCATTCGAAGGTTTACAAGCATATACTGGTTGGAAGTCGACCAAGGTGTTCTTCAAGCATTACATGAAGCAATTGGACCAAGTTCGTTATTTTGTGGTGGCAGCAGGTAGTGTTATAAAACCTGCTGCAATGACGTAGCTCTCAAGTGCGTCCTTGGGCATTCTTCCAGCTTATTTTCTTTAATTAGTAAACTGTCGGTTTTTGCTTCATGATCTACATTAAACAATTTCAAAATTTTAAAATTTCAGGATTCAATTTAGTTTCTCTGAATTTTATAGGTGAACCTATATGAGCATACTATTCCTATTTTAGAACTGAGTTTAAAGTAATTCAGTTTCTTTGGTTGGGTATGACACTGTATTTTGCATTTAGCCATATACGGCTTAATTTTTCATCATAAAATCTCTTTCTCAAGGGGTTCTAGGATATCAAATTGTTTCCCCTCATGATTACTTAAGTAAAAAATTTTATCGGGGATATATTTTGGGGTACATTGGTAGATCACAATGCTATTCACATAAATTGTATTAAAATTTGCTCAAATATGTTGTTTAATAAAAATTGTACACTGTTTGAAGCTTTTTATTGCTAGACATAATTCCTGGTAGTAGAATTAAACTTAGCATACTATGGTGAATATCTACCAACACTGCACTTTAAGAATCTATTTGAAAATGAGTATTTTTTCTTTAATGATTACTCAATACGTTCATGATATTGGTAATATTTGTTCTTCACCAAAAGGATGGTTGATAGCAGGTCACAGATCTTTCCTCTTAGAACACTATCATATTTACCAAATCAAGATGATTTTGGATTTTTTTTTAAGGTAAAAATTTATAATTATACTTCATCATATAAGTGGTGAGCACCCATTAATGGCAGGTTTTTTCCATGGAAAAGCCTCACACCGAGTATAAATAATTCTCTGGTACACTTCCATCAGGACGACATAGCTCGAGCCCAAAAAAGGGATTTTGACAGAGGAAAAATCTAATTTTGGGCGAGATAGCCATGTCGTCCTGATGGGCACCCGTTACATCCTACTTTTCCCCACCCCTCTTCTTGTTGGAGGCTTCTATTTCACAGTAGCTCAGCTGCGACATGGAATGGTGAAGCGGGATCGTAAAGGAGCACTGGAAGGTGATAGGATGTGTAACGGCTCCTTACTTACCCTACCCCTTAGTGGATTAGACTGGGTAAGGTCTGTTTGGGGTGCAGATATCTATGGTTATCTTAGGATACGTCCCTGATTATACACGATATCTTCGGATAGTCGTTTCCGGGGGTTGGAACCAATACTTGACGGTAATTCTCTTGTAATATCAATCGCAGAAATATTATACTGTAGAAAGTTGCCAGAAGGAACTTCCGTCAGGACGACACGGCTCGAGCACAAAAATAGATTTTGATGTAATATTTTCTACGTCAAAATCCCCTTTTTTTAACAAATGCTTTGTGTACAGCTTTTTGAAATTAGAAATTACCTGTTAGTCCATTGGGCGGGAGTGGAGTGGTGTTGAGAGGGGGGGGGGGAAGAGGAAATTAATGAAGTCAAATTCATCAAGAATATCATCTTCAAGACTTGAAGGATGGCCAGTGGCATTGTCATGGATGAAAAGACATTTCAATAACAGATTTTAATTAGTTCGTCACATTGCTTAATTTTGTAATTACCCCTGGCATTAACACATATGGCTAGAGTCAATCTATCCTTCATGGATTTATGACCCAGCAGTTTCTTCTCTTCTGCTGTGATGCATGTCCTGCGTGGCATATTTTTCAAAAAAGGTCCGTTTCATTATAATTGACAACTTGTTGGAGAATATAACCTTCTGCAGCAATAAGTGCGGTAAGACGTTCAATGTACTCCTCCGTAGCTTTCACATCTGTGCTTGTAACTTCCCCATGCTTCACAATCGAGTGCATCCAGTTTGCTTTTTAAAATTATTGAACCATACACGACTGGCTTTAAATATTTCCTATGGTTTTGATGTCTCCCCAGTCTCAACTGTTTCTCTTTGATTCAAATCTTCGTAGATTGCACTGGCCTTCTCACAGATGATTGTGTCAGTAATGCTATCTCCTGCCAGCTGCTTCTCCTTAATCCACAGCAACAGAAGCCTATCCATCTCAACATTTATATTTGTCTGTAAATTAGATATTATTTTATGGCTTTGAAAGCCTTTGTGCTCTTGATAGCATCGTCTATTTGAAGATTGTACATACTGTCAATGTACTCTGCTCGTAATAGCGTGACACGCTAATTTTTGTCCATAATTTCATGCTTCACCTCCATCATCATGTGATTTTTTTTCACTGCCAAAATTACCTTTCACATTCTTTGGACCCATCACATATTATGAAAAATGTTCACAAATACAGACAAAATCCCATAAATAACAAAAACAACACAAGAGATGTGTACAGAAGTCAACAACCACGTGAACTGGATGAGTGATACGGGCCATCTCATATCTCAATGCAAAATTTTGCTCTGTGGTTAGCTCGTATCATGGCACTAGCCACCCGTTGAGATACTACCACTAAAGTTATGGGGTCCCTTGAGTGGCCAGACAGTACTACATTGGATCCTTCTCTCTAGTTACGGTTCACTTTCCCTTTGTCTACACGTACACCGAATAGTCTGGCCTATTCTTTACAGATTCTCATCTGTCTTCATACACCTGACAACACTGAGATTACCAAACAATTCTTCTTCACTGCACTGCCCCTTTCCTCTTTGTAAGGGTAGAAGAGACTCTTTAGCTATGGTAAGCAGCTCTTCTAGGAGAAGGAAACTCCAAAATCAAACCATTGTTCTCTAGTCTTAGGTAGTGCCATAGTCTCTGTACCATGGTCTTCCACTATCTTGAGTTAGAGTTCTCTTGTTTGAGGGTACACTCCAGCACACTATTCTATCTTATTTCTCTTTCTGTTGTTTTGTTAAAGTTTTCATAATCTATATAGGAAATATTTAAATGTTACTGTTCTTAAAATATTTTATTTTTCCTTGTTTCCTTTCCTCACTGGGCTATTTTCCCTTTTGGGGTCCCTCGGTATATAGCACCTTGCTTTCCAACTTTTACTGTGATGACGTCAATATTCTGTCAGATATAGTAAATTGATGGGATAAGTATTTCCTTGGAAATTATCTATTTTCTTTTATAAAAATAAAGTAATTTTTCTTGGTAACTTAGTAATTTCTTTTATTGATAATATACAGTATCAATTTTGAATGAAAAAACATTAAGAAAAGTTTTACTATCAGTCAAGTTCATTTTATATGTATGGAGATTCTTTATTTCTAGTGGAATGCAAGTGGGCAAATCAAGTGATTTCCTTTAAATAGGCTACGGATTGATATTAGTATTTCCATAATAGAAATATCGAGCAATGATACAAAGTATTTCAATTGTCTGTACCGGTTGTTAAAAGTACAACTTAGCGTAAATTTGACGCTACAACTTGGACAGAATCTCATATTTTACCCTAGTTTAATTTCATTTGTTTCATCTCTGATAGTAGATTGATATTTATCTAATGAAAGTATACTAATAGGAAAATATTTTCTCAGGAATATATTTTCTTTTAAATACTAAAATTGAAATAATTTTGCTTGGTAAGTTAGTACCGTTATTTTTTAGCTCAGCCATGTCGTCCTGATGGAAGGATCCTTTAGGCAGCTATCTAAGGGATATTTAGCTACAGTAATACTCCCAGAGAATTGACCGTAGGTCTCCAGAATTCTAACGCCTGGCATGAGTATCCTTAAGAAAATTCTTAAGGATATCGCATAATATCAGGGGACGTATTTCTTGATACGACACATGGCAATCTTCACCCCGAATAGTTTTCGCTCTGAGGGAGAAGAGTGGCGAAAATGAAGGGGAGCCGTCATCAAGGTTACTCGGTGGATCCCCTTTCCCGTACTACTACGGTGCAACTCATTCCTTTAACAGTGGCCAATTAAGCACGGTGTATCTCCTTCTTGCTCTCGGTTTTGTTACCATTCCAGGATTTTTACCATGCATTCTCCAGCATCTTCATCCTCTGGAAAGTTGAGTATTTAATCTTTCCTGTGTATAATTTTTAGCTCCCTTCTCACAGTTAAATTAGCATTATTTAGATGTGTTTAGCGGAGCATAGCCATCACCGGAGGCGGCCATTTTGGACCGCTGTCGTACGCCATAAATGCTTCATTTAGTTAGTAGTACGACGTCCCGGGTACTGTATTTAGCTTTAATGAATTATAGCTATTTAGGCAAATTATACTAATGAAGATCAGTTCATGCACGTAATATTTCCTCTTCTGTGAAACGTTTCGATCGTATATGATGGGGTCTCGGTGGCGAAGCGTAGCCGAGATCCCGACTCGAGTTAGCCTAGCCTAATGCAATATACTTTAGTAACGTTATCCCCATTTATCCTCTTGTATCGTTTTATCAATTTAGTCGGAGATAGCATATCTCCTAGAATTACTAACATAATTCGATATTAGTCTCTTTTAGAGATTTAAGGATAAACCTTTCCTTTCCCCTGAGTGCCGCCATTAGGTGACAACCCTATCTTGGTCTTGCCATAGAGTAGTGTACTCCAGCTTGACTGGGATAGTGTTTCTGTCTTCCCTCTTTGACGGTGAGTATCCTGGCTTTGAATTACGACAGTAACTCAAGAGTATTCAGTCTTGTTGTCGGCAACTCTACTGACGGGGGATTAGTCATTCCCCTGCCGCTTCTCACTTGCAGACATAGGAAGCCCAGCTTCCCTAGTCCACAACCGAAAGTGGTAGTACAGTTGCCGCCACCTTCTCCCTTGTGGTCTAGAAAACATGTCTTATATCCAGCAAGGTCTTAGGCTGAGGAATCGTTATTCTTCTGCCACCCAAGACGGCACCGGTATAGAAACTAGGCAGATGTGCCGCCTTCTTCCGACGCAAAATATAAGACCGTTTCCCTTCCCCTTTCTGCCCTTTAGTGATGGCCTAGCCGTCACAACATCTATGGCCGGTATTCTACAATCTCCCCGCTTGCCGGGCGGATAACTATGCCAACCGGGCTCCTACAAAGGCGGCTTGATTGCAGCTTCGACCTTCTCCCTAATGGAAGCAAGGCTCCAGGAAGGGTTGTACCGGCCATGACGGCTGACAGTGGGAGACCCTTATAACTTTGAGCATTCTTCAATCCTCTCTTGGACTGCCATCCACAAACCCTGGAACTGGCAGAGCAGCCAGCAACAGATACTGTGGCTGGATGGAAGCTAGAATTATTACAATCTCCCCCTTCCATTTGAATCCTCATTCTGGAAGAAGGCAGTAGAGACAGTAGTCCCTACAACCCTAATTATTGTACTAAACTATAATAATACGGTAGCCCTTCTCTCCCTGCTTTCACTCTCTCTGTCGGCTAGTGCCGTCAGGTACTAGCCTAGCCGGTAGCATGCCGGCAGAACTACAGTATAAGATTATACAGTAGCCAGTATTTCTGCAGTATAGTGAATACAGAAGTTAGAAAACTATAGTATATAATATACAGTAGTATGCTTTTCCAACATATTCTGTGTCCTTTCACAGTCCATTTTTGAGATCGCTAAATAATGTTGAAGTGAAGTATTCCTTCAATTTCATGATGAATCCTAGATCATCACAACACAATTTCTTTACACTACAGTATTAATATTCCAATTTTGGGAGGGTTAGTGCTAGTATACACTAACTTCAGCTCTATATTCTAGAGCTCTTCCACCCTAGATTTCCCTAATAAGGAAATTTTGAATTATCAATATTGAGGGAGGTCACAGCAATTGCCTGGACAGGAGACACAGATATGTGTCTTTCCTATATCTTTCTAGCTTACTATCCTAAGCTGTAATGATAATATTAATTGCTATTTTTAATGCATGAGTTTAATTTATCAGTGTGATAAATTACCCCATATTCATTTCACCTTTTTCTTTTCTTACAGGAGGAGTCAAAGGTGAAATGTGCAGTGATGTACTGCAACCACAAGGGTAAGAAATTTTGTGGCCACAACAATGTGCAGGTCTCATGCCCCCTGCTCCATCACAACTGAAACCCTGAGATACTGGGACCCCAAGGCTTTCAACGTCTGTTCGGCTTTGATGACCGAAGGTTTCGGCTATCCCAAAACAACGGAGTCGAGGGATACTGCGAGGGAAACGCTTCGGAAGTGGGTACGAGGGTGATTAGAAGCCTGCTGTTCCTTAAGGCGACATCTGATGCCATTGTGCCTCAGGCACGACCTGGGCCTCCCTGTGTACAACTAGCAACAGAGGGCGACATCAACGAGGCTTTACAAGGCATGGACATCCATCAGGAGAGGATGTCAGAACTGTCCTTGGACAACGAAAAGGGTCTCCTTCAAGAAGACCCTGAAGAAGAGGTGGCCCAACCACCCGAGGATGAAGAAGAGCTTGAGTCGACAGAAGCGGAGGACCCTCTACCGTCTGTGTCGGCATTTCAGGCTGTGCCATCAACTTCTTCAGCTCCAACCCCTTAACCAGACCCGCTGTTCCCCTCGGGCCAAGCGATTATGCCCCAGATCCAGCAGTTGGTGGATACCCTCAGTAAGGAAAATGTTGATATGAGGAGGGAATTCAGGGAAGCAAGCCGCGTAGTTGCTTCTCGTGGATCTCACAAGCGGCCCAAAGTTTCTGACCTGGCACAATGCTCCGAAACCAATCCCTGGAGGTATGCAGAGTTCATGCCCATGATGAATGGGAAACTCTACATCTCGGAGAAGATGGGGGCCTTCCCCTTTGACGATATCCAATTCTGGCCAAACCTTTCGGCTTACCCTGAGTGTTTCATGCGGCTGAAGAATGAGCCGGCGTCTAAGGAAGAGACGGAACCCAAGGAGGTCATGGTTTTTTACCACGACAAGGCACAGGCTCTCTTGACGAGTAGCCTGAAGAAGGCAGGCTATACAAACCAGAGTTTCTGCATTGAGCAAGAAGTACCCTACTTTCCTTGCTCCTTCTTCCAGAGCTTTCCCCTTCATGTCAAAAGCTCTCCACAGTGTGCTAAAGGCAGTTGATGCAGGCAAACCATGTCCTACACTAGAGGAGTGTAGGACATTGTCTCTGGCCTTGCCCACAGGTGAGAAGGATTGGAACGAGGTCCACCTAACCTTCTCGGTGGCGAAGCTTGACGCGGACATTGCAGGACAGCAGTTCAATGAGAACCTCCCGAAGCTGTCAGACTTTCTCCTGAGAAGAGAACAGGAGACAAAAGAGAGACTAGCCGCCTCTCTGTCCCTCCAGAACTGCATGGAGATGTGTGCAGGCATTGCAATTACCCCAGACATGTATACAGTCCTAGCCAAGATGCACATGGCTACATTGGTCAAGGACTTGTACGCTTTTGTGAAGGCCAGGAGGGCCTGCAGAGAATTTGTGTTTGCCAATGCAACGGTCAAACACGAGCCCAGGAAGTTGATCACTTCCTGTATCTGGGGCAAGGACCTCTTCCCAAAGGAAGCAGTCCAAGAGGTAGTCGCCAAAGCCGCCACGGAGAATAGGAACCTTCTCCAAAAGTGGAGAATCTCTGCCAAGAGAAAATCTTCCCCTGATGCCGGTCCCCAACCTAAGAGGAAGACGAAGAAGCCAAGACTGTCTCCTCGATCTGTGCAACATCCTACGGTAACCATGACCATGGTGGTGCCTCAACAGCTGGTAGCCCAGTCTCCAGCCTTTAACCCATGTTTTGAAAGGCACACCACTACCTTTCGCCCGAAATGTAGAGGATCTAGACGAGGCTCCTCAAGAAACCCCTCAAGAGGTAGAGGAGGACATGGTCAGAGTGGCAAACCCTTCGGATCATCCAAGCAATGAGATGCTCCAGGTAGGAGGAAGACTTCTCCACTTTCGGGATTGCTGGACCTTCAATCCCTGGGCCCACAGCCTAATCAACAATGGACTAGGATGGAAATGGAACAGATCTCCATCTTCATTTCCTCAATTCTTCCAACACTCCACCCCCTTACTGGAAGAATATACCTTAGAACTCTTGAACAAAAAGGTTATAAGGAAAGCAAAGTCCATCAAATTCCAGGGAAGGCTGTTTTGTGTTCCCAAGAAGGACTCGGATAAACTCAGAGTCATTCTAGACTTGTCTCCACTCAACAAGTTCATCGGGAACAACAAGTTCCGGATGTTAACCTTACAACACATAAGGCCCCTGTTACCGAAAGGGGCGTACACAGTTTCAATAGACCTGGCAGATGCTTACTGGCACCTTCCAGTCAGCCGCCCCCTCTCCTCCTACCTAGGATTCAAGCTATGGAAGACGAAGTATTTCTTCAGAGCCATGCCCTCTGGACTAAACATAGCCCCAAGGATTTTCACGAAACTTGCAGACACAGTCGTACAACAGCTACGCTTAGAAGGCGTTCAGGTAGCCGCATACCTGGACGACTGGCTGGTGTGGGCAGCATCCAAGACTGCTTGTCTGCAGGCAGTCACAAAGGTGATCCAGTTCCTGGAATACCTGGGCTTCAAGATCAACTACAAGAAGTCTTGCCTCTCTCCAGCTCAAGAGTTTCAATGGTTGGAAATCCATTGGAACTTGCAGTCACACCGCCTCTCCATTCCACCAAAGAAGAGGAGAGAGATCGCGGGTTCTGTCAAGAGACTACTGAAATCCAACAGGATTTCAAGACGCCAACAGGAAAGAGTAATGGGCTCTCTCCAGTTCGCAGCAGTAACAGACCAAATGCTAAGAGCACAGTTAAAAGCTGCATCAGGAGTCCGGAGAAGATACGTATCAAACGCTCAAAGAGATCAACAGAGAGCGACACTGACCTTACTGCAATTGCTTCTGAGGCCGTGGTCGAAGGTCAAGAGCCTAGCAAGGACTATCCCCTTACAACCACCTCAACCGTCGGTAGTCATCTACACGGATGCCTCAACGGAAGGATGGGGAGGTCATTCCCATCAAAGGAAAGCTCAAGGGACCTGGTCATCCCTGTTCAAGACCTTTCACATCAACATTCTGGAGGCCATGGTAGTCCTCCTGACATTGAAGAAGCTATCCCCTCCCAGATCAGCCCACATCAAGTTGGTCTTGAACAGCGAAGTGATAGTGAGATGTCTGAACCGACAAGGCCCGAGATCGCCCTACATCAACCATGTGATGTTGGCCATCTTTTGCTTGGCAAGAAAGAAAAGATGGCATTTATCAGCAGTTCACCTACAAGGGTTCCGGAATGTGACGGCATACGCTCTATCCGGGCGAAAACCGATAGAGTCAGAATGGTCTCTAAACACAGACTCATTCTCCTTCATCTTGAAAAAAGGCCCAGAACTGCAGATCAACCTCTTCGCAACGAGCGACAACAAGAAACTACCTCGATACGTCGCCCCATACGAGGACCCTAGGGCAGAAGCGATGGACGCCATGTCCCTCGATTGGAACAGATGGAGTCATATCTATCTATTCCCGCCAACAAATCTCCTGCTGAAGGTCCTCAACAAGCTGAGATCCTTCAAGGGGACAGCAGCAGTGGTGGCCCCCAAATGGCCTAAGAACAATTGGTTCCCTCTAGTGATAGAACCGAGGCTGAGGCTGTTTCCTCTACCGAACCCAGATCTATCCCAACTGGTTCAGAAGTCGACTGTCAACGCTTCATCACTGAGAACCCAAAACCTTCATCTCATGATTTTCTCACCTTAGCAGTCAAGAAAATGTTTGGGATCTCGAAAGACAGCATCGACTTTATAGAGGAATACAAGTCAAAATCAACCAGAAGACAATATGAATCATCTTGGAAGAAGTGGGTCTCTTTTGTTAAAGCAAAAAAGCCGACAGAAATCTCGATAGACTTCTGCCTGTCCTTCTTCATCCACCTTCACGAACAAGGCTTGGCTTCCACGATAACTACGTGTAAGTCAGCTTTGACTAAACCTCTTCTATACGCCTTCCAGGTGGACCTGTCGAACGAAATCTTCAACAAGATTCCGAAGGCATGCACTAGACTTAAACCAGCAGCCCCTCCGAAGCCCATTTCATGGTCTTTGGACAAAGTCTTGCACTTTGCTTCCAACTTGAACAATGAAGATTGCTCCCTAAAGGATCTAACACAGAAAGTGATATTCCTGTTCGCTATAGCCTCAAGGGCTAGAGTTTGTGAAATAGTAGCCCTATCAAGAGATGAGGGCCATATTCATTTCACATAAGAGGGAGAACTGAATCTTTTTCCCGATACTACTTTTCTCGCCAAAAACGAGCTACCCACCAAAAGGTGGGGCCCTTGGAGAATCTGCCCTCTGAAGGAAGATGTCTCTCTATGTCCAGTAGAGTGCCTAAAGGTCTATCTTCGAAGAACTTCAGACTTTAAGGGAAGACAACTCTTTATAGGCGAAACATCAGGATCAAACTTATCCCTGAAACAACTGAGGGTGAAGCTCACCTTCTTTATTCGCAGAGCGGATCCTGACAGTACAACCGCCGGTCATGATCCGAGAAAAGCTGCTTCCTCGCTGAACTTCTTTCAGCATATGGACTTTGATAGACTCCACTCATATACAGGTTGGAAATCCTCTAGAGTCTTTTATAAACATTATGCGAAGCAAGTGCATGAAATAAATCTTTGTGGTAGCGACAGGTAGTGTTATAAAACCTGTCGTCTAGTGCTGCGATGAACAGTGAACTGTTTGGAACTTTACAGTGAATGGGTGAAAAGGTGTTAACACCTTTAAGTGTAATACCTTTTTATTAAGGGTCACCCTGGTGACCCTTTGACTGTTCTTTATAGGTGAAGAATCTAACCAATAACACCAGCGCCGTGTGTACATTCGTACGCAGTGTTTGAACATATCCAACATCTAAAGTGAAATTATCTTAATAACTTTGCAAAATCTTTGAGTGGCCTTATTAACATATATTTCTTCCCTTACAGGTGATGAATATATATGTACTTTAAGAATGTTGTTTATATAGTAAATGATTCTATTTTAATACATTTGTTGTTGTATCTATTTTTTGTCTATACAAATAAATACTAAAAATGTATTTGCAACTTATTTGCCCCACAAATAGCTGAATAAAACTAGCCTGAGTCTTTTAATTATTTTCCTAATATAAAATACTTGAAGTTGCTTCTATGTGTGAACATGCTTGTGGTAAGTTAATTCCACTTTGTTCTTACAAATACAAAACCTTGTCCTTCTATAGTCAGTGTTGACAGATTCCCTGCAGGGGGCAGGAAGCCCCACGTTAGTTACAAACTTAGCGGATATGACGAATAACGGTAGCGTCATATGTTCATGTGATCTGGGTGATCACATAGAAGCTGACTCAAGGTAAAGGCACTTATACAAACCCAAAGATATAGTACTTTCAAGTAATTCTCTGGTAAACTTCCACCAGGACGACATGGCTGAGCCCCAAAAATGGATTTTGAGCAAAGCGAAAAATCTATTTTTGGGTGATATGGCCATGTCGTCCTGATGGACCCGCCCTCCTTTCTAGAAAAGGAGTATACATATGTAACATCCCCACCTGAAACTACTCTATCTATAGCCATCCATGCTTAATTGCAACAAGGAATGAGTTGCACCGTAGTAGTACGGGAAAAGGGATCCACAGGGTAACTTTGATGATGGCTCCCCTTCATTTTCGCCACTCTTCTCCCTCAGAGCGAAAACTCTATTCGGGGTGAAGATTGCCATGTGTCGTATCAAGAAATACATCCCCTGATATTATGCAATATCCTTAAGAATTTTCTTAAGGACACTCGCGCCAGGAGTTAGAATTCAGGACCCCTACAGTCAATTCTCTGGGAGAATCACTGTAGCTAAATATCCCTTAGAAAGCTGCCTAAAGGAACCTTCCATCAGGACGACATGGCCATATCACCCAAAAATAGATTTTTTGCTTTGCTCAAAATCCGTTTTTCTTTTATTTCTTCCAAGAGAAACAGAAAAGGGTTTTACATATTTTGCAAGTCATTCTTTGTCGAGTTTATATCACAAGGCTGGTGATGCCATATTTCTGGCGAAGGGCTAGCTGGCAAATCGAGCGATTTCCTTTTGATGCGTTACCGAGCAATATTAGTATTCTCATTATCAAAGTACTTAGTAACAATACCAAGAATTTCTAATGATGTCTAAAAAAAATATGAATATTTAATAAGTAAAAAATTAAATTTGGTATATGAGAGAGAGAGAGAAATATACACTGTGGCAAAATATTACAGTTATATTGGAAATAAACAGGATTTTGATTAAACTGGCGTTTCACTCAACTGATTCCAATAATAAGACTGGGCACACATTGATACACAAGCAACATAGGTAACGCAGCATAGAGCAGGGCAGAAAATTGCATTTCACTATTTCAAATGTAAGTGTGCACATTGTCACTCAGAACAGCACAGTGCAGGGGCAGACCTGCTTCGGCCAGTGTCATGCAGTGTTTGAAATGCAGGTTTCTGCACACATGCAGCACAGGAAGTAACTTGCTCAGTAATCCCCAATATGTCATCCACTGAGTAACTTTTGGAGGCTGTAAGCCAGCACCAAGTCCTATATGATACCACCCACTCTGATTACATGAAAGGGTTATATAAAGAAGAGAGGTATTAATATAAATCAGCAACAAAGTTAAATTTGAAATTTCATGTGCTAATACAACATAAAAAGAAGTTAAATAAGATTTAATCAGTGTAGAATTTGATATATTAAATATAAAAGTAAAGTGAATTCTCAATAAGGGAAAGAGACAAGTTTACTGTTTATCTTTAAATGAAAATGACAACATTTTCCTGGATCAAAATTGCTTGAGGGTACACTCCGGTACACTATTCTATCTTATTTTTTTTCCTCTTTTTTTTTTTTTTTTTTAAATGGTGTGTTGACCAGGCTTAATAGAAGGGCCATGGATGCCTGGTGGTTTATCAAGTGATAATAATAATAATAATAATAATAATAATAATAATAATAATAATAATAATAATAATAATAATAACAATAATAATAGAGTTCTTCTGCTTGAGGGTACACTCGGGCACACTATTCTACCTTATTTTTTTTCCTCTTTTTTTTTTTTATGGTGTGTTGAGCAGGCTTAATAGAAGGGCCATGGATGCCTGGTGGTTTATCTGTTTCTTTTCTTTTCAAAACCATCCTTACTGTCCTCCCTTTAGTTGTGGGGCCTATCCTGGAGAGTGTCTAGCCTTGCATGGTGTATCAACGCCTCATTGTTGACCAGTTTTTACGAATTTTTATTTATAGTCTATGGGTTTTATCAATCACTTTATTTATATTTCTGTACATATTATTTTTGTTATCATTCATGGTAATTTAGTTTTTAAGTATGATGTATCTTTTTTATTGCCATTAATTCTTATGCTGTCTGGAGACAATGAGCAAAATTCAGAAATAGTATGTTCTAGACCTCATCAGTGTCGTCTGCTGTATTGCAATATTTGTGGTCTTCATGCAAATATTCAAGACGTTAGTGTTCAGAAACTTTGGTTTCTAATATTAGGCATTCATTTGAGCTCCATATAACTGGTTTCAAGTAGCCAATAATTTTGAAACGGGATGCCATGCCTAAGGCCAGAGGAATGGCGGTGTATATTAGGACTGAGTTTCCTGCTACTCATAAGCACTGCTATGAATGTGGATGTCATGAGATTCAGGTAATAAAAGTGTGTGGCATTCATAACTTCTAATTGTGTTCGATCTACTCAACTCTAGACATGGATGATTCTACCAGCGACTGTCTTCTTACCATTATGGCTAAGATACAAGATGATGATAGAAAGGCCTCTTTTGTTTTTGTTGGTGATTTCAATGCTCACCATATGGAGTTGTTAAATTCTGTTTCTTCTACTGATCGTCATGACTTAAGAGCTTCGGACTTTGTCTCTGAATCAGGCTGTGAGCAAATCATAAGTGAAGCTACTCATAGGTATGGTAACTGCTTGGACCTCATACACACCGACTCCCTTGGTACTGTAACAAGTAAGGTTGGTTCTCTAGTTGGGACATCTTAACATGCCTTGATTTCCATAGTGGGACAACTGAGCAGCCTGTCTCTGATGAATCATACTCATGCAAGATTTATATAAGATCTTGAGCAGACTTTGAATGGCATTTTGAGTAATCTTCTGGGCTTGAATTGGTCACAATTCTATAACAGTGTTGATCCTGTTGTTCCTTTGAATAAGAATCTAGTCAACATAATTGATAGGCATATTCGATTCTGTTTCTCCTACTGATCGTCATGACTTAAGAGCTTCGGACTTTGTCTCTGAATCAGGCTGTGAGCAAATCATAAGTGAAGCTACTCATAGGTCTGGTAACTGTTTGGACCTCATACACACCGACTCCCTTGGTATTGTAACAAGTAAGGTTGGTTCTCTAGTTGTGACATCTTGGTGGGTGGTAGTGTATCACAGCCAACTCTTCATGTTGGCACGGGCCTTTCCCTTGGTTGGCCCGTAGTGGGACATCTTAACATGCCTTGATTTCCATAGTGGGACAACTGAGCAGCCTGTCTCTGATAAATCATACTCATGCAAGATTTATATAAGATCTTGAGCAGACTTTGAACGGCCTTTTGAGTAATCTTTTGGGCTTGAATTGGTCACAATTCTATAATAGTGTTGATCCTGTTATTCCTTTGAATAAGAATCTAGTCAACATAATTGATAGGCATATTCCTTCTCATGTACTAAGGTACCAAATAAAAGACTAACCATGGGTCAATGATAATTGTAGACATGCTTACTTGGAGAAGCAGGAGGCCTATCATCTTTGGAAGGGTAACAGATCAGATTTGACTTGGAATAACTATACACAGATTAGAGCTTTTGCTCAGAGAGTTTATGCTTCAACTTAAAATTAATAAAACTTAACCATAAAAGAAACCCCTTCTGGTACAACTCAGGAACATAAGTGATGAGCTACCCTTAAATCAGCACTCTTTGGTGTAGATGCAACAGTTACTCCTTTACTTAAACCAGATGGCTCTGCCACTCACTGTCCCAAGGAAATGACAACCCTTGACAGTAAGCAGAGTAATGAGAAACTTGATCTTCCTCATTCCTGTTTTCCCGAGACTAAACTAACTAGTTTAGATTTTCGATCTTGTGAAATTAAAGCTCTCTTGATGGACCTTGATGCTTATGGAAGAGTTGACCAAAATGGTATTTTTCCATTGTTTTTTATAAAGACTGCAGATTTCTTAGCTCCAAAGTTATCTGTTATTTTGCACAAGTTAACAAGAACAGGAGCTCTTAGCACTTATTTGAGACTTGGTAATGTCACTCCACTGAGTAAATGTGTTTGCGGTAATTCTAGTTTAACAGATTACCGCCCAATTTCTATAACTCCCATATTATCTTAAGTTTTTCAATGTCTTTTGGCAAAACGTTTAAATAGGTTTGCTGGAGGTAGTCATCTGTTCCCTAGTTTGCAATTTGGCTTTCATAAAGGCCTTCAAGCATGTGATGCCCTTCTTACAATCTCCAATGCTGTACAGAAATTCCTTGGTGTGGTCATGAAATTCATATGATTGGCCTTGATTTTAGTACTGCCTTTGACCATGTTAATCATGAGACCCTTGTTTTTAAGCTCAAACAGTTGGGAGTGGGTGGGTCTTTTCTTAGCATCATTATTGAATTTTTGAGTAATAGATTGCAAAAAGTTGTTGTTGATGGGCACCATAGCGAGTACAGGAATGTAATATCTGGTGTTTTACAAGGTAGTGTTTTTGGCCCATTACTTTTCATACTATTTACACGACATGTAGTTTGGCCTAGAAAACAAGAGCGTTGCATATACAGATGATGCAACTCTTTACATCAATTCGATCTCCTGGGGTTGCTGAATTCCTTATTAGAGATCTAGCTAAATTTAGAGCATGGTGCAAATTATGGGGCATAAAGTTGAATCCTAACAAACCTCAAAGTATGATGTAAATAATTTCAAGGACAGTTGTTCCCCAACATCCAAATCTCAGCATCGATAATGTTTTTTGAACTCTGTACGCCTTGAAATTTTAGGCGTGATTCTTGACAGCAAATTTACTTTTGAGAAACACATCAGGTCTGTGTCTTCAATTACACAAAAAATTGACTTATTGAGAAAGTCTTGTAAGATTTTCGGTGAAGTGTTTCAATTCTTTCATTCTTCCTTGTTTATAGTGTTCTCCTGTCTGGTTGATTGATTGATTTGAAGTTCTCTGGCATCCTGACATTCTCCTGTCTGGTCTTCAGCTGCTGATTCTCATCTTAATTTGTTGGACAGGAACTTATGGTTTTTTAAATTTTTTATTGCTGATCTAGACATTAATCTCAGCACCATCGTTCAATTAGTTTTTTATGCATGTCGCATAAGATTTTTCATATTTCACATTCAGATCTTCCCCCATAGTACCCTCCTGTTCATAATACTAGGTATGCAATTAACTCTAATAGTCATGCCTTTGCTATCATGAGCCAACTACACAGTATTCTAGAAGTTTTATTCTACCTGTGACCAAGTTGTGGAATGATCTTCCTAATCGGGTAGTAGAATCAGTAGAACTTCAAAAGTTCAAACTTGCACCAAATGTTTTTATGTTGAACAGGCTAATAAATCCTAAAGTTTATAAATGAAAACTGTTTTAATGTTGTTACTGTTCTTAAAACATTTTATCTTAATGGTTAATTAATCTCATACAATTTTTTATTTCCCTACTCCCTTTCTTCACTGGGCTATTTTTCCCTGTTGGAGCCGTTGGCTGATATCACCCTACTTTCCTAACTAGGGTTGTAGCTTAGCTAGTGATAATAAAAGTTTACCGGAGTTTCGTACATGTTGCCAATGCTCGATAATTTATAGTTTTTAACTCTGTCGTAATTGATTATAAAGCTTAGGAAATTATTTACATCATGTTATAATAAAACACTGTCACATTACCTTCTAAATTTGGCATTTGTATTTAATTACTCAATTTGCATATTTATAGGCTCCCACTCATTTTTCTTTTTGCTTCCTCCACATCTGGACCAGCTTTCCCTTATTCTAAACAGAATAGTGGCTAAAACATTGCTTGTTGTTTCACCTTCAGCTACCGCTTGCCTTTTTTTTATACTACTACCAATATCACCACTAAAGCTGTGCTCCATTGCTCTACCACTAGCAATCTGCTTATCAACCGTAATTAATGTTATTGTAATTTATAGAAATAAGGCAAAAATACAGCAGAAGTAATACACACACAAAGCTACAACAATCATAATAGCAAACATAATGGCTTTCGAATAAAGCGGGTTGGTGCAGCCCAGCCTGTGTGGCGGCAGCGGCGACATAGGGTACCAGTCGGAAGTGGGGCTAATTTCAAAATTATAATTTCACGGAATTCACGAACATTTTTGACTTGCTATAATTTGCGTTCGTAGGTCTGAAAGGTCATAAATCGGAGGTTTGCACCTTAAGAACTGTCTGCATCTGATAAAATCATATTATATGGGTGAAAATTTGGTGGTTGCACAGTGAATACTATATCCTACAACATATTGGTGCTAATGTAATATTCATCAAGAAGATATTTTGAAGTTAAGAATTTATTTGAACGATACTCCTTGACATTCGTTTGTGTGCCTGTTCTCGATACAGTAGCAGGCCTTTGAGATCACATGAGCACAACCAAAGGTAAACCAAAAAAAAAGTTGGTAATTGTTGATTATGATAATGCTCCTGAAATTGAAAAATAGAATACAAAAATGCTTTAATAAAGCATAGGATATCCTATGAACCATGAAAATAAAATAATGATATACAGTAAGAAGATACAGATAAAATATGACCAAGATGATTATAGTATCATGACACTGCATAATAAATCTATGGAAATATGACAAATTTGGAAATAATTAGTATTTATCCTAACTATACAAACTTTGAGCTTCTTACAATGGGAGATATATTTCAGCGACAGCTGAAACTATCCAAAAGACTTTTTAGCCCTTACAATGCTATAAAAAAACAGAAAAACCAAGGGTCTCCTATGAGATGTTAGAGAGAGTTGCTTATGGGAAAATGACAAATATCGTTTCCTCAAACTCTTGAAGAAAAAGTTGGAAAGGGTTGTGTAAGGGACTGAATGCGCTAACGTAAATATAAGAAAGGGAGGTTCAGTGATAAAATATTTTTTTTTTCATAAAAACACAATTCAAAACAAGCAAAATATGCAAAAATCTTAATTTCCAAAATTCCATGCAGAGGTTTGTGTTGCGCCTCTTAAATGACAAAGGTCTGTCTTTTGTAGTAACAAATCTTGATAAAATTTAATAAATTGTAGCATAATTCATTTCTGGCAATTAAATTATACCATCAAGCTAATGATTAAATGCATGCAGACTTGAATTTCATTTCAATTCCAAGAAAAAAAAATATTCCTCTTGACTTTAAATTTCATTATTGAAGCTTCTATATTTACCATAATAGGTAAATTTTATGAGAAATTAGAGATTTAATATAAGCAACCAATTTTTCACATATTATCCATAAACAAAATATTACTCACCTTGTAATGAACGCGAAGACCAATTAATTGGGCCAGGAATGAACGAGTAAACCGGGCTCTGACAGTTTGTCTATAACTGCTACCAAGAGCTGACTCATAAAGGCATTTCCCCACAACTTTTCCAGCAAATTCATAGTGTTTGAGCTTTATGTGTGGTGGTCTGTAAGGATTTGGATGAACTAAAGCTTGCCTGCCTTCATGCAAACTGACAAATAATCCATTGTTATTATCAAATAACTGGGCACATATCAATTCAAACCACTCTCTTCTCAATCCACCCCAATCTAAACCTTCTTCCCCTTGGAATGTAATTTCAAAGTTCCTACACCAGTCCGCCACAGTAAAGTTCTTAGTTGCCTTTATAGAAGTCTCTAAGAGTCGATCTCGTGACACACCTATTTGTATTCTCTCATGCATCCGTTTACTATGGAACTTTCTCACTTCATGATAGAAGTGATCTTGTTTATCTTTAAATGTTTCTGAACCACCAATATTTTTCAACATGAATTGAGTGAATGTTGCTGCAATCACATTCCGGTCTTTGCCAGCCAATGAGACTAGGGGCTGACAGCCATCATCAATACTCATGGTCGGAAGCCCACTTTGATTGTTTGTTCCAGTAAAGTGGAACTTTGTTGAAGGACAAAGGCGAAAAGTACACACTCGCTTTGGTATTAATCGTAACAGGAACTCTTTAATTATCAATTGCTTGGGAGTAACATAACAGTAAACTTTTTTTGGCTTTACTAATGAGCTCCCATTCTGTGTCAGGAGTCGGGCTTCATAACCTTCGTGGACTCTTCGCATGACATTTTTGTGTACTCGTAATGCATCCTCACCTAAAAGAAAAATACAATAAAATAAAATACAGTAATATCTAGTACATGAAAATATAACAAAACACAATAAAAGCTATTTCTGAAAAATAAAAGGATATAATTCACTCCCCCAAAAAATTATCCACAAAATTAATTTTAAAAACTCTCTTGATGATAAATATTTGGTCTTTCTCCTATTTCAACAGTGGTACCCTAAACTAGTTGAAGACTTCAAGTACTGTGCTAAAAATCCAAATTTCTTGAAAAAATAACTTTTGCCTAATGTCACAGTTAACCATACTGATGGTAAGAAGTTACATGTAACTCTTTGCATTGGAACAGTGCACTAAGTAAGTAGATTACAGTACATTTTGTCTGACCGTGGGATTACCACCCAAAGTGGGCTTTACACTGTGTTTTTGTTGTCATTTCAGTCATGGTTACATTTTCTGAAACCTTTAACTTTTCACAAGCACCACTGGCCTCCTTCCACTTTGTGTACAACTTCTTTACCTATCTTGCTCTAAATTCCATTTCTAACTTGAAAACAAACACCTGTAATCAATCATAAGATAGTCTGGAAAATGAATGACTGATTTCACTAACTTATAAGAATAATGATATACCAATCCAGAAAAGAAACAAGTTTTGTTTAACCAGGGAAGAGTTCTGATTGCCAGTACATGAGTAGGGCATGTGCATTTGTTATAATGAATTATCGCTGATTTATGCGCATACACGTAAGTGTTGTCATTCAGCACACATTACAATATTATAAGACCTTTTATAAATATAGCACACTAATATATTGTATTGGTTTATTACTGTGTACCAACCGTGTCACACGATCGTACATAGTAACGACATTTCTCTTTTTTGCATATAGTCTCCTTTGTATCTTCGCTCTCCCCTCGCACTGATAGGGACCTGAATAAACATGTCTGTTTTTCTCACCGTTAACTGTTAACAGAAACTGTCGTTGGTTGAATAGAAAACCGCCAGTTATATGTTATGGCCTTTTTGCACGCAATTGATGTACAGTGAACCCTCGTTTATCGCGGTAGATATGTTCCAGACCCGGCCGCGATAGGTGAAAATCCGCGAAGTAGTGACACCATATTTACCTATTTATTCAACATGTATATTCAGACTTTTAAAACCTTCCCTTGTACGTAGTACTGTTAACAAACTACCCTTTAATGTACAGAACACTTAATGCATGTACTACAGTACCCTAAACTAAAACAGGCACAAATATTAAAGGCGATTTTATATCATGCGTTTCCTAAACACGGTAAAAAGCACGATAAAAAATGGCAACCAATGTTTTGTTTAAGTTTATCTCTGATCATAATGAAGAAACAAACTGGAAGTAGAGCTTTGCTTATTACCCAGACATATTTCCCATACTTTTCCCTTAGAACTACATCACATCTTCCTACTTTAGATATATATATATATATATATATATATATATATATATATATATATATATATATATACATATATATATATATATATACAGTGAACCCTCGCTACTTCGCGGTTCGACAATCGCGGATTCACCACTTCGCGGGGTTTTTCCATAACCCATATATATATACATATCGCGGATTTTCCGGAAAATTCGAAAATACCGCGAAATCTGAAGACCCCCAAATACGATATTTTGTTACCTGTAATTCCATTAATACTGTAATTAGTAATATCTGCTCTTACTGATTGTTCATTGCATTACATATGATATATAATTCAGCACAGAAAGAAATAAAACACGAAAAGAGAATGTGATCATACGATAATTCAGTACGTAGTAAAATTAAATCTAACATGAAACGCAAATCAGATGCAGTCATACCATATTAGAATGGTGTGTACTGTAATGGATGTGCTTCTTTTCCATGAATCTTTTGTATGTATACGTACGTAGTACAGTACTGCATCCAATAATATTCTTTGTTGCAAAAATCACATTTCGAATAAGCGTACGAGAGAGAGAGAGAGAGAGAGAGAGAGAGAGAGAGAGAGAGAGAGAGAGAGAGAGAGAGAGAGAGAGGCGTAAAATAGCGTACGTAAATTTTTATTATTATTGTTGTTGTTGTTAATAAAATTATTATTGTTATTATTATTATCATTATTATTATTATTATTACTGTACAGTACATATTATTATCATTATTTATTATTATTACGGTATTGTACTTAATCTACGTACAGTACGTTCAGTATGCGCGGGGCATCTTCTATGAGTAACCAACGCATCATAGTACTGTAAGACGGGTTGTGATTGGTTCAAGCGTTGATAGATGACGAATCAGAACTCAAGTTTTGTTATCTAGCCTGTGATTGGTGTTTTGCCCGCATCTTCTACCCGCAGCATCAAAGTTCTCGCGGGGCTGGATCGTTCACTTTCTCTTTCCGCGTATCGCTGAGTAGACGTTCTTAAGTTTGTGAAGTTTAATCTGTGCTGTGTGCGACTGTTTTAAGTTGAACTTTTTGTTGAACTTTCTGTTAAATCCTACTGTACAATGCCTCCCAAGCGTTCTGCTTCTAGTAAGGCTGGTAGTGAGCCTAAACGCCACCGAAGGATGATGACGATAGCTGAGAAGGTTACGCTTCTCGACATGTTAAAAGATGGTAGAAGTTACGCGGCCGCCGGCCGCCATTTTGGCATCAACGAATCCACCGTTCGCTATATCAAAAAGGACGAGGCGAACATTAGAAAGACGGCTGCAATCACCTTTAGCAGATCAGCGAAGCGAGTCGTTACAACGCGTAATAAAACGATCGTACGCATGGAAGGTGCTTTAGCTGTGTGGATTGCCGACTGCCGGAAGAAGAACATAGCCTTGAATACGAACACCATCCAAACAAAGGCTTTGAGTTTATATGAGAATTTTGCTGCAAAGGAACCTAAAGACGACGACGGCAACCATGCTGAAGATGATGATGATGCAGATGATCCTCAACCAGGGACATCCACTGATTCCCAGCCTCAGAAACGTTTTTCCGCAAGCAAAGGATGGTTCGCGAAGTTTCAGAAACGCTTCGCCCTGAAAAGCGTTTCCCTGCATGGGGAGTCTGCTTCCGCTGACACTGCCGCTGCTGAAACTTACGTGAACCAGACGTTCAAGAATATTATCGCCGAAGGTGGATACAAGCCGGAACAAGTCTTTAATATGGATGAGACTGGCTTGTTTTGGAAGAGAATGCCGTCGCGAACTTTCCTGTTCAAAGAGGAAGCCAAAGCCTCTGGCTTTAAGGCATTCAAGGATCGCGTTACCCTCGTGATGTGTGGCAATGCTGCTGGATTTTTGTTAAAGCCGGGGCTTATTTATAAGTCGAAAAATCCTCGCGCTTTGAAAAATAAAAATAAGAATCTCCTTCCCGTGTACTGGATGCATAATCCAAAAGCATGGATTACGAAGATGCTGACCTCCAACTGGTTCCACCAGTGTTTCATCCCGCAAGTCAGTCAATATCTCTTAGAGAAGGGCTTGCCATTCAAGATCCTTCTCCTTATGGATAACGCTGGTGGACACGCAACTGACCTGTCGCGTGAGGGCGTTCAGGTTGAGTTCCTGCCACCCAACACCACGTCATTAATTCAACCAATGGACCAGGGGGTTATCAGGGCGTTCAAGGCCCTCTACACGAAGAATACCTTGGCGGACCTCGTTGCGTGTGTGGATGCTGCCCAAGATGACGAGGATGAAGATTTCAACTTGAAGGCGTACTGGCGGCAGTACACCATAGCCACGTGCCTGCAGAATATTCAGAAGGCACTTCAAGAGATGAAACCTGCAACCGTGAATGCGAGCTGGAAGAAGCTGTGGCCCGATATTGTTTACGACGACAAGGGATTTACTCCGTCGGAAATCCAACACTCTGCAATACGGAAATCTGTGCAGTTGGCTGCCATAATTGGAGGTGACGGGTTTGGCGACATGACGACTGAAGACGTCGACGAGTTGTTGGACTGCCATTCCCAGCCCCTAACTGACGCAGACCTCGAAGACCTGACGAAATCGGCAAGTGAGGAAGAGAGTGATACCCAGGAAGAGACCCAAGAAAATGTCGAAGAAACGGGCTTAACATTAGAACGGCTTGCCAAGTTCTGCAACCATATCAAGGAGGCGAAAGAAATGTTACAAGAGTGGGACGAGGATATGGTTCGCTCGATGCAATTCTCCAACAAGGTCGATGACATCATGACTCCCTACAGGATGCTCTTGGATCGAAAAAAGAAGCAGCGGCAACAACTTCCGATCACAATGTTCTTCCAGCCTCGCTAAAAAGAGCCAGTTCCTCCTGCTAGTACGCCTTCGGAAGAAATTGAAGAAGTTTCCCAGGAAGAAGTTGAAGAGGTGTCCCAGGAAAAGACACCTCCGTCTGAAGAGACGTAAAATACTATCATTGACTGCACAGTAGAACACATCATCAGCTTCATCATCATCATTTCTACTGTGCAGCAAATTCATCGCCATCACCATTCAAGTTTTTCTTCAACTTCTTTCGTGGTGAGTACAGTAACAATCTTTGTTTTTTACTTTAATATTCTTACTGCCTGTTTTATAGTTTAGTAATGTACGTACTGTATGCATTAAGTTAAAGGGAAGGTTTTAAAAGTCTACATGTTGTAACCTATCATATTTTTTTTGTTTAAAATTTACATTTACGTACGTAAAACAATCTCTCTCTCTCTCTCTCTCTCTATCTCTCTCTCTCTCTCTCTCTCTCTCTCTCTCTCTCTCTCTCTCTCTCGTAAATTGTTTTCCTGCTTTGCTACGTACAAGTACTGTATAATTTATATTTGTAAGGTAACATATTTTGTAAATGCTTTTACTGTAAATACTGTATGTACTGTATCATTATTTATCACTATCATCATGCGCGTTAAATGCCTTGTTTGTTCTGAGCGTGGTTGTTTACTGAGCGTACACGCCGTCGTTTCAGGCGGCGTCATAAAGAAAAAGATTTCATTTGGAAGTCCTAAGAAAAATACGTAAACTAAAACATTGGTAATAAAAAAATCAACATACAGTACTGTATAATCAATATAATCGATGCAAAAACTAACCTATACATATATGTGTACACTAAATGAGTTTGTTTCTTCATTATGATCAGAGATGAACGTAAACAAAACATTGGTTGCCATTTTTTATCGTGCTTTTTAGGTGTTTAGGAAACGCATGATATAAAATCGCCTTTAATATTTGTGCCTGTTTTAGTTTAGGGTGCTGTAGTACATGCATTAAGTGTTCTGTACATTAAAGGGTGGTTTGTTAACAGTACTACGTACAAGGGAAGGTTTTAAAAGTCCGAATATACATGTTAAATAAATAGGTAAATATGATGTCACTACTTCGCGGATTTTCACCTATCGCGCCCGCGTCTGGAACCTATCTACCGCGATAAACGAGGGTTCACTGTATATATATATATATATATATATATATATATATATATATATATATATATGTATATATATATATATTTATATGTATACACATATACATACCTACATATATACATACATACATATATACATAAATACATGCATACATATATATATATATATATATATATATATATATATATATATATATATATATATTACTGTATATATATGGGTTATGGAAAAAATCCGCGAAGTGGTGAATCCGCGATGGTCGAACCGCGAAGTAGCGAGGGTTCACTGTATATATATAAACCGACGTTCTGTAATAAAATTACTCGGTTGCTTTCATCCTGCCTTCTTAGTCACAGCCTCTCTTGGCCCGTCACATTGGTGACCCAGAGTGACTCGCTGCTCCCCCCCCCCCCCCCCCCCCCCGACCACCAAGAAACCGTTGTTGGTTGAACAGGAAACAGCCTGTCATATGTTATTCTGCAGCAGTACTCTCTGTCGCCAGGCGCCCATTTACCAAAGCTTTTTCATCTCTCTCAACAACCTCTGCGAGACCAAAGGGCTTCGCTCGCCCTCGGGGAATTGACCAGTATTGCTCGCCTGCAACCTGCCGCAGACGGCTCTCCTCGTGAGGTGAACCTACCGTTTACCTGAACCTGTACACGCTGCCATACCCGATGTCGATAGTTTACCCATAAAGGACTCGATGACCAAAGCCGACGCCCTTAAGGACACCCACTTCATGACCTTCAAGACCTCCATCACCGTCTCCACTCCTGACGAAGAGGACACCTATTCAACGTTAACCGAAGCCGACGTGAATGCCGTAGGACACACACGCCTATGAATGCCGTAGGACACACACGCCGACCCCGTGACGAGCCGGAGCGGCGACAAAGCCACCTGTCCTCCACCACTCACTTACGCCCCAACCAACGACTTCTACAGCCACTCACTGCCACCCATCGGTCGCAGTTTTTCTACTACCACTCCAGATTTGGGGATGCTGCGAAGAAATGTACAGTATGTCATTATCAGGGGGGGAGCCATGTATCAACCATGTGTCACACGATCGTACATAGTAATGACATTTCTCTTTTTTGTATATAGTCTCCTTTGTATCTTCGCTCTCCCTTTGCACTGATAGGGACCTGAATAAACATGTCTGTTTTTCTCACCGTTAACTGTTAACAGAAACCGTTGTTGGTTCATAAGGAAACAGCCTGTTATATGTTATGGCCTCTTTGCCCGCAATTGATGTATATATAAACCAATGTTCAGTAATAAAGTTAACCAGTTGCTTTCATCCTGTCTTCTTAGTCACAGCCTCTCTTGGCCCGTCACAGCTGTATACTGCTGTTTATATAAATTATCATAATTTCAGTATGTTTTCCTTTTTATGGTTACAGAGTACATCTGCATAAGATGTTTAAAGACATTCAACAAGTTTTCCACAATGTATAATTACTAAAAAGTATCTATAGTCAATGTCAGTCATGCTTGCTATGAATAGCTGAGAAAAGGTGGACATATACATGTTACATCAAGAGCAGGGAATTTACGAATCAATTGAGAGGGATTGCTATTTTTTCTCTAGATAATATACTGTGCTGTTTATTCCAAGTTCTATCATTGCTTTCTCTGATTAGCAAGAATGAATAAAAAGATGTAGAAGAGTAGGGATGAAAGGCTAGCTGATATGTAGTAGTATGAATATTAAATAGAATTTATCCTCAATAAGATACAAGTGCTTGAGAAATGGTTAACAATAAACCTGACAACACTGAGATCACCAAAGAATTATTCATCCAAGGGGTTAACTACTGCACTGTAATTGTTCAGTGTCCACTTTCCTCTTGGTAAGGGTAAAAGAGACTCTTTAGCTAGGGCAAGCAACTCTACTAGAAGGACACTCCAAAATCAAACCATTGTTCTCTAAGTCTTGGGTAGTGCCATAGCCTCAGTACTATGGTCTTCCACTGTCTTGGGTTGGAGTTCTCTTACTTGGGGGTAGACTCTGGCTCACTATTCTATCCTATTTATCTTCCTCTTGTTTCACTAAAGTTTTTATAGTTCATTTAGGAAATATTTATTTCAATGTAACTGTTCTCAAAATATTTTACTCTCCTTGTTTCCTTTTCGCACTGGGCTATTTTCTCTGTTGGAGCCCCTGAGCTTGAAGCGTTCTGCTTTTCCAACTAGGATTGCAGCTTAGCAAGTGATGATAATGATAACGATAAGATCAGTAAGACTCCACGTTTCTGGTAAGACCATCGGATCAAATGCTTTTCTTTTTGGAGATAGTGGCATTTTACTTTTCATAATTTCATTTTATTTACCAAAATTTATCCAACCAATGCTTATCCTTCTTTAATCTTGGTCTCATATCTTAGGAAACACTTACTATCTGTCCTATGTATGTATTTTCATAAGCAATTTCTATAGGTTTGTCCATAATCATTATTTATTGTCTCTGCATTTTTAATGAACATTATCTTAGTTTTGCTCTTTTCCTTTTCAGTCCTAAATTTCTGGTTTCTCTATTAAAACATTTTTCAACTCCCACGGTTCACTAAACTCAACTACGTCATGTGCAAATCTTAAGTTGTTAAGGTATTCCCCAATAATATTAATTCCTATGGTTTCCCAAACTAAATTTAAAAACTTCTTCTAGGCATGTTGTGAATAATTTAGGAGAGATCAAGGTCTATCTGTCTAGCTCCTTTCCCTATTGGAATTTTCTCACTATATGTAGTAGTAGGATTGTTTTACTTCCTGTATATATATCTTCAAGCATTCTCACATAAGATTCATCCATTTCGTCATTGAAGGACTTTCATTACGCTGAAGTTTTGACAGAATCAAAAACTTTCTCATAGTCTATAAATGCCATACATAATGGTTTGTCATATTTTGTTGATTTATCCATTAGCTGGTTAATAACATGGATATATTCAGTTGTTGAATACCCACTTCTAAATCTTGGCTGATCTCTTGGTTTATACACATATATATTTTTATATATATATATATATATATATATATATATATATATATATATATACATATATATATATATATATATATATATATATATACATAAAAATATATATATATATATACATATATACTGTATATATATATATATATATATATATATATATATATACATATATACTGTATATATATATATATATATACATATATACTATATATATATATATATATATATACATAAATATATAAACATATATATACATATATATATATATATATATATATACATATATTTATAAGGTGTGCTTTTTGGCGTGTTCAAGAAACACCTGATATAATATCTCCGTCATTTTGTTAATTATGGATTTTCAATGACACAACAAAAGCTAGAATATACAGTGATGGATTTTCTATTTACCAGACATCTTATACTACAGATATGACTTGAATTCATTAAAATTTGTCCTAATTGTAGGCTGTGTTATAAAGGGAAATATAATGTATTGACATCCCTCCAGGTTGTAATTTTAACCCTTTTCAAGTTATTAAAACTTTAAAACAGATTGTTTTATTTATTCATATGAACAATTTAATATTAGAAAAAATACAGTATAGTGCATAGAAAGTATTGAAAATGGGTAATAAAAACTTAGATCTCTCTCTCTATCTCTCTCTCTCTGCTATAGTATTCTATTGCTATTGTGCATACTTAAAATTATAGTGTACCCTGGTTGATCAAATTACAATATTGCCGGCTATGTCACTGATTATCTAACTGCAACTTTTTGAAGAAATAGATTTAATGTTTTAGAGAGAGAGAGAGAGAGAGAGAGAGAGAGAGAGAGAGAGAGAGAGAGAGAGAGAGAGAGAGAGAGAGAGAGAGAGAGTGAGTTTTTATATACTATCATTTACACTATCATTAAAATTATCGAAAGGTTAGGGAAAGGTAATGGTTACCGAGAACGTAACCGCAACTATGTTTACATTTTGTCAGCTAGATTCTTTTAGTTAAAAGTTGATTCAATTGTTGATATGGAATTTTTCCTTAAATAGGCTATATATTATGAAATTATGTTAATAAATGTACAGTAAATATCGTCTGGTTACAATTGCTATCAGGCACAGTACCTAGCCCTACCAATGTACTATTTGAAAAGACAATAGATTTGTGCTTGAAAAGCTTTGAAAAGCTTCTCAGATAAAGAAAATTTATTTTAGAAATCTAGCAACCATATAAATGGGGAATGGCACAATTCGTACACGCATAATTTGGCACCATACTGTATATATATCCTTTTCTGAGTGTGGATACCTCAATGTAGGGTAAGGGTTTATGTATCATGATCAGGAAAGCTATAGTAGTCAGGGCCACCCATACTAGGTTGGTTTGTTGTGAGCAATTAAACAAGTCTCCCACCATCACCAATCCGAACGTGGTAATGAAAACTGGCCAAACCTAGACATGAATAGCGACCTGCCTGAGGCCTTTATCCTGCAGTGGACTAAAAATGGCTGCATTTTGTTATTACTGTTGTGTGTGTGTATATGTGAGTTTGTGTGTATGTAAAGTTCGAATTCTAAGTAAGTAAGGTGGGCGTTCAATTTACAGACATTATGCCTCTACGTTATATTATAAGATTAACACTCAATGAAATATACCCTACTTCCAGTTGTCATAAAATTTAACAAGATGTTGAATTTATGTTTATGTCAAAACACTTGTAATAAAAAATTAATAGGGATTATTTTGTTTTGTAAATGCAAAAATTGCCAACTAACAACACTCTATAAATCATTATTCTTTTTCAACTACTGTATATCCAATTGTTCAGTTAACATAGGTTAAAAATTATCTCAACAGAAAGTTCCAGAAAATTATTATACCAGAATATTTTTTTACTGCTCCTGTGGGTTCAATGCCTATAACAAGTAAGGGGATCGTCCACTATGGTGGATAAAATAACGAATTGAAAAAAAATAAAAAATTGTTATTGCTTTTATGTACACAGAAACATGTCTTACATGCTCTCCAGAAGTTTCAGAAAATTATTTTTACAAATAATGAAGATAAAGCAGTTTTTAAATGATGACGTCCTCCTAACTGTAACATCTGCATAACTGAGTTTGACAGGAGGGTCTTTGCATGCTTATTTTTGCATATATACGGCGATATTTTCAAATACGTTTCAAAATCTCATATGTCTGGCAGAGATGGAAGGCATTAGGAGAGTATAAGAGAACTATGATCAACAAGAAGGCCAGCCAGTGACTCCAAAGTCCTATGAGAGGTATGATGCACGCGTTTGCTTACTTGCATTTCGTATGTACATTGTCTTTTTACAACGTCCTCATAAATTTTATAGCAATGCAAAATCTACCTAAGGTGAAAGAAAGAACAACTAGTAACCAGAGCAACTAAAAAAAAAAAAAGAGAGAGAGAGAGAGAGAGAGAGAGAGAGAGAGAGAGAGAGAGAGAGAGAGAGAGAGAGAGAGAGAGAGAGCAGGCAACTCATGACACCTTCAAACTAAGCATAATAGTACACTTAGGGTTTAACTACCTAGTTTAGGGAGCCATGATATAAGAATGAGTAATAAAATTACAAAGTAAGTTTATCATAATGATGTTATGTTGATTTTTCTACGAAAAATGCGAAAATTTACATAGCAAATCTTTGGGAGCTCATAACTCAAAATCATACTTATTCGCATGTTAGTAGCCAGTTCTCAGTTATTTATTGTTCAACTTTAGGGAAAAACAATATTAGTGAAAAGAATAAAAATTCCCATAATTTTGTGCGACAGATTTTTTATTTTCCTTTTTGTTTTTTTTTTCACGATTTTATTTCCATCTAGAAAATCGAAATTCTGTCACACAACATTATTCAGCTCATAAAGTAGTTTTTATGGTAAGGTTTTTAATACAATTGGTGTCATTAAGTGGAGAGAACACTCCCTACATTAAAAAAAAAAAATCATGATATTTGCTAATAAATTAAAATATTTTTGATTAAATTACTTGAAATTTTTGTACGATGAAGGTATTATATATGCCTAAAACATATACAGAAATTGCGTGTTTTGAGTAATTAGAGCAAGACATAGCAGACGGTCCTCTTAAAGAACACACTGCGTAGCCAAACAACATGATTATCATAATCCAGTAGTGGAGAAGCCGAATAAAAAAAAAAATAGACTATATGGTTAATACTGTAAATGTTTGTACTGCAATACTTCAAAAATTACACAGACATATCAATTGTACAATTCCTGTCATCCATATACTGTACACATATGCATGGTATGTTACAAACTGAAATGCCAAGTACCTTAGAGATCTACTTGTGCAGACACTGAAGCAGCCAAATATGAAATAGTAATTACTTAGAAACATAGCTAAGCCTAAAGTACGGTACAGTACAGAATTTGGCCCATTTCTCTGTACCTGAATCGTACTGTACCGTACTGTACTTTGGCAAGATTACCGTACCGTTATTGCGTACTGTACCTTTAAACTAAATATCAATTGTACCGTACTGTAATGCCAGCCTTGTATATGACACTTAAAACTAAATTATTGTTAACCTTAACTTTATAAAATACAACTAGCTTGGAACAGCCCTGATAATCAAAGCTAAGGTAAATTCACAGAACCAACTAATCTTTAAATTCTAGCCTTCAGCAGATTGTAATTTGAGTTATTTTTCAAACTGGCAATTTTGCCATGCCTAATCAAAATACCAGTTACTGAATAAAGTTGCAAGTCCCTGGGCATCAATAAAGTACATAACCCCATAGGATACTTACTAGTTAATACAATGATATCAAAGTTGCCATTAGTGAGTGTAGTATCACAGTAAGTGAGATGGGCTCTATAACATCCAGGTCGTTGCAACGTCACCTGGATGCTGATTCGGCGTGAGGTATGATCATACACAATAATGCTACCAGCATCCACAGTCCAACCTCCTTCCAGCTTGAAAAAATAACGAACAATTAACAAGGTACAAAAGTAAAATAAAACATTAACACCAATGGTTAGTGTACTGTTGACATGATGATGAATGGTATTGGAAAAAATAAAACATAGTACAGTACAGATACGACAATAAAAAACTGAAAAATATTAACTCTTGTGTTAATCATAAAAAATTAAATTCATTGTGAAATGCAATACTGTACTGTACATTTATTACTATTTTACTAAATACAGAATATTGCAGTTGTGAGATGATACACCTCAAACAAATCTGATAGCATTACAAAGGCACATTACAGTGCAAAATGCCATACTATCACTGTCTGTTACAGAACTTGAAATCACAAAGAACAGCAAAATATCAAACAATTATTCCTCAAGAATAAAAGTGACATTTCAAAAAAATACTGCAATTTTACATGGGAAGATTGTGTGTAAAATGTTGTCATTTCAAAGCCCTAATGAAATATTTCAGAAAAATGCAAGTTTTTGGTTTTCCTTGTTTACTATTTAAAATTTTTAATTTATTCATATATTATTTTTTCAAATATCAGCTATTTCAATACCTTCTCTTACAATACTCTTTCCAACTTAAAGCACTTTCAACCATCATTTTCAATTGTTATAATGTCAACCACTGTTGATAATTACGATTCACCCCTTACGTCATAAAATACTGTACAGATATTTTTACAACTACTTCAGCTCTTCTCTATCCATAATATCAACTGTATCATTCCCTTTGAGATTAAATATGTTTTGGTTCAACATAAGTTATATAATTTAATTTTTTATTTAAAGAATTATTTTTAAATTAAATATTTTAAATTGTGGATAAATCACCTGGAAATCTTGCTGACTTACAATCTAACTCTCTTTTCTAGCTCAAAAACATCTCATGTATTCTTTCATTACACAAGGAGGGTCATAAAATTTTTTTACAAAGAGGTGAACATAAAATGGAGGTCACGGAACTGGGAAACACATCAGCAGTCCTGATCCAAGGACAAAGGAAGGAAAAAATGAGGAATCAAAGCTTTTTCAGATGGATTTGATTCTACAGTATTTCAAACTTTGTCTGAATAATAAAAAGAATCAAAGTAGTCGGAAAATTTATAATTCTTACCTACACGAAATCATCAGGATAAAGTATTCTAAGCAATAGAATAAAGTACGCTAAGCTAGTAGTAACACTCACAGCTAACAAGAGAAGTCAAGCTAACAAGAGAAGAGGAAATTGATATGATACTGGCTAATGAAACAGTAGGAGGTATTGGAAATACAGAAGTAACAGAGGAATAATGCATGAAATAAGAGAATTGTTTAATAAAAGTATTTATTGGGCTCGAGCCATGTCGTCCTCATGGAATTTCCTCATTGGCAGCTTCTATTTGTGATATTTTTGCGAGTGATATACCAGAGAAATTTACCTTAGAGGTATCAACGGAGTTCCAACCTCCAAAGCAAATATCCCAAGAGATATAATGTGTAAATCAGGGACGTGTTAATAATAAGTCATGGTTATCCTTCCCCGAATAGAGTTAATCTTGTCTTGAAAGAAAGGTGAGGGTAGGATACGTGGGAAGGAGAGTCGTTACAACTCCCGATCTCAATGTGCTAAAACTAACACATTTCCTATTGATCCATCCCCCTTTACAGCGCCGTCTCTGTCGTTTCGCTTGGAGAGTTTCTACTAGTTTTCTGAGGTTTTTTTTAGGTGTTTTTCGATCATGGATGCTTCAGCTTCTTCCTCACTGACTACGTTGAGTACCTCTTTTTTTGTGTTATAGAATTTTGCGTCGACCCTATATTTTAATTGTACTGCATGCTTTTATTGTTCCGAGACCGGCATGCTTGCGACACCATTAAATCCCGTCTCAATCGCTCAGAAACGCTTAGATATTTAGTCATTTTACTTTAGGAATATGTTTTATTTTATTATTCTTAAGTGTGGTATAAAGTGTGGTAAGTTTATGGTCTTCCCGCATCCTTCCTTGGTGTTTCTTGTGTGTTTTTTATCAGCGTTGTCTTAGGATAGCCTACCTTAGCTGGCAGCCATGCCTGGTAATTTTCCCTATGCACCATACCCTTCTTCCACCAAACCTTACTGGCTGGGTGAGGCTGTCTATCCTCCCAGGCTGTCGATTTGTCACGGCCCTAGGGTGACTGTTTTCAGTTTCCACTTAGCCTATATGTGTGGTGAGACAGCACAGGTCTTGGGATCCTGTTCCCTGTGTCTACTTATGTTTGCTCATTGGAATGCCTCACCCCATGTTCTGATGCTGACTAGTAGACCTCCTTGTGTCGCCTTATTATTATTATCATTATTATTATTATTATTATTATAATTATTATTATTATTATTAATTGCTAAGCTACAACCCTAGATGGAAAAGCAGGATGCTATAAGCCCAGGGGCTCCAACAGTGAAAATAGCCCAGTGAGGAAAGGAAATAAGGAAAAATAAAATATTTTAAGTACAGTAACAACATTAAAATAAATATTTCCTATATAGGAAAAATAAAATATTTTAAGTACCGTAACAACATTAAAATAAATATTTCCTATATAAACTATAAAAACTTTAGCAAAACAAGAGGAAGAGAAATATGATAGAATAGGTTTCTCTCTTAGTCTTTCTAAGGCTATGCCTGGTTGTGAGGACTTGTCCTCTGTGCCCTATCACGACAGTCCCTTTGGAACACTATTGCTGTTCTAATGCTGCTTTTGGGACTTTCTATCATGCCGCCACAACATTTTCTGAGTCGCGCATCAACCCCCCTTCTTCCCCTTTCCTTGTGACTGTTAGTGTGCCTACTTATGGGCTATCTTTCCTGGCCTAGGTGGGTGAGATTTTCTCCTTCCCTGGTTAAAACCTCTCTGCCACCTTACCAACACAGTTCTCCTTATGACCTAATCCTATCTAGGCATGGAGTTGGTACCCCTTGGGGTCCTTCTCTGCCACCTTGGCAGTGCTTGCTCTATGTCTGCAGCCTATTTTCCTGTGCTATATCCCTCTTGCTATAGTCCTGACTCCCTTGCCTGGTTAGCCTATCTAGGCAAAGGTGCCACCTTTTGTCTCTGCTTCCTGTTCTCTCAGCTTGAGTTCTTCTAGCACTGGCAGTGTGTTAGATATGAGTCGCCCCACCCATTGCCTCAGCTGCTGCCTTAAACTATTCATCTACTCTTTCCTATCCCACATCTGGGGAACATTGTCCTCTAGAGTTGGTCGATTGGATCCTGCCTGGTTGTCAGGACATCCTTTGAATTTATAATTCTTAGTGCCCTGGCCGTCTTGTATGACTCGCATTATCTTACGGGCTGCACCCTCACTGTTCATATGTTAATGATAATGATCAGGTTTTGGCAGGTTCACTTATTAACTGCCTTTCATTCCTGTACTTCCCCTGAGTATGGACCCTTCCCTATGGGATTGTTCACTCTCCCCCTGTTGACCTTACAATGTGTCTGCGGCCTTGTGTCGACATGCCTTGGGTATTGAAAGGTCATTCTTTTACTGGCAACTAAAAATAGTTTTGCCTCAAAGCTGCTGCCACCTTGGAGGAAGCTATTGCTGATCTAGGCAGTATGATGACCGGACTTGTCTTCTCAGGCTGTTATAATAGCCCTACTCTGGAGGTTCTGGTGTTCCTTGATGTGATCCTTTCCTCCATATTCCTACCACACCGTCATTATGGTTTTGCTTCATAAATCACTACAGATTTCTGAGCGGTTTGACATGTATTCTAATTTTATTTTATATTTAGCTGTTCTTTATGGGTGGGTTTATTTAGGTTAGGATGGGTTCTGTATAACTAATTTTAAGATGATATGATCTTTAATGATTTGTACTCATTACAATGTCTTACCTTTACAGGTCGCTGATGACATGGAGTGTTCAACAGTCACCTGTACCAGGTGGGTCAAGTTAGCCTGTGGCCACAAGACCTGCCGGAAACATACTGACTGCCATGTTGCCTAGGGATCCGTGCATAGAAGCCAGTTTGAAGGAGATCGAGATCGACGTTGGAGGATGCTCCAACACTGGCTAAGAGGATTCCAGAGGAGCTCTCAACATGGTGCCCCTTGTCTTCCTTCTCTAGAACTGAAGGACCTGCTCTTCCCCAAGTCTGAGGTGTCCTCTGTATTTTGTCACCAGTTACCGACGGTCCAACTCCCGCCGGGTACCAGCAAATCATGCAGACGATGAAGTCCAGGACACTCTGCAAGTCATGACCCTGGATGCCGACAACATCTCTACTACTTCTTTTATGTCGTCAGATAGGGAGAGGATCCTGCTGATCACCGAAGCCTCAAAAGACTCATTGGATGTACATCAGGTGAGTGTAGTACTGTGCCTCTTTACTTTCTACCCAAGCTCCAGCTTCCACCTAAACCAAGGTTCCGATGTTAGACAAACCTTTGCTTTCCAGTAACTTGGAACTAATGATGTCCATGAAAGCTTTCATGGAGAACCTAACCGCCAAATATGTATGTTCTCAAGCAGACCTAACAGCGAGGATAGAAGCTTTACAACAGGCACCTGTTTCTAAGGCTTCCCCGGCTTTGAGCCTACCAGAATGCACAGTTAAAAACCCTGGGTACTATGTTGAGCATAAGACCTTAACCGAAGGGGTCCTTCATATTGGGGATGGTTTGGGTTCCTAGCCAGTCTCGGACTTGGAATTCTTTCCATCGATTGATAGCTATCCTTACTGCTACATAAGGCTCAACTCAGAAACGTCCATTAGGGATGATACGAGCCCTAAGGAAACAATCATGCTGGATCATGGGAAGGCTCAATCTCCTTTGGTTAGGGAGTTAAAGACGGCTGAATTGACCAACACCTAACTTTCTGCCTTTGGTAGAAAACAGGCCACTTTTGTGGCCCAAAAAGGATACTGTCTTCCCTTCTCCCTCTAAAAGCTTAGAGGCAGTGATGAAAGCAGTAATGGAGAACAGGACATTCCCAGTGCTAGAGGAATGCAAACCTGTCTCTCCAGCCCTTCCTTATGATTCAGACATCTGGGAGGACATCCAACATATCTTCACTCTTGGAAAACTAGATACAGACATTGGAGGCAAACAGTTTAATGAAAAACTGTCTAGGATTCCCGAATCACTATTGAAGGAAGAACTGGAGGCTAAAGAGACTTTCTTCTTCTTTATCCTTCCAATCTTATCTGGAAATGCTTATTGGGAACTATTCCAAATCTGATCTCTTCCCTGTCTTGGCAAATACTCACCTAATCATGTTTCATATGGATCGCCATGCTTTCTTCCTAGCCAGAAAGGCACGTAGAGAACACGTCCTAACCGCTGCTATGATCAGACATAAACCTAGAAAACTGATTGACTCCAATATATGGGGGAAGGATCTCTTCCTTGAGAAATTGGTTAAAGAAGTCATGGACAAAGCAGCTCAGGAGAATAAAAGCCTTATCGACAAGTGGGGTATTTAATCTAAATGAAAATTTACCCCCAATGAAGGATGTGAACCCAAGGGCAAGAGTTCACAGTTCACCAGCAGTACATTTCACAGTCTCCAGCCTTCAACCCAGTGTACGAGAGAGCTACCACAACGTTCCACCTGACCAAAGCTCTTAAGAAGGCTACGGTAACAGAGGAAGATCTGGAAGAGGCGGTCGAACTAGAGGCTGAGGAAGTAGAGTCAAGATGACTAAAGTTGCAGGTCCTTTGCAACAACAATGAGGAGCCTCCGGTAAGGGGACGACTTCACCTTTTCAGGGATCAATGGGAGTTTGATACCGGGGCACACAGCATAGTCTCAAAAGGGCTAGGCTGGAAATGGAGACAGAAACCACCCCAGTTCAAGAGGTTCTTTCATTCCACAGGAAGAGAGTCATCCACTGCACAAATTCCATGAACTTTCAAGGGCGGCTATTCTGTGTACCCAAGAAAGATTTGAACACTTTGAACTATTCTGGACTTGTACCCACTAAACAAATTCATTATGAACGACAAGTTTCCAATGCTGACTATCTCACAAATATGGACCCTACTACACCAGGGGGCCTACACTGTCTCCCTAGATCTTACAGACGCCTATTGGCATCTTCCGATAGGTTGGTGCTTCTCACCCTACCTTGGTTTCAGACTGGCAAGAAAGGCCTACGTATTCAAAGCTATGCTCCTCGGGCTCAGTACAGCTCCAAGGATTTTTATGAAACTAGTCGAGTCTATTGTCCAACAACTTCAGAATAGAGGCCTTCAGGTGACAGTGTACCTGAATGACAGGTTAATCTGGGCAGCAACGAAGTCAGAATGTCTTCGAACAGCCCAAGAGGTCATGAACTTCCTACAATCTCTGGGCTTCCAAATCAACCTCAAGAAGTCCAGGCTATCTCCAGCTCAGATATTCCAGTGGCTAGGACTTCACTGGTATCTACAGTCACACACCCTCTCTCCAGCACAAGGCAAGAGAAAGGAAGTTGTAAAATCATTCAGGTGTCTACTTTGCTCAAAAGTACTCACCAGACAGCAACAAGAAAGGGTTTTGGGGTCATTACAGTTCGCTGCTGTGACAGACCCAATCCTGAAAGCAAGACTCAAAGATGCCAACAGAGTCTGGAGAAGAAAGGCATCCAATGCTCAGAAATCTTGACCACAAAACCCGTCTTACTGCGGAAGCAGCTCAAGTCGTGGTCCACCGTCAAAAGTCTATTGAGCCCCGTCCCTCTACAGTAATTTCCTACTTCTGTGACTATTCACATGGACGCCTCAGAACAAGGTTGGGGGGAACACTTCTCTTCCATGAAAGTGCAGGGTCAGTGGTCAATCTCATTTCAGAAGTTTCAATCAATGTTCTGGCAGCTATGGCAGAGTTTCTGACTGAAGAGACTATGCCCAAAGATGAAATCACACACCAAACTGGTCAATTACAACAATATAATACTATAGTACATTGTGTCAACAGACAGGGCTCCAGATCTCCTCAGATCGACCATGTAATCCTAGCCTTTCTCTCTAGCAAAAAGGAGGAAATGGCATCTCTCAGCAGTTCACCTCGAAGGAGTTCGCAATGTGACGGCTGACGCCCTGTTGAGATCTAAGCCTCATGAAACAGAATGGTCTCTGGATGCCTTCTGTTTCATTCTAGAGCAAGTCACAGAACTGCAAATCGATCTTTTTGCGACGAGCTTCAACAAGAAGCTTTCCCGGTATGTAGCAACAAACTTAGATCAGGAAGCGACAGGAATGGATGCAATGTCTCTGGATTGGAACCAGTGGTCTCACATCTACCTATTTCCTCCATTCAACCTCCTATTGAAAGTACTGAACAACTACAGACTTTCAAGGGAACTGCAGCTCTGGTGACTCTTGTTCTGGAACTCAAACCCCTACAGATCCCTCTACTATCTCCAGTGCTGTCCCAGGTTGTTCAACAAAAGACTGTCTTAGCTTCCTCTTGAATAAGGAAAACCTTCAGCTAATGATTTTCTCTCCCTTGTGGCTCAAAGAAAATTCAGTGTTGCAAGGGAAAGAATTGACTTCATAGAAGAGTATAAGTCCAACACCAAAAAACCACAATATTTGTCTTCCTGGAAAAATGGGTTGCGTTCGTGAAAAGTCATCAGCCCTCTTCTGTTTCTATGGACTTCTGTTTTTCTTTCTTTATTTCACTACACCATCAAAGTCTAGCCTCTAAAACTATTGCCTCATGTAAGTCTGCACTAACTAGACTGATCGCGTATGTCTTTCATATTGAACTCAATACCGAGCTATTGAATAAGATCCCGAAGGCCTGTGCTAAACTGAAACCTAATGCACCTTCCAAGGGTATTTCATGGTCATTGGATAAAGTCCTACACTTTGCCTCTTCGACAGATAACGCCTCTGACTCTCAGAGGGATCTTACTCAAAAGGCTATCTTTTTGCTTGCTATGGCTTCTGGTGCTAGAGTCAGTGAGATAGTGGCCCTTTCAAGGGATGATGGCCACATTAAATTCTCAGATTTGGGGGAGGTAAACCTTTATCCAGATCCTGCATTCTTGGCGAAGAACGAACTTCCCACAAAAAGCGGGGGCCCTGGAAGATTATTCCACTAAAGGAGGACTCTTCTCTGTGCCCCATGGAGTGCCTTAAAGCCTACCTATTCAAGAGCCAAGCCTTTAAAGGCAGTCAACTTTTTAAAGGAGAGTCGACAGGATCTAATCTTTCTCTGAGACAGCTAAGGTCCAAGCTCATCTACTTCTTCAGAAGGGCTGACCCGGAAAGTATTCCAGTGGGTCATGACACTAAAAAAGTTGCCTCTTCCTTAAATTTTTTCCAATCTAAGTCCTTTACAGGCTTACAGGGTTACACAGGATGGAAATCTTTAAGAGTGTTCTTCAAACATTACCTACGTCAGTTGGAAGAGATTAAACACTTTGCGGTGGCCGCTGGTAGTGTGATTAAACCAGCTTCTTAAGTGTTGTGCATGGACTCTCATGGGACTTCTCAGTCTACAATGTGCAAAGGAACTATGATCTTTTGTTCTGTATGTCTTTCTAATATTATAATGAGTCACAGGTGATATTTTCCTTTATGTCAGAATATTACAGTTTACTACTGTTACATAATTTGGGGTCTGAAAACTCCTGTTTTCTGGATATGTATATAATGTATATCTTGTTGCATTATTATTACAACATGTATGTAATTTCGGAAACATTAAAAGGCTACTATTCCTTTTTGCGTTCCTTTCTTTGGACCTGCTATCTATATAAAAAAAAGCAGTATCAAAATTTTTTCTCCCTCCTTTTATAGACTTCAGTCTTTCAATCTACTGGAGACGAAGTTCTTCTTCACAGTGAGTGGGACTGTGCTATTGATTCACTTTGTTTCTACTTTTGTACAAACTTCTCACTTACACTTATCATTTGGTACCATGGTTACCAATGCTGTAGGAAGTATGCTTATATCTTTGGAGTTACAGGGTTGAAACTCTTCTGGCCACAACTGAGAACGATAATTCTCTGGTACACTTCCATCAGGATGACATGGCTCAATCGCAAAAATTGGATTTTGACATAGGAAATATCTATTTTTGGGTGAGACAGCCATGTTGTCCTGATGGCCTGCCCATTATCTTTCCAACCCCTCCCATTTCTCAGTGTAGGACCTCGCATCATGCGATGGCTGCTCCTGGAATGGTTCAACAGGAAACGTGTTAGTTGTAGCACATTGAGATCGGGAGTTGTAACGGCTCTCCAGCCCATATATCCTACTCTCACCTTTCCTTCAAGACAATGTTAACTCTATTTGGGGAAGGATAACCATGGCTTTGTTATTAACATGTCCCTGATTTATACACGACATCTCTCGGGATATTCACTCCGGAGGTCGGAACTCTGTTGATACCTTTAAGGTAAATTTCTCTGGTATATCACTCGCAGAAGTATCCTAAGTAGAAGCTGCCAATGAGGAACTTCCATCAGGATAACATGGCTATCTCACCCAAAATTAGATTTTTCCTATGTCAAAATCCGTTATATCACAATTCTCACTAGGTACTTGAACAGAAAGCACTATAGAGTTGCTAGAATTTCTACATAGGACATTATTCTCTTCTTACTAATTACAATTTCTATCGATAACATACACCCTCTGTCTTCTAACAACAGCCATTCAATGAGGTATTTGGCATAACAATGCATATTAAAAATAGAAAAAAGAAGACATACAAGTACATTGCTAATTCTGCATAAAGTTCTACGTACATAAATTTAAGAAAAAAATATTTAACACCACATAAATTTAAGAAAAAAATATTTAACACCACATAAATTTAAGAAAAAAATATTTAACACCACAATTAGGGACAGAGACACAGACATAATGTTGTTCGTTAAAATGCTAATAAAAGGAATTAGCGAGCTTGAGTGGTTCCCATGGACCACCAAGCACAGTTTCTACCCAACAGTATGAGTACTGTACATAACTGCATTGATTGGTCACACAAAGGGTGGAGGTATGACAAAATTTTAAATAATTTGTATTTTTCCTAATTATATAAACCTGCCTCTGTTATATAGGATATATAACAGCAAAGCTATAGTACCTAGCCGTTAAAATTTATAACGAGGTGTATACAACCGACCAGTACAGTAGTTACAAGTCGGTACCGCACTCCGCAGCTCATTGACAACCCACATTGATTACAGCTGGGACTTTCTTGGGGGTTGAGGATGTCGGGTTATGTCATTTTGATTATACTGTACATCGTTTGTCAGAAATAATATATAGAAAAATAAAAAGCCCTTTTATTTGACTTTACGTCATTCTGTCATATATTGAAGTTGTAACAGCGCTAAAAAACATTAAAAGCAAATAAATCATGTTGCTGTACAATAAATAGGAATATAAGAGTCAAAAATCATATCAAAATACATTTGATTACAGTAAATGTTAATAGTATAACAATCATAAATCTTAGAGAATTAAATATGAAAATATCTGCGACTCTGTGCCGTTGTTGTCTTATTTAGTATAAAAAATCATATCAAAATATGTACATTTCCAGTAAATGTTAATAGTATAACCATTATAAATCTTAGAGAACGAAATATGAAAACATCTGTGAGTCTGTGTCATTGCTGTTGTCTTATTTAGTGATCTATATGAGCTTAAGGCATTTTCCATGGTAGCTTCAATATTTATTGGTTGGCGGCGGCATCAGCGCAACTCATGATTCCCAAAAAATTGAAATCCAGTTTAGTTTAGTCATACATCATCGCATTCTAAAAACCATGAATTTTATAATGTTAATTGTGCTTTATTAAAGCATTTCTCAATTCTATTTTTCAGTTTCAAGAGCTTTTTCATAACTAACGATTACTTACTTTTTATCTTTGGTTGTGATCAGGCAATCAAGACTTTTTCAAGAATATACAGTACACCATATGAATACTGTACAAAGAATATTATCTATATAATTTAACTCATTCAATCTAAAATACCTAATGAAAATTACATCAGCACCAATTTGTTATAGAATATCATAATTTTCAGATATTTTATTAGTTATGATATGAATATGGTCTCTGTCTCTGTCTCTCAGAGGTGCTTTTAGAACAGATTTAACATAAATATTTGTTTTACTAAAAAGCGTCAATTAAATACTACACACAAAATAAACAAATACTTTGCTTAAATTTACGTTCAATCATGGGCTGGGCTTAAAACATGTCATTCAATTTTGTCTGCTATCCTGTAGCTTTAGCCGACAACATAATGCATATATATATTGTATGTCTAAAATAATCCTGGTTTTCGATGTTATCTGAACTTTAATAATTTTTGTACTTTTATCTTATCAATTTAAGGTGTGTTTAAACAACAGCAATTACCGATTGTTTTTATTTTTGTTTTGTTGTCAGCTGCTTTAAAGGTAACAACAGTATTGCAGACATCTAAAGTACACTTACAGTACATGTACATTTATTTGTAAATTTCAATTAATTTTTCTGTACTACATTAAAAACAAAAAATTATTTGTTTTTAACATTAAAATAAATTCTTATTAACCATATATAATTTGAATTGTATTTATAAATAAAAAAAAAAACAGAACTGGGAATGGTTATTTGTGGTTTAGCTTAGTGGCAAGTAAATTCAGAGAACTTGTTTTTTCGACTTGAAGTCGCCTGACCCAAAACTAATTACCTATGTAAGGTGAGGTACAGTTAACCCACAGCTATTCCCGAATCAACATTCACAAAATTTTCTGTAGAGCATGTCGAATATATATTTGCAAAAATTTTATATATTTGTGAAATCTAGTGTAGAACATATCAAAACATTAGCAATAGATATTTTTATTTCTTTCATTCTGCTAAATAAATAACAGAAGCTAAATAAATAACAGAAGATAACATATTTTTTTCCTTTTAATCTCATGATTATTTATTTACAATTAATTTTATACCAATAAGTACATTTCTGGGCTCCGACCTGTGCCGCTCAGTGAAATGCTCCTTTTACATCATTTCTAAGGTAAAAACTGCTATGAATTTACCAGAGAAAAAATTGTCTAGGAATGCTAGGTTGAACCCAGCTCGCTCACCTAATAAGGTGTCGGTATAAATAACTGGGGCGTGATAAATAATCACAACCAGAGGCCTCGCACCATTTAGATATCTCCTCTCAATATCCCCGTACAGCGAGGTGTCGTTCAATACCCTAGCACCGATCTCTACTACCAACAGTCCAACCCACGCCAGTGACGTCACTCCTTTTCATAGCACCATTGGTTTATGCTGTTCACTTTTTCGGTGTGTGTTTTTCCCGGATTTACCCAGGATTTATCTCACGATGTCGGACTCTACTGTCACTCCGTCGAAGTTAAGTACCAGATCTATGAGTTTTGAGTCTTTGGAGGTAGCCTTGCCCTTAGTTGTTATTTTATCACAGTTTTTAATTTTCACTGTTCGCGGCCCCGCTTCGGGACCGCCATGGCGGCTGACTACCTCCTCTCTCTCTCGTTCTTAACGCCTTACAATTAGTCTTCCATATTGATTGTTTTTCGTTTTGAACCTATCTGGGTAATTCACGGTTCACACCCCGTGTTATTTTATTTTGTTATGGTATTTCATTATCCCGTTATTTACGATACAGTTGTTATGATATTACGGTATCATAGTTCGTGTTAGGTTGGCATGCCTGATCGCCTTCGGGCGCTGCTAGTTTTTTATGTTACTCCACGTTATTTCGTTTCCTTATCATAAGTGGATATGTTACATTATATTTACGACTAGTAGTTGCTTTAGTTTGAGTGGGACTCTCGCGAGGCAGTTTTTTTTCATATTTTATGTCGGCACCTGACCGACTTTGTGTTATGTTGCTCTCCCCCCTGCCCAGCTTGGTCCTCCCGACGCTGGAAGGTTCGGCTATTCCCTGCCTCTCTCTTGTGTCCCTCTCTTTCTATATTCTTCGCATGCTTTCCTACTCTGTCCACGTGATAGCCTCCCCCCGCCTACATCCCCACTTCAGGGATGCCTCGCTCTTCGAGCCTTGGAGTCAGCTGCTTTGTTTTACGGGTCGAGTCCTCTCGTACCCTTTCACCATCCCCCCCCTCCCCGGGGATATCGCCTGGCTCCTTCACAAGCGGACTTTGTACGTTAGAGAGGCTATATGTTATAGATGTATAGATTTTATAGTTTACCCTCCGTAGCCGTTTTCTCCCCGCCGCTCCGATTGGCCATCGGTCGGCGGGAGTGATTTCTGCTATGTTTTGGGTTCCATGTATTTTATATATACACATATTATTCCTGGATGCTACCTCACGGTCCCGCACCCCACGGACCCATTATAGGATCCCTCCCTTCACCCTCCCCATGTGGCGTTCCGCACTTCACGGACCCCACTCGATTTTAACAATTTTATCTACGGGATCACCGTTCGTAGCTTCCGGACCTAGTTATCTTGTTGAGTTTTTGGTTAAGGTCCTTGAGCCCGTCGGTGAGTCTCTGACCCCGACAACCCTTCCCCCCATGTACCGCCTACCCCGGTAGGTTAACACGAGCTCCGGGCTCTCTCAGTTGTCTCTCCGGAGCCCACGTATATCCCTAACCATATTACGATTAATATTATATTTATATATATATTTCTATTACTCGACTGTTCCCCCTTGTATGATCATAGTTACGGATTGACTTATTCTGTTACCTATTAAGCTGTTAACTATTAAGTGTTTTATCGCCACTGCTATAACAGTGTGCTTTAAGCTCCCGGAGCTCCAGGGCTCCTCTAGCTTTATCGCCCTTACGGCTTAAGAATGTTTTACCAACTGCTATAGCAGTGTACTTTAAGCTCCCGGAGCCCCCGGGCTCCTCTACCTTACCTACGGGATACTTATGTATCTTTATTTTACAGACGGTACGCTGTGCGATGACAGCCTGCTCGGCGGTCCTCCACCAACCCTGCGGCCATGACGTTTGTCGGTCACACGCCCACTGTGCTATCCTTGTGGATGGATTGACCGTCTGGCACCCGGACAATTGCGTAGTCTGTTACAAGCTGGCCTCCACGCTCACCTCAGACTCGGTAAGTGGAATTACGGTTAATTTTAAATTTACATTGCCTTAACCTCTGTCATTCATGTTATTTTCAACGTGTCCCCTTTTCGGTGGCCTCGTTTTCGCAAGGAGATTCCTAAGCCTTCTTATTTTACTTCCCTTGTGGAAACCACTTACCTCCAGTAATAGTCTATTCTCTTTCAGAGCTCCCAGCCGGCTAAAACCTCAGCCCTGGCGACCCTCAAGGTCTGGATCGGCGGGTTCGCCCGCAATGTAAAGGCTAAACAGCCTTACATTCTCTCAGAGGAAGGGTGTTCCCTCATATACTCCAATGCCAAGACATCGGCTGCGGTCCCCGAGGATGTGGCGGACCCCATTATTGAGAAGATAGAGTCCCTGCTCTTAGTGCCGGGCCAGGAGGAGACGGGCGGGACTATCACAGAAGACGTCGCTACCCTCAACTTGGATATAGAATCGATGGCTCTTGACGAACCGGACGTAGGTAGTGAGGTAGGTGAGGCAGGTGGGTCCCGGCCTAAGATTCCTCTCCTTAGCCCGACTTTTTCTTCTACTTCTGCTCATTCTTCTTTTCAGGGCTTTCCGGGGACATCTGGGGCTGATTTCAAGCCCCGCCTAGTTACCCCGAAGGTTAAGGCTCACCGTAAGCCTTTACTTAAGACCCGAAAGTCTTCAAAATCCCCGAAGTCGGTCAAGGCTTCATCCTCTAGAGTCCCCAAAGACTCCGCTGCCGCATCTTCGACCTCTCATGGTTCGATTTCTACGCCGGCCCCCGTTCCCGCCCCGGCGGAACCCTTCGACCCGAAAGCCTTTTCTAAGGAACTTCTTTCTCAGATCGGGTCTTTAATGTCATCCCTCACTGAGAGGGTCTCCAACAATGAGAACTTGGTATAAGGACTCATGCGTTCGGGGCTGCCACAACAGCAGCAATACCCCATCCCCGACGCTTCCAAGCTCCCACCATTCACCAAGAATAACCCCTGGAAGATGGCTCTGCATTCTCCTTTTACGGATGGCATGCTGACCATCGTGGGTTTTGGCACCCGGCCTCTGGAGGACTTCGAGTTCTATCCGCCGGGACTCCAATTCCCCTTCCCCAGCTTCGCCCATTTGACCGAGGAGGCTCTGGTCCGGTTAGATAAAGTCCCTAGGGAGACTGTTATTTATCCCAAGGAACAGGCCCAGTCTTCCTTAGTCCGTGCTTTAAACGAGTGGGATTGTGTGAACACGATGCTCACACCCCACAAGAGTTCTTACACCGTGGGATTGTGTGAACACGATGCTCACACCCCACAAGAGTTCTTACACCGTGGGATTGTGTGAACACGATGCTCACACCCCACAAGAGTTCTTACACCGTGGGATTGTGTGAACACGATGCTCACACCCCACAAGAGTTCTTACACCGTGGGATTGTGTGAACACGATGCTCACACCCCACAAGAGTTCTTACACCATGTTTGTGGTTGACGAACAAACCCCCACCCCATGCGTCACCAAGATCATGGACATAGCCTATCAGTCTGCCAAGGAAGAAAAGCCTCTACCCCAGCTCCGGGGGACAGATTTAACTTCCCTCCTCTTCCCAGGTGACCACGAGTGCTGGCGTAACGCCCCGGCCACCTTCACAGCAGGCAAACTGAGCGCTGACTGTGCTTCCACACAGTTCAGCGAACGCCTCCCCAAGCTCCCGGAATCACTAATCCGCCTAGAGTTCGAGGCCCGGTGCAGGCTGAGTAGGTCAATTAATTCAGCCACTTTGGCCGAGATGACCGCCATCACTTACAAGGAGGAATCTCTTTTTAAAGTTCTGACCAAATCCCTCCAACAGACTTTGTTAGTGAATGCTTTTGAGTTCCTCAACGCTAGATTCCGTTGCCGGAGACACGTGTTAGCCGAGGCTACCATCAGGCATGAGCCTAATAGGCTCATCAAAGCTCCGGTTTGGGGTCCGGACCTTTTCCCGGAGGACTTGGTAAACTCTGTACTCAGCGAGGCAGCTAGGGTTAACCAGAGCCTCAAAGTTAGATGGGGCCTAGTCCCCAAGCGGAAGTTTGAGCCAGCTGGCGCCTTGGCCCGAGGTAGGAAGAGGTTGAGGCCCTTCCATTCCTCCCAGAACAGACAGTCCCTTCAGGTTGTACAACCCACCCAACCTTCTACTTCGAAGGGACACCCTCAACAACAGTACGAGTTGGTCCCTCAGGCACAGGTAGCGTTGACGTCGTATGCTACCTCCCCTGCCTTTAACCCCACCTAAGAATCCCAAGGTTCCTTCCATGGCTACCAACGTAACAGAGGCTCTGGCGCCAGAGGTGCCTTTCGTAACAGAGGTGGCGGAAGGGGTTTCAACCGAGGCAAGGCATTCCGCGGAGGCAGAGGAGGCAAGTTATCCTCAGCCCATTGAAAATGTTCAGGTAGGAGGGAGACTTTACGTCTTTCGAGACCGTTGGAGGTTCAGCAATTGGGCTTCCAGCATAATTTCCAAAGGTCTGGGGTGGAGCTGGATAAAAGGGCCCGCGCCACCGACCGGTTTCTTTCAACTTCCAACGGAGGAGCTAAGATCGTTTACAGAAGACCTATTGCAGAAGAACGCAATCCAAAGAGTCCATCGCTTAAAATTTCAAGGTCGCTTGTTCAGCGTGCCAAAGAAAGGCTCAGACAAGCGAAGAGTAATCTTAGACCTGTCCCGTCTGAACTCCTTCATTCGTTGCGACAGGTTCCACATGCTAACCGTCTCTCAGGTGCGGACCTTACTTCCCCGTGGGGCCGTCACCACCTCTATAGATCTTACCGATGCCTACTATAACGTTCCAATAGCAAGGCACTTTCGTCCTTTCCTAGGCTTCAAACTAGGCAAACAAGCCTATGCATTCAAAGTGATGCCATTCGGGCTCAACATAGCGCCCAGGATCTTCACCAAACTAGCAGAGACGGTAATTCAAGAACTTCGAATCGAAGGGATTCAAATAGTGGCTTATCTGGACGACTGGCTTGTCTGGGCAAACAACGTCAGGAACTGCCTCACGACAACGGACAAGGTTCTCACCTCCTTTCGACAGTTAGGGTTTCAGGTCAACCTCAATAAATCCCGCCTGGTCCCGGAGACCAAGTTTCAATGGCTGGGATTACAATGGGACCTACGCTCCCATATGCTATGCCTCCCGAAAGCCAAGAGGACGGAAATAGCAAAGAACACGAAACGGTTTCTCAGGGACAAGTTGACGTCCATGAGGAATCAGGAAAGAATTCTAGGCTCCTTAAAGTTCGCCTCCATAATAGACATTGTCCTAAAGGCCAAACTAAAGGACATAAACAGAGTATGGCGATCCAGGGCAAACAAGAAGCGTCGAGACAAAAGAGCTCGACTTCCCCCAATCCTGAGGGAAAGTCTTCAGCCATGGACTTAAGTCAAAAGCCTATCGAAGTCAGTCCCCTTGCAATATCCGGCCCCAAGACTCGTCATTCACACAGACGCCTCCTTAACAGGGTGGGGAGGATACTCCCAGCACAAGAAAGCCCAGGGACTATGGTCGACGATATTCCGACAATTTCACATCAATGTCCTAGAGGCCATGGCAGTATTCCTTACTCTAAAACGACTGAAACCAGCCAGGAACCTTTATATCAGGCTGGTTCTAGACAGCGCAGTCATAGTCCACTGCATAAACAGAGGAGGCTCCAAGTCAGCCCACATAAACCAGGTCATGTTAGCAATATTCTCCATGGCGACATCGAACAAGTGGCATCTGTCAGCAGTCCACCTTGCGGGAGTGCAGAATGTAGTGGCAGATGCACTTTCGAGGACAACTCCGCTGGAGTCGGAATGGACCCTAGACGAACAGTCATTCAAATGGATCTTATCTCAGGTCCCGGGTCTCCAGGTGGACTTGTTTGCGACGGAATCCAACCAAAAACTAGAATGTTACGTGGCCCCCAACCTGGACCATCGAGCTTATGCCATAGACGCAATGTCGTTAGATTGGAACGTTTGGAAGAGGATTTATCTGTTCCCTCCGATAAATCTCCTGTTGAAAGTATTGGACAAACTCAGGTCTTTCAGAGGCCGAGTGGCTCTGGTAGCCCCCAACTGGCCCAAGAGCAGTTGGTTTCCTCTGTTGCTGGAACTGGGCCTCTGCCCTCGGCAGATTCCCAACCCTATACTAACACAAGTAGTACAAACTCGCAATGGGTTAGCTTCCTCAAGAATTCAGAGTGCCCTAACTTTATGGACTTCATGAAGTTTGCAGCTCAAAAGGGTGCAAATATTGACCCTCTAAATACCCTATTCTTGGAATCGGACAAAAGAGAATCCACCCTCCGTCACTATGACTCAGCTGTTGAAAAACTTGCAAAATTTTTAAAGGACTCAAAGGTTGAAAAGATGACGATGAATCTAACTGTGACCTTCTTCAGAACTCTCTTTGAATCAGGCCTGGCAGCCAACACCATCGCTACGATCAAATCAGCTTTGAAAAAGATCTTCCATATTGGTTTTGATATTGACCTTACGGATTCATACTTCTCGTCCATCCCGAGAGCTTGTGCCAGATTAAAACCATCAACTTGCCCTAGTGCAGTTTCCTGGTTTTTGAATGATGTCCTGAAGCTGGCCTCTGACACTCTTAATGAATCCTGCAATTACATGGCACTGTTAAGGAAGACATTGTTCCTATTGAGCCTTGCTTCTGGCTCCAGAATTTCAGAACTATCTGCCTTGTCTAGAGACCCAGGTCATATTGAATTCCTCTCTTCGGGAGAAGTCCTTCTCTCCCCTAGCAAAGTTTTCCTGGCTAAAAATGAGGGCCCTCAGAACAGATGGTCTCCCTGGAAGATTGTTCCACTTCCTCGGGATCCATCCTTGTGTCCAGTTACCACCCTGAAAGCCTACTTAAATAGAACTTCCATTACAACAACAGGGCCCTTATTTGTTAGAGAAAATGGAGGAACCATTACCCTTAAAGGAATCAGGCAACAAATCCTTTATTTTATTGAACAGGCTAATCCTGAATCATTCCCCCATGTCCATGATATTCGAGCTGTTGCTACTTCAATTAATTTCTTCCATCACATGAAATTTGATGAGCTCACGAAATATACAGGCTGGAAGTCCCCTAAAGTTTTTAAACGCCACTACCTAAAACCTTTGGAAGCTCTAAAATTTGCTACAGTAGCAGCTGGGAATGTGGTTCCTCCTGAAGGTATTGAGTCTTAATCACAACGTCTTGCTCTATCCTCTTTTCCTCCTACCTGCCTTACTTATTGTTACTACCTAGTTTTGGTTTTGTTTTTCTTGAACTACACCCTTATGGTGTATTGTTGGATACCTCATTATGATCTCAATTACTACAAATTGTTTTTATTTATACCTGTTTTTAGTCTTACTCTCCACGAGCTGGTTTTGTATTATTTACTATCATGATGTTATTTATTTGATCTGCATTATCTGCTTGTCTTTTGTTGCCATCCCTAGTATGGGATTTTTTCCCATTATTGTATTTATCTATTCGCTATTAATGTTGAGAGTACTTACCCTCGGGATACCTTGTATATCCTTTTCTGATATTAAAATCATGTTTGGTATTATTTTGTATTTATTACTTCCCTCAGGTATTGTGTCAAGTTTGGGTCCCTATTCTCTGGCACTATTTCCCTGGGCGGCACAGGTCAGAGCCCAGAAAAGGGATTTTGACGAAGGAAAAATCTATTTCTGGGCGAGAGACCTGTGCCGCCCAGTGAACCCACCTTTCCCTCCCTTCTTGGGCCCCAATCTTGGGTGCTATAAGGAGTGACGTCACTGGCGTGGGTTGGACTGTTGGTAGTAGAGATCGGTGCTAGGGTATTGAACGGCACCTCTCTGTACGGGGATATTGAGAGGAGATATCTAAATGGTGCGAGGCCTCTGGTTGTGATTATTTATCAGCCCCAGTTATTTATACCGACATCTTATTAGGTGAGCGAGCTGGGTTCAACCTAGCATTCCTAGACAATTTTTTCTCTGGTAAATTCATAGCAGTTTTTACCTTAGAAATGATGTAAAAGGAGCATTTCACTGGGCGGCACAGGTCTCTCGCCCAGAAATAGATTTTTCCTTCGTCAAAATCCCTTTTTTAAGTTAATAAATACAATGAACAGTACAGTATTGTATGTACGAATGCACAATGTTACTTCGCGTATCAAACACATTAGCGATATATTTTTCCTTCATTTCGATAAATAAATAACATCGTAAAATTTTTTTCTTTTAATCTCATGATTATTTATTCCCAAAAAAACAGGTAGGTTAGCTATCAATGTATCATCCATGAATCTTAATTGTATTACTGTACAATAAATTAGCTACAGTTAAAAATATGAGCGAGTTAAAGAAAACGGATTGGGTATGCATGATAGAAAACATCTCTCTACAGTGAGGGGAACACTATATAAAGTACAGTATGTACGGTACAGTACTGTATATTTTGTATATGTACAGCATTGTGCTGTACATATTGTGTTATGGTAGTGTGTTAATTGGAGTTCATGAGCCACATTCACTACATTTTTCAAGAAAATGTCTTAAAACTATTTTCAAATGATTTAAATTGTTTATGATGAAATTTTTCAATGTTATACGTTTTTAATATCAAAATAGTCAGTTATAAGCTTCTTTAAATGGCTTTTTAAATATTCGCTTATATGCCCTGTTTGCGAGAGGGTCTGGTCTCTAACCCTCGCGAATAAGGGAGGGGGGTAAACTTTATCCTGTATGAGTAAAGAATTCAGATTTGTATAATTAGGAAAAATACAAATTACTTTCGAATTTGTCATTTGTTCCAATGCTTATACAAACCTTCATCTTTTACATAGGAGACTCAGCATTAAAACCTTCACCCGGGATGTCCCCTCAGATGCTTTATAGTAGAACAAGTGAGGGATCCTTACACCTTGTGTGCTAGTGGTTTAGTAATACCAGTGGGCTCACAGCCCATGCAGGAAAGGGTAATGAGCAGAATTAATCTTTTTTTGTAACTTAAGCAGCATTCAGTAACAGTTTGGCATACTCCTGGCACTCATAAAATGATGGATTTGCCTAGTTACATCACATTCCCCCTCCCAAGGGGTGTGAGGTTGGCATTCTGTGAGTGTAATGGGAGGATATGTTGTTCCAATTAGTATTTATTATTAATGAATTGATTTATCATCCTCCTCGAATATCTTTTTTTGAGCTCGAGCCATGTCGTCCTGATGGAAGTTCCTCAAAGGCAGCTTTCAACTTACGATATTTCTGCGAGTGATATACAAGAAAATTTGACCAAAGAAATATCACAGGGTTCTATTCCCTGAAGTGAATATCCCGTAAGATATCATGTATGAAACAGGGACGTGTTTTAAAACAAGCCACGGCCATCCTTCCCTGAATTGAGTTAACCTTGTCTCAAAGGATATGGGATGAGATTGGATACGTGGGAGAGAGAGCCGTTACAACTCCGATACCAGTGTGCTACTGTTAACCTGTCTGCTGGTTCTCCATTCCTTCTAGCAGTGCCATCTTGACGGTTTTGCTTTGGAGTTTTCTGCGTGTTTTCGTAGCTTTTTGAGTGATTTTGAGATCGACGCTTCTGCTTCTTCCTCATCGACTAAGTTCAGTAACATTTCCTTTTGTGTAGAATTTCACGTCTCCACCTTGGTATTTTTGCGCTGTGTGTGCATTATTTACCCGCAGCCATCGCATGGCCGAAGCTGGTGGCTCATATATTCAAATCGCTCAGAATTGCTTGGTAAATTTTTTATAGCCTTGTAAGAATGTTTCATATATTCTTTTACACCTGTGGTATGATTATGTCTTATACCTTTTGCTATTTTCTGCATGTTTTTATTCTATCAGTCTTGATTTAGGCTAACTCTGATTCTTAACTGTCAGCCATCACTACTATTTGTGTACATATGCACTCTCACCTTCTACCACGTAACCTTAAGGTTTTCATGAGGCCGCCCATCCTCCCTTGCTATCGATACATCATAACGGGGAGCTACAGCCCTGAAGGTCCTTCTAGGAGCAGCGCATGGCGTTTTACAGTTGTCGTAGGGCGACAGTATTTCACTTATCTACTTAACCTTAGTGTCTAAACTCTGTTGATCCCTTAGAACACAACCAACCTTGTTCTAATGCTGACAGGTAGAACTCCCATTCGTGTCACCTTAACCATTTACTAGGCTTCATTACTTGGTTTGTAGGCTGGCAGCAGATTGTGAGGACTCATTCTCTGTGCCTACTTACTGCAGACCCCTTGGAATGACATATTAGTTTTTATACTACAGTTAAGCCTTCTTGCCCTGCCACCTCACCATTTTCTAAGCCTCCCTTCCTTCCCCCCCCTTTTTTTTTGCCTGGCTGGTGCGTCTCCTTGCTGTGGAACCCCGTTCCCTTTCTGTCCAGTTCCCTGCAGTTGAGGTGTCCTTAGCTGCTATATAAATAAGATGCAATAGCTTGTGGACAATCTAGGCTAGCCCTAGGTAGGCGAGATATTATTCCTTCCCTGGATTTTTTGGGCTCAAGCCATGTCCTCCTGATGGAAGTTCCTCAATGGCAGCATTCTACTTGGGACATTTCTGTGAGTGATATACCAGAGAATTTTATCTTAGAGGTTATCGGGGAGTTCTAACCTCTGGAGCGAGTATCCCGAGAGATATCGTGTATAAATCAGGGACATGTTAATAACAAGCCATGGTTATCCTTCCCTGAATAGAGTTAACCTTGTCTCGAAGGATAAGGGATAGGGTAGGATACGTGGGCGAGAGAGCTGTTACAACTCCTGATCTCAATGCACTACAATTAACATGTTTCCTGTTGATCCCTTCCTGTTTGCAGATGCTATCTTTGATGTTGCTTGGAGTTTTTCTGCCTGTTTTCTTAGCTTTTTGAGTGATTTAGTGATCATGGATGCTTCAGCTTCCTCCTCTTTGACTAAGTTGAGTACCCTTTTCTTGTGTGTTAAGAATTCCGCGTCTCCACCCCGTTTTTCTTTCAATTTGCATGCCTTTTATTATCTGTGGCCGGCATGTGGTGGTCGGCGCCGTTGCATCATGTCCCCAAATTGCTCAGAAATGCTTAATTATTTAGTCTTTTTATTACAGGAGTATGTTTTACATTATTCTTTTACAGTGTGGTATGATTATGGGTTTCCCAACCCTTTTTTCATGGTGTTACTTGTGTGTTTTCATTAGCATTGACTTAGGCTAATTCCACCCTGGCTGGCAGCCATGCCTGGTGATTTTATACTAGTGCACCATCCCCTTCTTTCACCTAAACTTACTGGTTTCGTGAGGATGCCCAACCTCCTATGCTGTCGACTCAGCACAGCGGTGAGTTGCGGTCCTGAAGGTCCCTCTGGGAGTTGGATAGTGTTTTACAGTTGTCCTAGGGTGACTGTTCTCACTTTCCACTTGGCCTGTATTTTTTGGCTGGGTGGCACAAGTCCCGGGGACTTGTTCCCTGTGTCTACTTCTTGTTTACCCACTGGAATACATTACCCCCTATTCTAATGCTGACAAGTAGACCCCCTTGTGCCCCCTTACCCATTCTTACACTTCCCTCTTAGTTTTTGGTAGGCTATGGCTGGTTCTGTGCCCTATCACTGCAGACTCCTTAGAACACTATTCCTGTTCTATGTAGCAGTTAGGCATTCCTGTCATGATGCCTTACCAATTTCCAAGTCTTCTATCACCATCCTTTTCCCTTCCCTTGTGCCTGCTAGTGTGTCTACCTGCTGTGGAACTTTGTTCCCATTCTTGTCTAGTCCTATGGCAAGTGAAGTACTCTTCGGTGCCATCTTTGGACAGGATAGCTTGTAGGCTATCTATCCGTGTTATCTTTGACCGTGTTAATCAGGAGGCCCTTGTTTTCAAGCTCAAACAGTTGGGAGTGGGCGGGTCATTTCTTAGCATTATTATTGATTTTTTTAAGTAATAGATCTCAAAGAGTTGTTGTTGATGGGCACCATAGTGAGTATAGGAATGTGATATCCGGTGTTTCACAGGGTAGTGTATTTGGCCCATTACCTTTCATACTATATACACATGACATGTGGTTTGGCCTAGAAATCAAGCTTGTTGCATATGCAGATGATGCTACTCTCTTTGCATCAATTCCATCCCCCGAATGTAGATTTGGGGTTGGTGAATTCCTTAATAGAGATTTAGCTAATAAAACTCAAATTATGATTGTAAGTAGGTCAAGGGCGGTGGCTCCTCAACATCCGGATCTCAGTATTGATAATGTTTCTTTAAATTTGTATGACTCTTTTAAAATTTTAGGTGTGATTCTCGACAGCAAATTTACTTTTGAGAAACACATTAGGTCTGTGTCTTCTTCAATTGCACAAAAAATTGGCTTATTGAGAAAGTCTTACAAGATTTTTGATGATCAATCTATTCTGAAGAAGTGTTTTAATTCTTTCATTCTACCTTGTTTTGAGTATTGTTCTCCTGTCAGGTGTTCAGCTGCTGATTCTCGTCTTAATTTGTTGGACAGAAACTTACGGTCTATTGAATTTCTTATTCCTGATCTAGATATTAATCTTTGGCACCGTCGTTCAATTAGTTCATTATGCATGTTGCGTAAGATTTTTCATAACTCTGACCATGCTTTACATTCAGATCTCCCTGGACAATTCTATCCTGTTCGTAATACTAGGCAGGCTGTTAATTCCAATAGCCTGGCCTTCTCCATCATGAGGCTCAATACTGCACAGTATTCTAGAAGTTTTATTCCAGCTGTTACCAAGTTGTGGAATGATCTTCCTAATCAGGTAGTTGAATCAGTAGAACTTTATAAGTTCCAAGATGGAGCAAATGCTTTTATGTTGACCAGGCTGACATGAGTCCTTTTATAGTTTATATATGACATATCTGTTTTTGACGTCGTTCATAGTTTATATAGGACATATCTGTTTTGACGTTGTTACTGTTTTTAGAATGATTTATTGTTAATCTATTCTCATCATTTATTTATTTCCTTATTTCCTTTCCACACTGGGCTATTTTTCCCTATCGGAGCCCTTGAGCTTATAGCATCTTGCTTTTCCAACTAGGGTTGTAGCTTGGCTAGTAATAATAATAATAATAATATCCTGGCCGTAGGTGGGTGAGATTCTTTCCTTCTCTGGACTAGATCTCTTTGCTGCCTTTGAGACCACCCTTAGGTGTTTTCTCTGCCCCTTTCCTTTCATAGTTAGGCCATTACCTGACTGTACTGGGAACTACAGCTCCTCTAGTCTACTTATCTTACCCTAGCTATTGAGTTTTTCCCTCACCTGCTAGGTAGGCTAGGCTTGCCTGCCCAGTTCTCCCTATGGCCTAACCCTATCCAGGCGGAGAGCTAGTACTACTTTGGGTTCTACTCTGTTGCCTGTTCTGTGACAGCAGCTTCCCATCCTGCGCCATTGGATGTGTTGGCTATGGGACATTCCCTCTATCAACTTAGCAGCAGCCTTAGACTGGTCATCTGCTTGTTTCTATCCTCTTCCATATCTGAGGAACACTGTCCTCTGAAGTTGGTCAATTGGATACCGCCTGGTTGTCAGGACATCCTTTGCATTTTCAATTCTTAGCGTCCTGGCTGTCTTGTACGGCTCTCATTATCTTACAGGCTAATCCCTCTCTTTTCATAAGTTAATGATAATGACCAGGTCTTGGCAAGTTCCCTTATTAGCTACCTTTCATTCCTGTACCTCTCCCCCATATTGTGGACAATTCCCTATAGGATTATTCACTCCCTTCCTGTCAACTTGACAATGCCTCTGCCACTTTGTGTCGATATGCCCCTTTTTATCTTCGTTACTAGATATAGTTGCCGCCATAACCCAGCTACAGCCGCTTCTGGGGAAGTTGTTGCCGGCTTAGATAATATGATAAGTGAATTTGCCCTCTTCGGTTGTCCAATAGATCGAATTTGGAGGCACTGGTGTTCTTTCGATATGAAACTTTTCTCCAATATTCCTTTCACACTGTCATTGAGTTTATTCTCAAAACTCTCCAATGATTTATAAGCTGTTTGGCATGAGTATTTATTATATTAGTCTTAAGCCATATTTTAGCTGGTAGGTCTATATATGTTAGGATTAACCTTAAGTATCATTTATACATAAAATGTATTTTGTATGCTTATTCTTACGAAATAATATTTTCTAATGATTTGTACTCTGAAATTTTGTTTCTTCACAGGTTGCTGATGAAATGGTATGTTCTACAGTCACCTGTACAAGGCGGGTCAAGTTGCCCCGTGGCCACAAGACGTGCAAGAAACATGTGGACTGTCATGTTTCCAAGGGGTCTACTGCAATCCTGTACCTCTCCCCCTGATTGTGGACCATTCCCTCTGGGATTATCCACTCCCTTCCTGTCAACTTGACAATGCCTATGCCACTTTGTGTCGATATGCCTGAGGTGTTGAAAGGCCCGTTTTTATCTTGGCAATTAGATATAGTTGCCGCCTTAACCCAGCTACTGCCGCTTTCGGGACAGTTGTTGCTGGCTTAGGCAGTACGATAACTGAATTTACCCTCTTCGGTTGTCCAATAGATTGACTTTGGAGGCACTTTTGTACTTTTGATGTGAACCTTTCCTCCATATTCCTATCACACTGTCATTGATAGTTTCTTTTCAAAACTCTCCAATGATTTCTGAGTTAATTGGCATGAATATTTATTATCTTAGTCTTAAGCCATATTTTACTCCGTAGGTCTATGTATGTTACGATTAACCTTAAGCATTATTTATAAATAAGATATCTTTTGTATGCTTAATCTTATGAAGAAATATTTTCTAATGATTTGTACTCAAGAAATTTTTTCTTCTTTACAGGTTGCTGAAGAAATGGTATGGTCTAGAGTCATCTGTACCAGGCGGGTCCAGTTGCCCTGTGGCCACAAGACTTGTCGGAAACATGCGAACTGTCATGTTTCCAAGGGGTCTATTGTAATCTGGGAACTGACTAACTGTCAGGTTTGCAAAGATCTCCTTCCCACCAGCTTCCATGCCACTGCCGTCTCCTTGGACGTGCAAGAATGGAGTTGGAAGATGCTCCATCATTGGGTTAGAGGCTTTCAGAGGAACTCTCAACAAGGTGCCCCTTATCTTCCTTCTATGGAACTGAAGGACCTCCTCTTTCCCAAGGCTGAGGTGACCGCTGTTTTTGGTCACCAATTATTGACAGTTCAACTCCTGCCGGTACCAGTAGAACATGCGGATGATGAAATACAGGACTCTCTGCAAGTCATGAGCCTAGATGCCAACAACATGTCGACAGCTTCTTCTGTGTTGTCAGAGAGGGAGAGGATCCTGTTGACCACGGAGGCCTCTGAGAAGTCATTGGATGTACCTCGGGTAAGTACAGTTCCCAATACTTCTTTAGCTTGTTCCCCATCCCTGCTGCATAGGAGCCAGCTTCTCTCTACACTTGTTCCTATGATAGACAAACCTTCGTTTCCTAGTCAAATGAAATTTTTGGCGTCCATGAAATATTTCATGGACAACCTAACCGCCAAACATGAACGTTCTCAAGCGGACCTCATGGCGAAGATAGAAGCTTTACAAAAGGCATGTGCTCCTAAGGCTCCCCAAACTTTGATCCTACCGGAAAGCACAGTTAAGAACCCTCGGCGTTATGCTGAGCATATAGCCTTAACCCTGGATAGGTACGGTCCTCGGACACCCCTTTAAGGGTATACTCGGACGCGAACGACCCCGACGCCAAAAAAAATTCTTGAAAAATCAGTTTTTGCAGTAACCTCCTTTTTTCTTTTGCCAAAAAAAACTTCAATGAATGCTTAAAACAACTGTAAAGATAAATACTACTCATCTGCAGAAAAACTATTTATTATAAATATTTTAAAAAATTAAGTAGAAAAAAAAAAGACCTGACATAAAAATTCATAAAAAAAAAGTTTATACATATATACACAAATCCTTTTAGGAATTGATTCTTGAATGTTTAGGACACATCTTGATGTATTTTGGATGAAGTCAGACCCATGGAGGTGAAGATCTGAAATGAGAAAAAAAGGGTAACTTTTTTTTGGCCAAAAAAATTTGTCCAAATTTCATGAATTTTTTTGGGTACCCAAATGAAATAGGAAGTGGCTAATTTTTTTAGGTAATAAACATATGTTATCCTAAAATAGAAATATGTAAAAAAAATCTTCATTATTTTGTAAATTACATTTATATCAGGGGCCATATCTAAAGGTAATTTTTTGAGTACTTAGAAATTTCGTAAAAAAATACATATATTTAATATATAATATGATATTTATGCAGGTAAAAATATACCAAAATATCACAAATTCTATAGGGAACAAGAATATATATAGATAGGGCAGCTTACGCTTCGGATATGTCCACAAAATGGCCGCCAACCACACTGACTCAGACTCCCTAATCTGCCACTTGAAATGTAGGAAGGGTATGTCAATTTCAAGGTGTTATTTACTAATCTAATTATTATTGGATATGCATAAAAATTGTATGGTGGGTTGCTGGATAATTGTCGATTATTTTACGACTATAAAATTAAAATTCTGACCCAAAAAAATTTTTTTGAAGGGAAATAAAATCGAAAAAAAAAATGTAAAACAATATTTTAGCTAAAAAAACTTGATGATATTCAATCAAAAAAAAAGTAAACAAAATTTTCCGACAAATAAACATATAAATGAAATATTACTCTGTGATAGTTCCTTAGTACGTAGTAATTTTGAAAGAATTGGGAAAAAACGAAAAAATGGCAATCACCGGAAAATCGAACACATACCTATATATACGCCATATCTGGCTAAAAAAAAGATAGGCATGGGTAGTCAGATCATCTAGAAACACTTTCCAACACTATAAAAATATAAGTTTTGCGACACTACTTGCCAATTCCTTACGGTAACATGACTAAGCAAAAAAATGCAAAACAAATAAAAAGGGGCACTCGCGGAAAAATGGCTAACATTCTAATATACGGCATTTCAGAAAAAAAAAAAATTCAGCCACGTGCTAGGCAAACCATCAAGGCACATTTTCCGACAAATAAACATCTAAATGAATAATTACTCTGTGATAGTTCCTTAGTACGTAGTAATTTTGAAAGAAATGGGAAAAAACGAAAAAATGGCAATCACAGGAAAATCGAACACATACCTATATATACGCCATATCTGGCTAAAAAAAGAAGATAGGCATGGGTAGCCAGATCATCTAGAAACACTTTCCAACACTATAAAATTATAAGTTTTGCGACACTACTTGCCAATTCCTTACGGTAACATGACTAAGCAAAAAAATGCAAAACAAATAAAAAGGGGCACTCGTGGAAAAATGGCCATTCTAATATACGGCATTTCAGAAAAAAAAAATTTCAGCCACGTGCTAGGCAAACCATCAAGGCATATTTTCTGACAAATAAACATATAAATGAAATATTACTCTGTGATAGTTCCTTAGTACGTAGTAATTTTGAAAGAAATGGGAAAAAACGAAAAAATGGCAATCACAGGAAAATCGAACACATACTTATATATACGCCATATCTGGCTAAAAAAAAAATAGGCATGGGTAGCCAGATCATCTAGAAACACTTTCCAACACTATAAAAATATAAGTTTTGCGACACTACTTGCCAATTCCTTACGGTAACATGACTAAGCAAAAAAATGCAAAACAAATAAAAAGGGGCACTCGCGGAAAAATGCCCAACATTCTAATATACGGCATCTCAGATAAAAAAAAAGACATGCACGTGTTAGCCCAACCATCAAGGCACACTTTCTAACACATAAACATGAAAAAAAAATCAATAATATACGGCAATTCCTTACTACGTAGTAAATTTTTACAAATATTGAAAAAAAACAGAAATTGGCAACCGCAGTTAAATACCCAATATACCAATAACTACGTCGTATCTGACAAAAACAAAATCACGCATGGGTAGCCAGATCATCTAGACACACTTTCCAACATTAAAAAAGCAAAAGTTTTACGACACTATTTCGCAATATCTTACGGAAAAATGACTTGGCAAAAAAATGAAAAAAAATGAAAAAGGGACACTCGCGGTAAAATGCCCGACATTCTAATATACGACATCTCAGATAAAAAAAAAGACATGCACGTGTTAGCCCAACCATCAAGGCACACTTTCTAACACATAAACATGAAAAAAAAATCAATAATATACGGCAATTCCTTACTACGTAGTAATTTTTACAAATATTGAAAAAAAACAGAAATTGGTAACCGCAGTTAAATACCCAATATACCAATAACTACGTCGTATCTGACAAAAACAAAGTCATGCATGGGTAGCCAGATCATCTAGACACACTTTCAAACACTAAACAAGCAAAAGTTTTACGACACTATTTGGCAATATCTTACGGAAAAATGACTTGGCAAAAAAATGAAAAAAAATGAAAAAGGGGCACTCGCGGTAAAATGGTCCTCGTGGTGATGAACGACCTTTTAACTAAAAAAAAAAACATGCACATGGTAGCCAAACAATCCACCAAGACTTTCCACAACTGATAACCTATACAAGTTGCACCATTCTACGACAATTTCATAATACGTAATAACTTTGATAATTATGCAAACTACCTTAGAAGGGTAAACTCGGACGCGAACGACCCCGACGCGTCTCAGAAATCGGGGAAGGAGTACAGCTACAGCAATGCACATCTGGACACTACTAGAGCGTGTAGGGGAGACACCTCCTGCAGGTCGATCACCCACAAATTCAGTCACGGGGGTGAGTCACGTGAGAAAAACCTTTTTTTTTTTGACGCTCGGGGTCGCGAACGACCCACCGTACCTATCCAGGGTTAAGTGAAGGGTTCCTCTACATTGGTGAGGAGATGGGTTCCAAGCCAGTCTCGGACTTGGAATTCTTACCATCGACCAATAGTTATCCTTACTGCTATGTAAGGCTTAACTCAGAAGCGTCCATTAGGGTTGATACGATCCCAAGGGAAACAATCATCCTGGACCACAGCATGGCTCGGTCGTCTCTTTTGGTTAAGGAGCTGAAGATGACCGAATTCACTAACACCCAACTTTCTGCCTTTGGTCGGAAGAAGGCCATTTTTGTGTCCCCCAAGGATACTGTCTTTCATTTTGCCTCTAAAAGTTTAGAGGATGTAAAGAAAACAGTAGTGGAGGGTAAACCATTACCAGTGCTAGAGGGTTGCAAACCGGTCTCCCTAGCCCTTCTTTATGATTTGGACAGCTGGGTGGATGTCCAACATACCTTTATTGTTGGAAAACTAGATAAAGACATCGGAGGCAGGCAGTTTAATGAGAAACTGCCTAGAATTCTCGAATCCCTTTTGAAGGAAGAATTGGAAGCGAAAAAGAGACTATCTGCCTCTTCATCCTTCCATTCTTATCTAGAAATGTTTATTGGAAACTATTCCAAATCTGATCTCTTCCCAGTCTTGGCAAAGACTCGCCTAACCATGTTTCATAGAGATCCCCCTGCTATCTACTAAGCCATAAGAGTATGTCAAGAACACATCCTGGTTGCTGCTACGATCAGGCATGAGCCTAAAAAGCTGATTCACATCAATATCCTGGGGAACGAACTCTTCCAAAAGATATTGTAACTCTGAGCAGATCTCCTCCTCTGAGCAGAAGGAGCATCAGCAGAGAACGAGGATGACTTGTCCAGTGGTATACGAGGAGTAGCTCATGGACGAGGAGAGGGTTGGAGAGATGGAATGGGGAACCACAGAGACTTTTACAGAGAAGACACCAAGGTGTCATACCAGGAATGAAGTTCTCCGGCCCGAGACAAATCGGGAGTTTCCTTAGGGAGTCCTGGAGGACGAGACTGCCTCTTAGGATGTTGTTTAGAGGGGCCAGCATCTGGTGGAGGAAGCTTCTTGGGCATCATGCGATGCTCTTTGGTCGTGCACACTGGGCGATCAGGAGAGATAGGAACTTTCGCATACTTTTTGAGAGGTTCCTTAAAACCCTCTGGAAAGGGGAATGCCCTGCCACTAGAACTATCAGTAGCAAAGGATGTCGTTGGAGGAGTTGGGTTCTCGCTAGCTTGCGAAACTGTGGCCTCGGCCCGCGAGACACTCGCCTGTTCAACAGGTGAACTTGCTTAAGGAGGCGCTTTACTCGCAACATGTGGATCGCGAGTGACTCGCGTGCAGAAGCAAGAGATTCGAGATCACTAGCGAGTGAATCCCGAGCAGGTCACCTTTTCACAAGCAGCTGAAGGCAAGCAGGGAGTAAAAGGCCTCTGGGGCTCTTGTGCCGAAGGGGCACACTGCAAGCTTGAAGACGGGGGGGCGGCTGAGAGCCTCCGAGTGGGGTCAACATGCCGAGTGGGAGAGAGTTTAGGTGCAGAAGAGCTGGTAGAGGAACGTTCGCGTACTTGTTGAGAGGTTCCTTAAAACCCTCTGTCAAGGGGAATGCCCTGCCGCTAGAGCTGTCAGTAGCGGAGGATGTCGTTGGAGGAGTTGGGTTCTCGCTAGCTCGCGAAATTGTGGCCTCGGCCCGCGAGACACTCGCCTGTTTATCAGGTTAACTTGCCTAAGGAGGCGCTTAATTCGCAATGTGTGGATCGCGAGTGACTGCGCACGGAATCAAGAGATTCGAGATCACTAGCGTGTGAATCCCGACCAGGTCATCTTTTCACGAGCAACTGAAGGCAAGCAAGGAGTAAAAGGCCTCTGGGGCTCTTGTGCCGATAGGGCACAATGCACGCTTGAAGAGGGGGGGGGAAGGTGGGAGCCTCCGAGTGGGGTTAACAAGCTGAGTGGGAGAGCGTTTAGGGGCAGAAGAGCTGGTAGAGGGGCGCTGCGTAGGCGAACGCTTCATAAAGACGCCCCAGGCTTTGAAAGGCGCTGGAGGTAGTCCTGACAGAGGCTTCTCCGAGGGTTGGTCTTGCTCGTTTCCTTGTCCAGTCTGAGGTTGATTGGGATGAGGGTTAGGAGATGTAGCGCAGTGCGCGGATAGAGATAGCATGCATCTATGGTGTCCTCTGGAAGAGGATCTCCTTGATCTGGAGTATTTCGAGCGCTTAGCTTGTGATCACCGGGAGTGACGGTCTTTTGATCATGAGCACTTTGCTCGCGATCTAGAATGCTTACCTCACGATCTTGATTGTAGTGATCGTCAGTGATTAGCGTTAGACTTCAAGTGCGAAGCTTGTGATCGTGAGGGTGAAGCCCTTGATCGTGATCGTGATCGTGAGCGCGAAGCTCGTGATTGTGTGTCTCTAGAGGTGGAACACAAAGTTGTACTTACGCTTGAGCAAGAAGCTCTTGATCTCTTGATCTGGAGCATTGCGCCCTAGATTAAGGGTGTCTCCTCGAAGAACCAGGCCTAGACCGTGATGACCTATGGTCTTTATGCCGTGAGTACATATCGATAGAGTATGAATGTCCATGGGACGAACGCTTAGATCCTGAACCTCGTAAAAGGGATTTGGATGAGCATGAAGCTCGTAAAGGTGATCCTGCTTTAGGACGAGATGATGATGTCTCTCGTCTAGGGGAAAGGCGAGCAGGTGGGGCACTCGTCAAAGGAGGATCACCAGGTTCACCAGGATTGTTTTGCCTAACTTCGTCAGCTTGCTGGGGCAGCACACGTGAGCTGGAACCATCTGTGTTGGAGGATAAGAGGTCAAGATTAGGGTTAGGCAACGATGTTGCCCCAGGTTGGCAAGCGGGGACATCGTTAGCAGGAGGCCATTGTAGGGGCAAACGAGAGCCATCACGTCCGAGTGTGGAAGGGGCAGGAGAGGGTGAAAAGTAGACTTCACAGACGTTCAGGGCAAAAGATGTCGTCACAGGGGATGGAGTTGCAGAAGTCTCCTTCGAAGGGGGCAGAAACCCCCAAGGATGACCAGGCCTGCAGCACATCTGTAAGAGAAAAAGGCTCCCCTGCAGCTGGAGGTGAAGATCCTTCACTAGGGGAAGCATTAACCCAACCCCAGTACCCCTAGGTTGCCAAGGAGTAAGTTGGTCTGTGCTCCTACTCGACCAACTCCCAGAGGAAGCCAGGCGAGGAGGAGCTTTGGGAAGCGACCTAAAGGGTACAGGAAAAAGCCCGAGCTCTTTTCCATGCGGAGGTGGATTTTGTTTGGCTTTCTTCTTTCTGTGCTGCCCAAACTTCTCTCACAGGGAGGCACGCCACTCCCAACACTCATCTTAAGGTGAAGCCTACATGCAGCAACGCTCCTGGCAGGCAGGACACAGTAGATGGGGGCCTGCGTCCACCAATGACATGAAGGTTCCACAAGGGCGATCTTGACAGGCGTGCATTGGAGTGTTAGAAGAAGGAGCACACTCACACCTGAAAAGAGAAGGAAGCGTGTAAAACAATAGTTGTATGTCTTATGGCTAATCCTTGGGAAGAGGTGGAGAGCGGACATATCTGATCTAAACCAGCCATAAGAAGAAAGCAAGGCAGCTCTGTGAGCTGTGAGTAGAGATAGGTGGCTGGGGTAGGCCACCGCCAACCCCTACTGACCCATAACAGTGGGAAGGCAGGGTTGCCAACTTGCACTTTTTTCAGTCTATTGGCTGCCTTCTAGCTTCTCTGAAAGATATATCCTATGTAAACAACGGAAGGTTTGTTAGTGTGGGAACAAACTGGTGAATAAAAGGCAAATTTCTTATGAGTCCTGTACAGTGATACTATAAATTGATGAAGCTAATTAATATACTAAACTTACTTCCACAACATTAATGGAATAATTTTCTGTATCTGCTTGACCTGGTGGGAAAGTGCATACATTGTGATACTGGTCACGAGGTTCAATAAGGATGTGGTGGGGCTGATTAGCAGTACAGACAACTGTGGAACTATGCTGCACCATGACCGTTTTACTTGGATCTGGAGGACCTGAAATTAGAGTAAAACATAATTGTCGAAATCCTTTACATAGGAAATATGTTACTTCAGGGTTTTATCACTTGCAGGGAATATTTTTATGTTAATCAAGATGACATAAGTCCCTCTTCATAGTTTATATATGACATATAATCTAATGTTGTTACCGATCTTGGGATACTTTATATTCCTTATTCATTACTTCTCCTATATAGTTTATTTCCTTTCCTCACAGGGCTATTTTCCCTTCCGGAGCCCAAGGGACTGGAGCATCCTGCTTTTCCAAATAGCGTTGTAGCTTAGGTGGTAATAATAATAACAATACAGTATATGCATTTAAGTAAGAGACCCTCTTTTATGCAAGTTTGATTTCAGATAATGGCTGCATCAATGGTGTTAATTTTATAAAACACCTTTTCTATTGATCTAATCTTCTCAACAGCACTGCATTTACCAGTAACTGTGCTATTCTCAGTCTTAGAGAAGATATATTTTCATAAACAAATGAATGAATTCTTTATTCTAAAAAATGTACATTTGAACATAAGCTTATGTACGAAGTCCAGGGGCATTCCAAGGTTCGGTGATTGATCTTTCTTTGTTTTTTAAGGGGTGAGGTCAAGATGCAATGTGTTTCAAGAAACATGGTACGTCTGCTCATCATCGGGCTTGAAGTTAGCTGAAAAATGGTTTCTTGGCTCTATTTATATGAATCCGGGTAGGTCTTAATCCAGGAGGCAAATTTTCATTGTTTGTGAATAACCCCGCAGATGAACGTTGTAGCTGTACCTCGAGGCATGCTCTGGGCCGAGATATGAGCCACGTGATTGGGTCGGGTCATCATCAGTTCAATGGCCTCAGACATGTCCTTCCACTCTCATCGGTTTATGGCCCTTCTATACCAGTCCGCACCCTCAAACTTTCTTAGTTCGTCATCCATCAGCTTCTCTTCCTTCACCTGCTTATTTTACAATTTCTAGGGATCCATTCTGTTATTCCTAATAAGAACATGCCCAAACCATCGCCATCTACTCCTCACCATGATCTCATCCCCATATGGCACTCAAGTAATCTCTCTTATAGTTTCGTTTCTAATCCTGTCCTGTAATTTAACTCCAAATGTCCTTATGAGGGCTTTGTTCTCAAATCTACTAATTCTATTGGAGATTGTTTTATTGTCATACCATGACTCATGTCCATAGAATAACACCGATCTCACTTAACTGATATATAGTCTGATTTTTATATGTAATTTTGGGCGATTTGATTTCCAAATTTTACTTAACCTAGCCATTATTTGATTTGCTTTTTTCAATCTTTCACTAAACTCTAATTCTAAAGACCCTGTATTGGAGATCATAGCTCCTAAATACTTAAATGATTCAACCTCATTAATCCTTTCTCCTTCAAATGATATTTCATCTTCCACTGCATACTCCGTTGTCATCATCTGTCTTTCTTCTATTTACCTTCAACTCAACCTCATGTGATATTTCATGCATTCTGGTAAGCAAGCATAGCAAATCCTGTGGTGTTCTGCTAACAAGGACAGCATCATTAGCATACTCTATGTCTGCTAAATTCCTATCAGCAATCCAGTCCAATCCTTCTCTACCATCTCTTACTGCTCTACGCATTACAAAATCCATGAGGACGATAAACAACATAAGTGACAACACATTCCCTTGGAGAACTCCGCTGTTCACTGGAAATTCATTTGATAAGACTCCATTAATATTAACTTTGCACTTGCTATGCTCATGAACAGACTTAATAAAATTTACACATTTAAGATGAATTCCATAATAATGCAGGACTCTCCACAAAATTGGCTGGTGCACAGTATTAAAGGCTTTTTCATAGTCCACAAATGCCATCAAAAGGGGGATTTCTATATTCTACGCATTGTTGTACAACATATCTCAAAATGAAAATTCAGTCAGTGCAACTTCTACCTTTTCCAAATCCTGCTTGTTCATCACTCAGTTTTTCATCAATCTTATTCTCCAGTCTCTTTAGAATAAGTATACTATATATTTTCATAACAAGTGATGTAAGTGTTATGCCTCTGTAATTATTGCAATCAGTCAGGTCTACCATTTTTGCTATTTTCACCAACACTCCTAACACCCATTCATCAGGTTTTGCCTATTCATGCCACATTCTACAAAATAATCTTGTAAGTAGTCCGGGAGTCACTTTATTATTGGCCAGTATCATCTCGGCCGTTATTCCATCGTATCCAGAGGCTTTCCATCTTGTAGTGTTTTGAGGATAGCTTTGACTTCAAACACACAGAATTCATTCATGAGCACATCAAGGTCTTCATCAGCTTCAGGTATATCAATAAAATTATTCCCTTCATATCTCCTATTCAAAATGTCACTAAGGTGTTCCATCCAACATTGTCTTTCTTCATCTTCTGTTGTTATAACAGATCCATCTCTCTTTTTGATGGGTATATGCTGCTTCTTCTTTGCCCCGGTTGAGATTTCATTAATAATTCTATGACCAATTCTTACACCATAGCCACTTCCTGAATTCATACCATAGTCAGCCTCATCTGCTTTACTGTCTAAATATTCTCTCCAGTCATTCTTGGCTTTTCTTTTGACCTCACAATCAATTCTAGAATACTTAGCCTGCTCTACCGTGTAATTTTCATTAATTCCTCTAAAACTTTCAACAATTAATTTCTGTGTTTGTCTCCCTTTTATAGTATCAGAAGTATCATTTGATATCCATGGCTTTCTCTTTGTAACTGCGTGTCCCAAGATTTCACTACAAACTGACTGATATAAGTTCTTAATATCACACTATTCTTCATTAATTGTCTGTTCTTCATCTCTAAAGTCTCTAAGAATGCAAATTAATTCCTACATTTAATTGCTAATGTTTCTCTGTGCTCTTCTTCTAAAAGCTTGGTTGTATCAAACCTAGGTATTCTATCTATCTTTTTGTTGGGTGCTTTCAGTTTTAATTTCAGTGAGGCAATGAGGAGCTGGTGATCACTACCAATTTCTGCACCTCTATAGCTTCTTACATTTCTCTGAGTACTCCTTCTCTCTTTATTAATGGCAATGTGATCTATCTGATTTCTGTAATGTCACATGGTGAAGTCCATGTATACTTGCAGATGTTCTTTTGTTGAAAGAGAGTACCTTCAATGACAAGATTGTTTGTGGAGGTGTAAATCAAGATAAAAATAATTCTAATCAAGAACTACATTCTCTCCTTAACTAGTATTTCATAGTGCAAAAAATCTTTACCGCATTACTCACTTTATACGTCCACACAAAATGCTCATCAGGAGTAAGTCAAATCCCTCAGCACACATTGTGCCTTAAGCCATTCAACCCTACCTTACCCTTGCTTACATACTTCCTGTATAAAATAAACCTTCCTTTCCAACATATCTTTTAATGTCACCTTTCAAACCATCTCTAGGCCTCCTACTTGTATCTACTACACTTCAGAATCATACACTTTTCTCACTAAGCATTGATACAAATCCTGTCTACATGACTAAACAACCTGAAAATATTCTGACCCATCCCTTTGCCTATGCTAACCTTTCTATTATTTTTGTATTGCCAAATCTCTCACACAATAATTTTTTATCCCACAAACACTATGCAAGAGCTTCAACTTTTCAACTTTTATTCGCATTTACTATCCACACTTAAATTCCACAAGGGATGGTAGATTAAAAAAATCCTGTTATACTATACAATCTCACCATGGCTTCTATGGCAAACCTGAGTCTCTAATTAATCTTTTGCACAAATAATGCTACTTTTCTGGTTTCTCCTATTATGTAACTTGCTTCTTCTTTTATCTTCCCATCATCTATTATATTTTCATAAAGATACTTATACAAATCAACTATTGTATTTCCACTCTTTCACACTATCATTCAATACTTCATCTTCTTAATTTACATTTTCTCTCATTACATTATTCTTACTCACCTTTACTCAACATTTTGCTTTTGCAGACACTTTCAAATTCCTTTACCAGATTCTGTAGTTTCTCTTTAACTGTCCTTAACCAGCACAGTATCATGAGTAAACATCAATCATTCAACACCAATTCAAACCTTTTCTTATACCACATCATTTTAAATTTTCTAAGTGTTCAATCATTCCTCTCATCTATTCCTTATGGATCTTTCCTTGACATAGGCATACCTTAGTGTACGTGCAGATATATAATCATGCAATCATTCCTTTCACCTATTCCTTATGGATCTTTCCTTTACCTAGATATATCTTAGTGCATGTGCAGATATATAATCATGCAATCATTCCTCTCATCTATTCCTTATGGATCTTTCCTTTACCTAGACATACTTTAGTGTATGTGCAGATATATAATCATGCAATCATTCCTCTCATCTATTCCTTATGGATCTTTTATTTACTTAAGACATACCTTAGTGTATGTGCAGATATATAATAATGCACATAGCATAAAAAATGACAAATTTGGAGATAATTTGTATTTTTCCCTAACTAATACAAACCTGGAGTTATGTGGACTATCTTTCAGCGGCAGCTGGAGGTAGCCATTAGACTTTAATTTTGAGGTGGCAACCCTGCCTAACCGCTTGAGCGGGTAGGCTGGGGAGTACCCAGCCGCCTCTATATATACTCTCACGGCAGTGAGACGTAACTTTTTATAGCAAGCATGACTTCTGGGGGACAGGTGATGGCAGGCCAATCTATACAAAATAACCCCAGGCTTGTATTAGTTAAGGAAAAATACAAATTATCTCCGAATTTATCATTTGTTCCCATAATAACAAAGTTTCCGTTATTTATGTGAATGACTCACTCTTAGGTGGGTGAAAGTCCTAGATCTGGCATGGACATTGAGCCAGTTTTACATAGTACAGTATATGACTGTAGTCTAGGGAAAACTTTGACACCTCACTGAAATATATAAAGTGAGTATAATCGCAGCCTGTGCAATGCAATGAAATAGAGATTGTTGTTTGTATGAACGTCTTTGAGTTTCTATAGGAAAACAAGACGTATCTCATTGTTCCCTCGCAGAAAGCAATGGGGACGTGTACAGTATATCAATTTTATAACTATACTAGGCTACACAAGGGAAGTGATAATTACCTGCAGAGGTTGAAGCCAGCTTGCAGAGAGACCCATGGTGCTGTACCCCAAGGGATGGAAAGATGAAGAAAGGAAAGCCAGACATTCTTCTCATTCATCCCAGTCTTAACCTAGGTAACCAATGCCCTCAACTCAACCAACTACTGCTTGCCCATCATGGAGCTTGAGGTATCTTAGACCACTTGTTGAGCAGCCACCACAGGACCGATAGTGAACGTATTGAGTCTCCTGTGGGTCAGATCTTCTAAGTAATGGGCTATGAAGGTGGTCTGTCTCTTCCACACGCCCACTTGGAGAACTTGCAACACAGAAAAGTTGGGCTTGAAGAATGCCAGGGAAGTACTGTAATGATTTCCCCGACATCATGGGCTATAGGTTGACGAGCCTGAGGAGGAGCTGGGGCCAAGGCTCTTTCGATGACTAGGCAAATCTAGGAGGAAATCGTGTTCTTGGTGATCCTCCTCTTTACTCTACCTGAACTAACAAACAGAGGTGTTAGTCTGGGCCGTGTTGCTGCAGTGCGTTTAAGATAGTACAGTGAACCCTCGCTACTTCGCGGTTCGACCATCGCGGATTCACCACTTCGCGGATTTTTTCCATAACCCATATATATACAGTAATATATATATATATATATATATATATATATGTATGCATGTATTTATGTATATATGTATGTATGTATATATGTAGGTATGTATATGTGTATACATATATATATATATATATATATATATATATATATATATATATATATATATATATATATATATATATATATATATATATATATACAAACACACACACACATATATATATATATATATATATATATATATATATATATATATATATATATATACATACAAACACACACACACACACATATATATATATATATATATATATATATATATATATATATATATATATATATCTAAAGTAGGAAGATGTGATGTAGTTCTAAGGGAAAAGTATGGGAAATATGTCTGGGTAATAAGCAAAGCTCTACCTCCAGTTTGTTTCTTCATTATGATCAGCGATAAACGTAAACAAAACATTGGTTGCCATTTTTTATCGTGCTTTTTAGCGTGTTTAGGAAACGCATGATATAAAATCGCCTTTAATATTTGTGCCTGTTTTAGTTTAGGGTACTGTAGTACATGCATTAAGTGTTCTGTACATTAAAGGGTAGTTTGTTAACAGTACTACGTACAAGGGAAGGTTTTAAAAGTCTGAATATACATGTTGAATAAATAGGTAAATATGGTGTCACTACTTCGCGGATTTTCACCTATCGCGGCCGCGTCTGGAACCTATCTACCGCGATAAACGAGGGTTCACTGTATCTCAAACTCATCACTGGGCATAGTAACAACTGATCTGGGTCATTGATTACAGAATGAAGACTCGCAATCTGAAAGGGCCCAAATCTATGGTCCAGCATCCCCAGATTTTGAGTCTTAGCAATAAACTCAGGGATGAAGCTGAGTGTCACTTCCCCCCATCCCCTTGAATGGGCGATGTCATACGAGAGGCCATGAAGTTCACCGACTCTCTTTGCTGAGGCTAAAGCGAGCAAGAACGCCGTCTTAAAAGTGAGATTTCGGTCAGTTGCATGGTGTAATGGTTTGTAAGGAGGTCCTTTCAAGGATCTCAAGACACGAACCACATACCAAGGAGGCGGCCTAATCTCTGACTGGGGGCAAGTGATTCCAAAACTCCGCATGAGTAAATAAAGCTCCAACAAAGAGGAAATATGTACTCCTTTCAGCTTAAAGGCAAGGCTTAAGGCAGAGCAATAGCCTTTCACTGCCGAGACTGAAAGGAGCTTTTCCTCCCAAAATTATACAAGGAACTCCGCTATTACTGGAATAGTAGCATCAAGTGGAGAGATATTCCTTCCCCGACACCAACCACAGAATACTCCGTTTAGCCTCGTAGACCGAGGCTGAGAACCTATGCAAGTATCCGGACATTCGCTCCGCAACTTGTCGTGAAAATCCTTTCTGAGAGTGGAGACGCTGGAAAGTCTCCACGCGTGAAGTTGAAGCGACTGCACAATCTGTGGAAGATGTTGGCGTGTGGTTGTTTGAGTAGATCTGGTCATGGAAGGAGTTCTCTTGGTAGATCTACTAAAAGTTGCAGGTCTGGAAACAACTCTGTATGATGCCATAGTGGAACTACAAGGGTCATCATTAGATCTTTGGATGCTCTGGTTTTGTTGAGCAGTCTTTTCATCAGACAAAATAGGGAGAAGGCGTATACGTCGATGTTGTCCCACCGTTGTTGGAATGCATTTTGTCATTGAGCCTGAGGGTCCGGAACTAGAGAACAGTACAGCAGAAGCTTGCTGTTCACAGATGTTGCGAACAGGTCTACAGTTGGGGAACCCCTCAAAGTCAGAACTTTGTTTGCTGTCTGATGATTCAAAGACCATTCGGAGCCTACTATCCGAGTCGCTCTGCTCAGATTGTCCGCGAGCATATTCCTCTTGCCGGGATTGAATCAAGCTGACAGACAACAAATGTTCTTCTGACCATCTGAGGATCTTTACTATAAGATGGCATAGAGGCTGCGAAAAGGTACTGCCCTGTTTGTTTATGTAAGTCACTACTGTGGGTTGTCGCTCATCAACGCCACAGAGTGACCTGCCAGCAACTGCTGGAGCTGATGAAGAGCTAGGTAGGCTGCTATCATCTCTAGGAGATTTATGTGCTGGTACCTTTCTGACTCTGACCAAAGGCCGGAGATCATATGGTGCAGCAGATGAGCCCCCACCCTTCTTTTGATGCAACTGTAAAGAGCATTAAATCAGGAGGGGGAACGAGAAGATTTTGGCCCCTTGGAAGGTTTTCGTCTACCATACACAAACTCAAATCCGTCACCTGATTCTGAGTTATAGGAACTCGGGTGTCCGGTGGACTAGTGTTGGTTCCACACGGACTTCAGCTGCCACTGCAGGGATCTTAACCTGAGGCGGCCGTTTGGAACGAGACGGATGAGACAGGTTGGCTTAACAGACTCGACCAACGAGAGGCTGAAAGAACTTCTTTCCTAAGGAAGGGTGCGGCTACTTCCTTCAGTCTGTGTACTCTTTCATCTGATGGGAAGACTTTCTCTTGGACGGTGTCTATGATCATACCGAGGTATACCACTCTCTGTGAAGGTTGCAGTAATGACTTCTCATGATTTATCAGAAACCCTAGGTCCTGACAAAACTCGAGAAGCATGTCCCAGTGACAAAGAAGGGTTGTCTCCGAGTTTGCTAGGATCAGCCAGTCGTCCAGATATCTGAGAAGACGGATGCCGTTCCTGTGATCCCAAGACGAAACTAGGGTGAACACTCTGGCAAATACCCGAGGAGCTGTCGCGAGACCGAAGCATAAAACCTGAATTGAACTAGTGTAGTATGTCTTTTCCTCGTGTATGAATCTCAGACAGTTCGTTGAAGACAGATGGATTGGGATCTGGAAGTATGCGTCCGTCAGATCCAGTATGCACATGAAGTACCTTGGACGAACCACTTGGATGACCGTGTTTACCGTCTCCAATCTGAACAGAGTCTGCTGAACAAACTTGCTCAGAAGGGAGAGATCGATGACTGGTCTCCAGCCTCCAGTCGCCTTTTTCACCAGAAAAAATTGCCTGTAGAAGCCTGTGGACCCTTCCACAACCTCTTGGAGAGCACATTTCTGTAGCATGGTCTGTACTTCGCCCGAGGGCCAGCTCCTTTGCGGATCCCTTCGCATAGAAGCTTAGATGCACTGGATCCCAAGTCAGAGGAGGGAGAGATTGAATGAATGGGACGTGATACCCTAGGGCGATCACTTTGACCGTCCAGGGATCTACCCTGTGAAGCTGCCACCTCTGGTAGCGACACTGTAGGCATCCTCCCACAAGTGGTAGGTGATGAGGAATGCCATTCCTACTGGAAAGGACCACCTTGGCCACCTCCCTTTCCACCCCTCTTTCCTCTGAAGGACTTGGACCTCTTCTGTCCCTTGAAGTGAAAGGGCCGCTTCGACACCTTGGAAGGTCCCGAGGACCTAGAAGTTGACTGGTGAGTAGAGGAAGGTGCTTGCTGAGGCCGAAAAGACTGGGAACGTCTACCATAGGTCCGCGATGTCATGGCCCTATGGAGAGAATTGTTGGACGATTTCCTCCATCAATCAGCAGCCCTCTCTATCTCTTCCAAAACAGAGAGAGAGATGAACACTCAAGGGTGGAATTTCTCATCCGAGAGACCTCCACTTTCGGCACCTGCTTGTGGAACTAACCTATGACGGTATCCCTTCTCTTGAGAATGGTGCTCGCCAACAGGTTGACAACGTGGTGTGACAAAAACTAAAGATTTCGGGTATCTGCAACAGGAAGGATTCCGAAGTCTTCCTGGCCAACTCATTCGAAAGATCGTGGGAGAAAACCATGAGGCCTAAGGAACACAACCATAGATCAAGCCACGAAGCAGCCTGCATGGCATACTTCGCGCCTCTCTCTATGTTCAGGAGCTCAACTGCTGAGAAGGAGGCCTTCAGAGAGGAGAGGGTTTGAGTTGGAACACCCTTCGTTAGGGACTCTACCGAAGGGTCGAGGGTCATGGTGTAATGTGGTTCCCCTTCAATCTCGTAATACTCCTTTGTAAAACCAAAGGAAGTCGAAGGGACCAAGAGGAGGAACTCACCCTCAAGGAACTAGAAGTTCAAGCTATCTGGGCGATAGCTTTCCTTTTGGCAGCTGTCAGACCTTTGGACCAGGGCAGAGCTGCACTGGACCTGGAAGGCTTCTGGGTCTCGAATATTTCATTGAGAACCGTATCCTTCCCTTCCTGGATGGTGGAACCAGGAGTAAGACAGCCTATTGATGGCCTTCATACAGGTAAGGACCTGCCAAAAGTTATGTTCCGACTCACGTCTCTCCTTTGGAAGATTCTCATCCTCCTAGTCCGAGGGGTCGTCCACCTCCATGCTCACATCCAGAGCCTGGGGTAGGTCAGGGTCATCAACAGAATCACTGGGTGGGCCCGCCACAGGGGACCGGCTCTGTGCCTCAGTCATTCTACGTTCCCATGACGTAGTGTTCTTAGGTTTCTTCTTAGTGTCCTTCGACTCCCTACGCACAGGACGTTCCTCCGCGGTCTTATTAGGAGGAACCTGCGAGGTCTTTGAGACACTAGACGAAGCCTTGGCAGCAGGAGCTGGATGCTCATCCTCAGCAGGAGGTACAGAAAATGGATGTTGGTCCGGAGGCACTACCTCAATGTCTTGAGGGTTGAAGGGATAGATCGAGATCTCCCTGAGCGAGCCTATATCCCTACTCATCCTAGTATGGATGATATCAGCGTGAGGTGGTGTTACGCCTCTCATCCTTCTTTTCTGCTTCTTTTACCTTCACTGGAGTAAAGGATAAGTTGGCCATGTAAGAATTGGGGTGGAGGTGATCTGCACGCTCTGTCTGCCGTCGAAATCCTTCCAGGGTCCTGACTCCAAACTGACGAACACGACAAGGGTTCCAAGGGAATCCTAGGGGTTGCCTTGACTGAGACAGTCAGAGGTTGTGGCAGTGGAGGAGCCACATTCAGAGTCTTCAGAAGGGGGGTCATGAAGGTGCTCACCCATGGAGGAGGCTCTGAACCCCTAGGTATACCCTGGAATTCCCTATTTATGCATCCTTTGGGTACAACTCTAGAAGGAGCTCCAGTTGATGGAGGTGATAATCCCAAGGGAGAGGAACACATTCCTTCGGACGTGAAGGAAGGTCGGGACTAATAGGAATGTTAGCGAACCTATTAGGGGGCTCCTTGAACCCTTCTGGGAAGGGTGTTGGTCTTCCGCAGGAGGTGGAAGACGCAGATGGACGACGCGAATTGCTCGCAGAAATTGCAAGATTCACATGCAAAAACGCAAGTTTCACACGTCAAATGAAGCGATTCACGAACAGAAGTGCTCGCAAACAGGAGCACTAGGAGCCACAGAGGAAGAGGAAGGTCTAACACCTTCCTGCTGCCTCAGAGAAGCACCTACGTCCGACGAAGTCGGCAGAGGAGGCCTCTGAATAGGGACTACTCTCGATGGCGAACACGTCACAGCGGGATGCGTTTCTAAGCGTCGTGTAGGCGAACGCTTTGCTAAAACTCCCCAGGGGGTGAAAGACACTGGGGGTTTAGCTGAACACCTGATAGAAGAATGGTCAAACTTATCTTCAGGTCCAGTTTTAAGTCATTTGGAAGGTCAGGTTGAGGGGCTACGTACTGATGGACTGCGTGTACGCCTATCTCTAACTCTAGATGAGGAACGTCTAGACCTTGATTGCGAACGAGCGGTTCGTGAACGAAAGCACCTAGTTCTTGTTCGAGAACGGTGTGAATACCTAGCTCACGAACATAAGCGTCGGCCTCGCGATCGAGATTGTCGTTCTCGTGAACGGTATCCTCGCGAACGTGAACAAAGCCCTCGTGAACGTGAGCGTCATCCTCGCGAGCGAGAGCGCCGCTCTCGTGATCTAGATCGCAGAGATATAGAACGTGAGTGTCTGGAACTAGGTCTAGACTTTGCTTGTGATTGTGTTAAACACGATCGCAAGACTTGTCCTCGTGAAGAGGAACGCCTCCGACAAGAGCGTTGAGACCTGCGGTCTTGTGAGCGCGAGACTCTAAAGTGCGAGTGTCTTCCAGAAGAAGAGCAGTCGGACCATGATGACCTACGTTCCATAAGATCTTTCGATCGTCGTGAACGGCGATCAGGGGAAGATAGTCCAGAAGGGCAAGGCGATGGTGATGCTCGTCCTTTTCGCACAGCTGATGGTATGACCCCTGGGCCCCGGAATATCCACACCTGCAACCTGCGGGTTCCTGTGGGGAGAAACAGAAGGTTGAATTTGTTAGGGGACAACGAGGACCCAGGATGGAGAGAGGATTCATTGTCAGAAGGGGGCCGTTGGAGAGGAGAACGCGAACGATCTCCCTCGTCCACATGTGGAAGGGCCAGGAGAAGGCGACAGATGGACCTCCGTGAGATGTTGACGGCTCTGGAGAAGGTTCCTTCCTGGCCCCATGCTGAAGAAGGCGCAGCAGTTCCTCCTTCGAAGGGGGTCCCAAAATCCCTAAGGACAACCACACCTGCAGCAGATTTGGAAGGAAGAATGGCTCCCCAGCAGCTGAAGGAGAAGTTGCTCCTCTCGGGGGAAGCAACAACCACCCCAGTATCCTGGGGTTGCCAAGGAGTTAAACGATCTGCGCTTCTAATTGATCGGCCCTTGTAAGAGCGCGAGCGAGGAGCTTTTGAGAGAGATTAGGGGGTGCAAGAAAAAGAAGAACGCGCTCTGCTCACCCCTGAGGAAGAGCGGTCCTGGTTAGTCGTCTTCTTCCTACGAGACCCAAATTTCTTCCATTGGGAGGCAGACCACTCCCTATGCTCTGAGCAGGGCGAACCCTGCTTGCATCGATACCCTCGGCAAGTAGGACAAAGAGTGCAGGTCGGTCTCCAACTAAGATATGAAGGTCCCGCACGCGGCATCCTCGTGCCCTGGACAGATTCGCATGATGAAGGCGATCGCAAGAGAAAACATGCACACCTGAAAAGAGAAAGCAGTCAGGAGGAGAGCAGACACGTTCAATCTCTACTGAGCTAAAACAAAGTGAAGTCTCTCACTGCTGTGAGAGTATATATAGAGGTGTTTGGGTAAACCGCCCCCCATCCCCGCCTACCCGCTCAAGAGGTTAGGCAGGGTTGCCACCTGGCAAATAAAGTCTAATGGGTACCTCCAGCTGCTGCTGAAAGATAATCCACATAAATAAAGGAAGATTTGTTAGTAGGGGAACAAATAACCTTTTCAATATGAAAATATTTAGGGTAAAAAGTCTGTACCTTCAATTGATAGCCTTGCTATCCTAATATTGCTTTCTGCAATATGGAGTCTTCTTTTCCAATTTGTATATAAAACAACTAAAGTGACTTCCATCTAGACATTTGCACCTAGGATTTATAATTTCAAAAGATTGTAATTACCTTCACCAAATCTAGAATATTCAGCTTAAAAAATTTGCTATTTACAGCATTGATATAAACAAGCAATCATTGAAAAAGTTTGGAAGACAATAAACCAAACAATTCCTAAATGGCCCACCTGGTAAAAAATTCTTGATGAATGGACTTCCTCGAATGTGTTGATTGGCAAGAAGGATGGATACCTTGTACTGTCCTGCTTGTCTTGCAGTAAATTTGCATCTTGCTGTGTTGATCTCTGCCTCCCCTGTTCCCCCAAGTTCAGTAACTACACTAACCTGGAAGAGCCAGTCAACATAGAAATATCCATTCAACTCTGACAAGCAATTTAAGTCAGATGACTATGTCTTGATTGATTTTTGGAATTAGGATCTTATGGCCCTGCACTGGGGTACAAGTGCACTCTGAAACAAAAGCTAAAAAGATACTGGACAGCAAAGTGGACAATAGGAAGGGGGAACAGAGATAAAGTAGATTGCCAAAAAGTAGGTGAAACTAAGTAGAAAGTAACACTGCATAGTCTTAAGTACTGCTTTCAGTGTAGTGTGAGATGCTGATGACCCTGACCCCTGTGGGGAAATTATTCTATTGCACAGCTTGAACTACATCAAACAAATATGATTTTTGTTTCTTAGACAATATACCATATATTGTAGAATACAACTCTAATTGATTCACAGCTGAACCTTCACAAGTCACTTTAAAATTGATATAGCTAAAAAAAAATAATGAAACTAAATTACCTCTTAGGTTTAAAAATAAAACTGACTACTGCATGTAATGTGGAAAGAAGAAATGCTTTTTAATGTACAAATTTAAAGTATTTCTCCATAAAGTACAGTACATTATATTACTACATAAGATGACAGGTAACATTAAGAAGTAATATTCTTTTTAAACAGTATTTATGGCAAACCTACCTTATGGATTCCCTGTGTTATCTCGACAAGAACACCGTCAGCATCACTAATGGGGTATGGCCGACCGTTCCGCTGGTAAAACTGGAAAACCATCCATAAATTATTGTGAACACTAATACCAAATTGCAATAAAGAATGGACTGTAATCAATGATTACTTCGAATCACTCCAGACACAATGACACAAAAATATACAGAAATCATTAAAAGTAAGCTGTTTGTTTAAAGAAATGTTTGCTTTCTCCGTGTATATCACTGTAAATAAAAGAACCCATAAAATGAAAGGCAACACTACAGAATCTGAAGAAACAAAAGCACATGATACTTCATTAATATTCCAGTTACATATCTTAAAACATAAGATTAGTTACTGCCATTACATTATTAAAACCTAATACTAGATCATATTTTTACAATCTAAGTGGAGGAAGCTTACAGACAAGTTAAAATTATGAATATGTTTGTGCCAAAATGGAGATAGATTTAAACTGTTTTTTTTATAGTATGGAGTGCAATATGTTTCAATGTAAAGACATTAGTACTGTACTTCACTTCCCATGTGTAAAAATATTGAATACAAAATAAACACCAACCCATATTAAGATAATAATTGAAGACCCTTCCAATGTCATCTATATTGCTTAGTCTTCTTATTCCGAAAAAAAAAAACATTCAAGCAAAACTATTTAAAGTTGGTATACTGCACATTTTCCTAAAGCTAATATGTTATTTAGAGTAACCTTAATCATAGATAGGTCTGGATTTAGTTTTTCTAGTCACTATCTCCTACTCCATCAAACGAACTCCCGTGAACGCTAATTCATGAAGCCTATACAGTACTCCATGTTCAAACTATATAAACTACAGAAATTGTAAAAAAATCAAGCATACCCATTTTGGCCTTTAATGGTAAAATACCAAGGTCATAGATTTTTGGAGCTTCTTCCCTGCCAACTATATACAGTATTATTATTATTATCACTTGCTAAGCTACAACTCTAGTTAAAAATGGTGGATGCTATAAGCCCAAGGGCTCCAACAGGGAAAATAGCACAGTGAGGAAAGGAAACAAGGAAAAATACAATTTTTAAGAAGTGTAACAACATTAAAATAAATATCTCCTATATAAACTATAAAAACTTTAACAAAGCAAGAGGAAGAGAAACAAGACAGAACATCATGCTCGAGTGTACCCTCAAGCAAGAAAACTCTAACCCAAAACAGTGGAGGACCATGGTATACAGGCTATGGCACCACCCAAGACTAGAAAACAAATGTTTGATTTTGGAGTGTCCTTCTTCTAGAAGAGCTACTGACCGTAGCTAGAGTCTCTTCTACCCCTAACAAGAGGAAAGTGGTCATTGAATAATTACAGTGCAGTAACCCCTTGGGTGAAGAATTGTTTGGTAATCTCAGTGTTGTCAGGTGTATGAGGACAGAGGACAATAAGTAAAGAATAAGCCAGACTATTCGGTCTGTGTGTCTATGTGTGTGTGTAGGTAAAGGGAAAATGAACCGTAACCAAAGAGAAGGATCCAATGTAGTGTCTGGCCAGTCAAAATACCCCATAACTCTCTAGCGGTAGTATCTCAACGGGTGGCTAGTGCCCTGGCCAACCTACTACCTGGTGTTATTAGATTTATTTATATACAGTATATGATTACAGTAATGAGTGCTCACATGGCTCCATTTGTTTTCTATTTCTATGGCAACCTTAAACTTGACCCCTACACCTGCTTAACTTCTTGATCTTAACAAAACTCTAGTAGGCTATTGGAAACATCCCTGCCTAGCAATATGCTGGCCTATAGGTCTACCAGCCGAGTCATCGGCAATCATCATTTGCTCCTACCTGGTCCTAGCTTAGATGGAGAGAGGCTACTGGACTTATCATATGTAGTCTACTGTATATATGGCCAGTCTCTTGGGAATAGTCCTGCTAAGACATCCTTGCCTATGTTATTCATGAACAACCTTTAAACCTTACGCACATTTGCTGGAAATAAGCATTAGAGATTACAATGAGGATGCCTTAGCTGATGTTTCCCATCTCTAACTGTTCTTTTTTGAGACCAGTTTTCTTCTCACTTCTCAGCAGACAATTCCATCGATGGAGAGTTTTTAAACTTTTCATTCAGAACTGATCACAACATTGCATCCAATCTTAATCATGTGGAAGAGTCTCTCAAATATGGAATAAAGAAAATGAAGGAAAGACAGATAGGCCTACACCTTAAGGTGGAAAAGGCAAGAAACTAAATGATGCCCTAGTGACTCTCAGGATAAGAATGATGCAATCGTAAATAAAGCTCAAGGTTTTTGATGTTGCCATTTAAAATTGTTAGATAATTCCCTTTCATCATTCATACACCCTTCTTTGTCGATTCTTTATTTCACTTCAAAGTATGGAATTACTGTATAATGGCGATTTCTCTATTCATCCGGATCAAGTAAAGGTTTTCATCTATTTTACTAACCATATTGTCATTTTCAACAACATTGTCTTTTCCAGAAGTTTAACAAAGCAATTTGTTGAATTCTATTTCATCTAAAACTAATCTGGCTTTAAGCCACACACGTACATGAAAATGATGGATGAAAATAAATGTGGTATTTTAATATTACTCGATCTTACGTGCTGTTTTTTATGCAGTTAAGCATGAACTGCTACTAAATGATGTACGGTCCATCGGCGTTGAAGATCAAGCTTTCGAATACCTGAAAGACTACTTGGTTGGTAGAAATTACTGCGTGGAAATTGGAAACTCTCATTCATCATACGAATCTTTAAACAGTGGGGCACCTCAAGGGAGTGTACTTGCATACTGTAATTTCTTTTAAATTGTTTAAGAATTTCTTTATCATTGTAGGTAGTACATTGGCCATGGCACCAGCCACCCGTTAAGATACTACCGATAGAGAGTTAGTGGGACCTTTGACTGGCAAGACTGTACTGCATTGGATCTTTTCTCTGGTTACGGTTCATTTTCCCTTTGCCTACACGCATACAGCGAATAGTCTGGCCTATTCTTTACAGATTCTCCTCTATCCTCATACACCTGACAACACTGCGATTGCCAAACAATTCTTCTTCACCCAAGGGAGTTAACTACTGCACTGTAATTGTTCAGTGGCCACTTTCCTCTTGGTAAGGGTAGAAGAGACTCTTTAGTTTTAGTAAGCAGCTCTTCTAGGAGGACACTCCAAAATTAAACCATTGTTCTCCAGTCTTGGCTAGTGCCCTAGCCTCTGTAGCCTACCATGGTCTTCCACTGACAGTTAGAGTTCTCTTGTTTGAGGGAATACTCGGGCATACTATTCTACCATATTTCTCTTCCTCTTGTTGTTTTGCTAAAGTTTTTTAGTTTATATAAAAAATATGACAAATTTGTAGATAATTTGTATTTTTCCTAACTATACAAACCTTAGCTATTTACATTGGGTAATTACTTCGGCGTAGCTGAACGACGAGCCATAAAAGTTTTAACGAGGATTTCCTACCCAGCCGCTAGTTAGCGTGGGGTAGGGAGGGTAGCTAGCTACCCCTCCCCCCTCACACACACCGGTGAATGCTTCACTTTACTTAGAGGTAGGACTTATCTTGGGGGACAGGGCTGGCGGGCACATAACTGTAAATAGTTAAGGTCTGTATAGTTAGGAAAAATACAAATTATCTACGAATTTGTCATTTGTTCCGTAACTGAAATACAAACCACGCTATTTACATGGGGTGACTTAACCCTTAGGAAGGGTGGGAAGTACCCTGCCATACTGGTTTTGGCTTGCCCGGGGACCCCGAACCCGAGTTTGAAAGAACTCGTGGGTTGAGGGGGCCCCTGCTCCTCGCAGGCAGTTGTGAGACTGCTGCGGCCTACGTAAGTTGTGTGTGAAGGTGAGCAGTGACTCGTCCTAGGAAGTTGACCTGGAGTGCTTCAGATGGAAATCTAGGCTAGGACTCTCCCAATACCACCTCGTCAGGGTATGGGGACATGACAGTATTACAACTTAATACTAGGTACACAAGGGAGCATGGTTTACCTGCAGAGGTTCGAGGTCAGCTGTGCAAAGGACCCAGGATGCTGTTTTTCTCCAAGGGAGGAGAGGATGAAGAAAAGAAAAGGGCCAGACAGATCTTTTCATTCGCACAGACTAAAACCGGGTAACAATGCCCTCAACCTTCTGCTACTTGTCCAATAAGGAGCCTGAGGTTAGACCAGCTGTTGTGCAGCCACCACAGGGCCGATAGAGAACGTATCAAGCCTCCTGTGTGTCACGTCTTGCAGGTAGTGGGCCGTGAAGGTGGTCTGACGCTTCCACACCCCAGCTTGCAGGACCTGCGTCACCGAAAAGTTCCTCTTGAAGGCCAGGGACGTAGCCACGCCCCTGATGTCATGCGCCCTAGGGCGACGTGACGGAGGAGGGTCAGGATTCAAGGCCAGATGAATTACCTTGCGAATCCAGGTCGAGATGGTATTCCTGGTGACCCTCCTCTTTGTTTCCCCGGTGCTCACGAACAAAGCTCGCACCTGGGGGCGGACTGCAGCTGATCTTTTAAGATACAACCTCAGACTTCTGACTGGGCACAGTAGGAGATGGTCTGAGTCATCTGTTACGGTACGGAGACTCGAAACCTGGAAGGAGTCGAACCTTGGGTCCGGCACTCCCGGGTTCTGAGTCTTGGCAACAAAGTCAGGGACGAAGCTGAACGTTACCTCCCCCCATCCCCTTGAATGGGCGACGTCGTAGGAGAGACCATAAATTTCGCTGACTCGCTTGGCCGAGGCCAAAGCTAGCAGGAACACCGTCTTCCAGGTAAGGTGGCGATCAGAAGCCTGGCGTAATGGTTCGTAGGGAGGTCTCTTAAGAGACCTGTGAACTCGAACCACGTTCCAAGGAGGAGGTCTCACTTCCGACTGAGGGAAGGTAAGCTCGTAACTCCGTATGAGCAGAGACAGTTCCAACGAGGAGGAAATGTCCATTCCTTTGAGCCTGAAGGCAAGACTTAAGGCTGAGCGATAGCCTTTCACTGCCGAGACTGAAAGGCGCAATTCTTCCCGCAGATAAACGAGGAACTCTGCTATTGCTGGTAAAGTGGCATCGAGGGGAGATATACCCCTTCCACGGCACCAACCACAGAAAACTTGCCACTTCGCCTGGTAGACTCCTGCGGATGACTTACGCAGGTGGCCAGACATCCTTTTTGCAACTTGTTGCGAAAATCCTCTCTCTATGAGGAGATGCTGGATAGTCTCCAGGCGTGAAGCCGAAGCGAAGCTGCGGCTTTGTGGTAGATGTTGGAGTGTGGTTGTTTGAGTAGCTCTCGACGTGGAGGGAGCTCCCTCGGGATCTCCGTGAGGAGCTGCAGAAGGTCCGGGAACCACTCTGCATGATGCCATAGCGGAGCTATCAAGGTCATTGAGAGATTGACCGATGTTCTGGTCTTGTTGAGTACCCTCCTTATCAGACAGAACGGGGGAAAGGCGTACTCATCGACGTTGTCCCAGGCATCTTGCCAGAGAGCCTTGGGGTCCGGGACTGGGGAGCAGTACAGCGGGAGCTTGGTGTTCAGCGCCGTAGCAAACAGATCCACCGTCGGGAACCCCATAAAGTCAGGACTTTGTTGGCTATCTGAGGATCCAAAGACTACTCGGTACTCACTATCTGCGTCGCTCTGCTCAGACTGTCGGCGAGCACATTCCTTTTGCCTGGAATGAAGCGAGCCGCTAGTGAAATCGAGTGGACTTCGGACCATCTCAGGATCTCTACTGCAAGATGGGATAGCTGTTGCGAAAAGGTACCTCCCTGCTTGTTGATATAAGCCATGACCGTGGTGTTGTCACTCATCACCACCACAGAGTGGCCCGCCAGGACTTGGTGGAACTTCTGAAGTGCCAGGTATACGGCCTTCATTTCCAGCAGGTTTATGTGAAGGTACTTTTCTGATTCTGACCACAGGCCTGAGGTCCTGTGGCTCAGAACGTGGGCCCCCCACCCTTTGTTTGATGCGTCCGAGAATAGCATCAAATCCGGGGAAGGGACAAGATCCACTCCCTTTCGTAGGTTCTCGTCTGCCACCCACCAACTGAGGTCTGCTCGTTCCGCAGATCCCATAGGGATCAGGATGTCCGGGGAGTTGAGTCCTTGACTCCATCGAGACTTGAGTCGCCACTGGAGGGATCTCATTCTGAGGCGGCTGTTGGGAACGAGACGGGTCAGGGAGGAGAGGTGGCCGAGGAGACGAAGCCACGATTGGGCTGGGAGTTCCTCTCAATTGAGGAAAGGTCTCGCAACCTTCCTCAGCCTTGCTATCCTTTCGTCTGATGGGAAGGCTTTGTGGAGATTGGTGTCTATGACCATGACTAGATATACCAGTCTCTGAGAGGGCTGCAGGGAGGACTTCTCGAGATTTACCACGATCCCTAGATCCTGGCAAACTTCGAGGAGTCTGTCTCGGTGGCGAAGAAGGGTTGCCTCCGAGTCTGCTAGGATCAGCCAGTCGTCCAGATAACGAAGAAGACGGATGCCGATCCTGTGGGCCCATGAAGAGATGATGGTGAAAACTCTGGTGAACACCTGAGGAGCTGTGGAGAGATCGAAACACAGCACCTGGAACTGGTAGATCTTGTTGTCTAGGCAAAATCTCAGGTACTTCCTTGAAGACGGATGGATTGGGATCTGGAAGTATGCGTCCTTCAGGTCCAGTGTGCACATGAAGTCTCGTGGTCTCACTGCAAGTCTGACCGTGTCTGCCATCTCCATGCTGAACGGAGTCTGCTTGACAAACCCGTTCAGGGTCGAGAGGTCAATGACTGGTCTCCAGCCTCCAGACGCCTTTCTCACAAGAAAGAGTCGACTGTAGAAGCCTGGGGACCTGTCTACAACCTCCTGGAGAGCGTCCTTCTCCAACATGGTCTGGACTTCGGCCCGGAGGGCCTGCCCTTTTGCCGATCCCATGGCAAAAGAGCTCAAAGACACTGGGTTCGCTGTCAGGGGAGGTAGAGAGGCTGTGAATGGGACGCGATAACCTAGAGAGATCACGGAGATCGTCCAATCATCCGCCCCCGAGTTGCTGCCACCTTGTCGCGCAACTCAGAAGGCATCCCCCTACTGGTGGACATGCAGGGGGATTGCCAACCCTAGCGCTTCCGGCCTCGGCTGGTACCTCTAGGGTTTTTGCCTTCCCTGGAGGACTTCTTGCCCTTTCTGCTCTTGGCAGGAAAGGGCTTAGACACCTTGGGCTTCGCTGCGGTGGTCGTCGTCTTTGTGTCCTTAGCCGGACGGGGCTGCTGGACTGCTGGAAGCTTGTAAGGCCTTGATGTCAGGGCCCTGTGGATGAGGGAGTCCTGGTTGGATTTCCTCCACCTCTCGGCAGTGAGCTCCACGTCCTTAGGCTCAAACAGGCTCTTACCGAGAACGGAAGGAAGAGTGTCTGAGCCTGCTAGACTCCGCACTGGGTACCTTATGATGGAACCTCTCGGCCACAGCGTCCCGATGCTTGAGGATCGTGTTGGCCCACAAGCTTGAAACTTGGTGGACTCAATGGTCCGAGTGCCCGAGAGAAGAAAGGTTTCCAGCGCCTTCCTGGTGCTTTCTTTGGAGAGGTCCTCGGACCGCACCAGGATGCCCAGAGACCCCAGCCAGATGTCGAGCCACGAAATCGCCTGCATGGCGCACTTGGTGACCTTCACCTGGCTCAGAATCTCAGTGGCTGAGAAGGACATGTGCCGCTTGGAGAGTCTCTCAAGAGGGACTCCCCCTGTGAGTTCTTCCACGGAATGGTGTAAGGGAAGACTCAGAGAAGACTCCTCGAGGATCTCGAAGTACCTCCTCTGATGGACTCGAGGAGGAGGGAGGAGTTTATTACCGGCACTCGATCTGCTGGAGGAGGCAAGCTCAGAGAGCTGGCCCTCGACCTTGTCCCTGGCAGTCTTCATCCCTTGAGACCAGGGCAAAGCTGCACTGGCCCTAGAGGGTTTCTGAGTGCCGTAGACGCGGTCCAGGACCGTGTCCTTCCCTTCACGAGGTGGGACCTCAGGGTCTGGGATTCCGTTAAGGTTCCTCATGAGGGTCAGGACTTGTCAGAATGCGTGTTCTGACTCCTGGTGCTCTCTTCCCGAAGGACTTGCAGCGAAGTCTCCCGTCCCCAGTGGCTCTTCCTGGGGGGACACGTGGACATCCTCGACGGCTCTAGACGGTTCCTGCCTGATCCTCGCTGACGATTTGGGGATCGTCTTACAGTCCTTAGGCTCCCTCCTGGGCGGGATACAGGACTCGAGTAGCGAAGGGGGCAGGTCCTTCTCCACCTCTCGACGAGGAGACCTCTCGGGAAGAGGAGGAGCCTCCCCCATTGGTGCGATGGGGGAGTGTTCCGGCTCATCCGACTCTCCTGAGGAGGGGTAATCCTCCTCCGCAGGGGAGGGCGAGAAGGTCTGAGGGGGAGGAGGAGCCTTGCGTAAGGATCTGCGCGGAGACAGAATAGGCCTCGGAGGAGGTTCCACGGGAGAGACTCCTCTCTTCCTCATCAGGGGGGAGGAAGCTGCCGCTGGTTCGTGACCCGAATCAGAGAGGGCGGGCTTAATCGCCTGCACAAGGGCTCTGACTAGGGTGCCGAACCAGGGCTGCTGTCTGACAGTCGCGCTGTCGGAAACCCCCCTCTGGAGGGAAGGGGATCGAGGGATCCCTAGGAGGAGTCGACAAACGAGGGTTCGCCTGCAGGGCTGAAAAGGAAGAACTCCTAGACCTGTCCGGGGAGCGCCCCTCTGGCGAGCGCGCTGGTCTGCGCTTGCGGGGAGGGAAACGCGACGAAGAAGAGTCCATCTGTCGGCGTTCGCGCTGGGGCTCGTAATTCGGGCCCTGATCAGGGTCGTGCGCGAATGGATGGCGCGATACTGTTAACTCGCGGGGGGCGGGGCGCGAGGGGCGCGCAGGCAGGTGTTCAAGAGCGATGGCGCGGGTGGCGCGCTGGCGACAGCGCGGGCGCGTGGGCGCGCGGGCGCGTGGGCGCGCGGGGCGCGTGGGGCGCGCGGGTGCGCAGCAGCTGGAGCGGGAATATGGTCGCGAGAGCTCGTAGGCGATGGCGTAGACGTGTGGCGATCAGGAGCTGGAGGAGGAGGAGGCCGAACGCGCGGGCGCGAGATAATGGGGGCGCCTGAGCGCGTATCCGGAAGAATCAGCTGAGGGCGCGTTAGCGCTGGAGCTGGGTCGCGAGCGACCTGGGGGCGAGATGGTTGGCGCTGGTCGGATAAGACCGGCATACTCGCCTGTGGGCGCGCTGGTCGCGCCGATGATCGTGGGCGCGCATGGCGTGCATCAGGATGCGGTCGCACAGGAGTGCGTTATTGCGGCGGCCGCGCGGGGCGCGCCGTTGGATGAGGGCGCTCTGGTGTTTGTTGAAGGGCAACCTTAGTTGTCCTAAATACAGGAACGGGGCGTGAACAGGAACAGGGCGCGTTACCGAAGTGTCGTGAGCGATTGCATCAGGTGCAAGCTCGCGCGGTCTGGAGGGAGAGCCCAGAGCCGTCCGTGAGCGCCCGTGCGCTAACTTGGGAGCCTCTTGGGCGACGCGCTGAGATGTAGCGACGCGTGGTCACGTTGGTGAGCGCATGGGTGCTGGTACTGGAACTGCGCGTGGGCGCGTCGCGCGTCTCCCTAAGAGGGCGCGATGCGTCCAAAGCAACGTGCGGGCGCGTTGGTGATCGCGTGGCCGCTGGATCTGAAACCGCACGTGGGCGCGTGTCGCGCTTTTCCCCCGATGGGCGCGACGAGTCCGCAGGCACCTGTGGACGCCTGTGCGCCAACTCAGGTGCCTCCTGGACCGCGCGCGATGAAACAGGAACTGGGGGGCGCCGAGGCGCTGGAGGGCGCGGGAGCGCAGGTGGCTGCTGGGGCACCGGTGGACGCATATGTGCAGGTGAGCGCAGGAGCGCAGGTGAGCGCAGGAGCGCCGTGTCAGGAACGGGGCGCGTATGCGCAGGTGAGCGCAGGAGCGCCGTGTCAGGAACGGGGCGCGTATGCGCAGGTGAGCACTGGAGCGCCATATCAGGAACTGGGCGCGTGTGTGCAGGTGAGCGCGGGAGCGCCGTAACAAGAGCTGGGCGCGTATGCGCAGGTGGGCGCTTGCGCGCTACCTCAGGAACTGCTGGAGGGCGCCGGGGCGCCGGAGGGCGTTGGATGAGAGCGCTCTGGTGTTTGTTGAAGGGCAACCTTAGTTGTCCTAAATACAGGAACGGGGCGTGTAGCAGGAACAGGGCGCGTTACCGAAGTGTCGTGAGCGATTGCATCAGGTGCAAGCTCGCGCGGTCTGGAGGGAGAGCCCAGAGGCGTCCGTGAGCGCCTGTGCGCTAACTTGGGAGCCTCTTGGGCGACGCGCTGAGATGTAGCGACGCGTGGTCACGTTGGTGAGCGCATGGGTGCTGGTACTGGAACTGCGCATGGGCGCGTCGCGCGTCTCCCTAGGAGGGCGCGATGCGTCCAAAGCAACGTGCGGGGCGCGTTGGTGATCGCGTGGCCGCTGGATCTGAAACCGCGCGTGGGCGCGTGTCGCGCTTTTCCCCCGATGGGCGCGACGAGTCCGCAGGTACCTGTGGACGCCTGTGCGCCAACTCAGGTGCCTCCTGGACCGCGCGCGATGAAACAGGAACTGGGGGGCGCCGAGGCGCTGGAGGGCGCGGGAGCGCAGGTGGCTGCTGGGGCACCGGTGGACGCATATGTGCAGGTGAGCGCAGGAGCGCCGTGTCAGGAACGGGGCGCGTATGCGCAGGTGAGCGCAGGAGCGCCGTGTCAGGAACGGGGGCGCGTATGCGCAGGTGAGCACTGGAGCGCCATATCAGGAACTGGGCGCGTGTGTGCAGGTGAGCGCGGGAGCGCCATAACAAGAGCTGGGCGCGTATGCGCAGGTGGGCGCTTGCGCGCTACCTCAGGAACTGCTGGAGGGCGCCGGGGCACCGGGGCGCCGGAGGGCGTTGGCGCGCAGGGGGACCCTGGCGCGTATCAGGAACGGAGGCGCGTACGTCTGAGGGTGAGCGCCGAGGCGCTAAGTCAGGAACAGCAGCAACATCGACAGGCGGGCGCTCAGGCGGGCGCTCAGGCGGTGCCTGGCACTTGGGGGCAAGAGGCGCAGTTTTGCGCTCAAGCCCCTGCAGCCCCGAAGGGCCCGGGGACTGCACAGTGGCAGTATCAGGTGGCGCATCAAACGCATCAGGAGCTTTAGAGGTAGATGGTCTGGGCGACAGGTCACAATGTCCCGAAGGACGACCATCCTCCGAAGGGGATCGCGAACGATCCCTGGAGAGGTCTAGGTTGATAGCTGGCAGGACAGGAGAACGGCGAGTCGTCTCCTCCGAAGAGGAATGTGGTGACGACGAGCCGAAGAGGCGCCTCTTAACCCCTTTGAAGGGGGAGGGAAGGCCTCTACGGCGAAGGGGAGGACGAACCTTCCGCGTTATACGCCCACGAGGGGCCATGGGATCAGCAGGCTGACCATCGATGGGCCTCCGAAGAGGAGTCTCTGTTAGTGAACTCCCCCGAGAGGGAGAATCACCGGCAGGAGAGACCGTGGGACTAAGCTCCTCCCTCGAAGGATGTTCGGAGGGGGAGTCAGAGCCTTCAGCTACCTCAGCCACAGGAACGGGGGTTTGGCTAGACCCACGGGATGTTTCCGTCACAACAACATCAACCACAGACAGAGGATCTATCTCCGCTGAAGTTGGCGATAGTTTGACGGCCGCACCCAGTTTGATCATGTCAAACAGAGCTTCCTTGGAGGGCGAACCCTGCAGCCCCAAGGAAGCCCAAAACTGAAAAAGATCATTATTAGACACAAATTTCTCCTCGGGGGGGGGGGGGGGGGGGGGGGGGGGGGGGGGGGGCAGCCGCCACGCTATGGGAGGCAACTACCTCTCCCTCACCCCGGGATCGGTTAACAGCACTACGGTCTACGCTACCACTCGCCGGCCTCTCGGAAGAGGCTGCTTGAGTGGGAGCTTCGGAGGAGGAAAGGGCGGCGGAAGAAGAAGTCTTGGGATTTTCTCTCTTCCGAGAAACCTCCGAAGGAGAAAGATCCCTTTTAGCCTTCTTCTTACGTCGCCGCGCAAACCTCTCCCACAGGGAGGTAGACCACTCCCTACACTCAATACACACGTTAGACCTATCACACCGTTGGCCCCTACACTGCGGGCATATGGAGTGAGGATCCGTGTCCAAGGCCGACATAAAGGTACCACAAGGGCGGCCAGATAGTCCAGGGCACGTACACACGATGAGAAATAAAGGCCAACTTCACACACACACACTGAAAAGAGAAAGCAAACAAAATTATGGCAGTCAAAAACGAGGAGAGCGCAGCACGTCTGACGTCTCTCCGAGCCAAAAGTAAAGAGAAGCATTCACCGGTGTGTGTGAGGGGGGAGGGGTAGCTAGCTACCCCTCCCTAACCCCCCCCCCCCCCCCCGCTAACTTGCGGCGGGGTAGGAAACCCTCGTTAAAACTTTTATGGCTCGTCATTCAGCTAAGGTTGTTAATAGCAAGTAATAATAATAATAATAATAATAATAATAATAATAATAATAAAACTCCGTTACTGAAATTCTTACCTGTACAGTGAAAGCAACGGTCGTTCCGACAGCGGATGGGTCTTCCCATTGGAAGTTAGTGGTGCAACGCTGTGGGTGGAGGTATTTGCCCGTGAAGAGGTGGAGGAGGCCAGGCTTGGGTGCCGACCGGCGCGTCATAACCCACCACCAGCCCCACCCACTTACCAGACCCCCCACCAAACATAACACTGAAAGAAGAAAGAAAAATCATATGAATCAAAGAATGATGATATCTGTAGAGACAGTGGCAAAATAACTCAAAGATAGTACAAAAGTATCTATCTGCAAAGAGAATATTTCTTTTAATCTAAGTATACTGTATGGCACACCAGTACCTTTACCAAACAATACAGTTAGAAATTAATTAACAATATTACATAGCAATATAAGTTCTTTTTATTCCTGTAGACATATTTCACTTAGTAATCACTGAAATAGTCAGGCGAATTACTATTCTGTTGGAAAGATATTCGAGACCCATATGTTAAGGTTTAAAAGTGTTCGTTTCTTAAGCATTAACCAATTCCTTTTACTTTTCCAAGTGCATTATATATTCCAAACGTTCAATGTAGTGTGTAGAGTATGAATTTCAAGATGAATTCTATCTACCAAAAGCTAATAACCAATAGATTTACTCATTTGCAACATTTTGATCTAAAGTTTTTTTTAACAAGACTTAATGTTACAGAATACAGAAAAAAAGACTCGCAAAAGGAAACAACCACAAATGTGTTAACAGAGCAAATTGGGCAATATTTTGGATACAGTGATAGAAAAAAAGGTTAAACTATATGGATTTTGCAGATGATTGCACTACTGCAAAAAAGGACAAGAAAAAATTAATTGTGGGAAAACTTGGTTAAAAATGAGCCATAACTTTCCATACTATAATGCACATGGTATGTGGTTTGGCATAGGAAACAAGCTCGTTGCATATGCATATGATGCTACTCTCTTTGCCTCAATTCCATCTCCTGGATGTAAATCTGCGGTTGCTGAATCTCTTAATAGAGATCTAGCTAAAATTAGAGCATGATGCAAATTATGGGGGATGAAGTTGATCCCTGATAAAAGTTAAAGTATAATTGTAAGTAGGTTGAGAACATTGGCTCTTCAAATTCCCGATCGCTGCATTTATAGTTTCTTTAACTCTATACAACTCATTTAAAATTTTCGGTGTGATTCGTGATTGGAAATTTCCTTTTGAGAAACGCATTAGGTCTGTGTCTTATTCAATTGTACAAAACATTGGATTTTTTAAGTTTTTTTTTAAAGATTTTTGATGAATTTCTCCTTTCTACCTTGTTTTGAGTATGGTTCTGCATCGTCTTCAGCTTCAGACTCTTTATCTTAATTTGTTGGATGAAACTTTCGGTCTATTTAATTTCTTAGTCTTGATCTAGTTACTAATCTCTGGCACCGTCGTTCAGTTAGTTCTTTATGCATATTGCAGATTATTCATAATTCTAACCATCCTTTGCATTCATATGTTCCCAGACTGTACCATTCTGTACTAGGTATGCAGTTAATTTCAAGAGTCTTGCATTCTCCATTATTCGGTTATCCAGTATTATAGAAGTTCTATTCCAGCTGTGACCACATTGTGGAATGATCTTCCTAATCAGCAGTTGAATAGGCGGAACTTCAGAATTTCAAACTTACAGCGAATATTTCTATGTTGAACAGGGTAACAATGGTATCTCTTCATAATTTTTATTTCACAGATCTATTTTAACTTTGTTAGTGATTCTAAGATATTTCATATACTTAATTAACTACTTCTCATATAGTTTTTTTATTTACTTATATACTGTCCTCACAGGGCTATTATTTTACCTTTTTGGGCCCTTGACCTGATAGCATCCTGCTTTGACAACTTGTACTTTAACTAAAAATAATAATAAATAATAAATAATAATAATAATAATAATAATAATAATAATAATAATAAATAATAATGATAATGGTGAGTTGTCGAAAGAATAAATAATGAAAAAACGGAAATTTTGTTTAGAATCGTTACTAACAGCGGGTAAAGAATTAATACATATCAATTGGTATGCCCAGAGAGGCGTGGAGGTCCGGTCACAACCAGGGTCAAACTGAATCATAGAAACAATATCATTATTACTATTATTATTATTATTACTATTATTATTATTATCATCTAAGCTGATTAGGAAGATGCATTCTATATTCTAGTCACAGCTGGAATAAAACTTATAGAATACTGTGTGGTATTGAGCCTCATGATGGAGAAGGCATGGCCTTTAGAATTAACTGTATGCCCAGTGTTACGTACAGGATGGTACTGTCCGGGAAGACCTGAATGTAAAGGGTGGTCAGAATTATGAAAAGTCTTATCCAACATGCATAACGAACGACGGTGCCACAGATTAATTGCTAGATCAGGAATGAAAAATTTAATATACTGTAAGTTCTTGTCCAACAAATTAAGACGAGATTCCACAGATGAAGGCAAGGCAGAAGAATAATATTTAAAACAAGGCAGAATGAAAGTATTATAACACTTTAGAATAGAATGATCACCAAAAATTTTAAGACATTCTCAATAAGCAATTTTTTCTGCCACTGAAAAAGACAGAGTGGATGAGTTTTTCAAAAGTAAATTTGCTGTCGAGAATCACACCTAAAATTTTAAAAGTCATACAGAGTTAAAGAAACATCAATGTTGAGATCCGGATGTTGCAGAGCCACTATCATCGACCTACTTACAATCATACTTGAGTTTTGTTACGGTTCAACTTTATGTCCCATAATCTGCATCACGCACTAATTTTAGCTAGATCTCAATCAAGGGAGGCACCAACCCCAGATCTACATTCAGGGGTTGGAAATGAAGCAAAGAGAGTAGCATCATCTACATATGCAACGAGCTTCTTTTTATAAAACAAACCACATATCTGTTTATAGAGTGAAAATTAGCGGCCCAAAAACACTACCTTGAGGAACACCAGATATCGCATTCCTATACTAACTTTGGTGCCCATCAGTAAAATCTCTCTGCGATCTATTACTTAAAAATTCAATAATGATGCTAATAAAGACCCACTCACTCACAACTGTTCAAGTTTGAAAACAAGGGCCCCATGATTAATACGGTCAAAGGCAGCGCTAAAATCGAGGTCAACCATACTAACTTCCTGACCACAATGAAGAGATTTCTGTACACCATTAAGATTGTAACAAGGGCATCACATGCTTCCAAGGCCTTTGAAAAAGCCAAACTGCAAACTATGGCCCAAAGGACTACCTTCAGCAAACCCATTTAGATGTTATGCCCAAAATACATTAAAAAACTTTAGATAATATGGGAGTTATGGAAATTGGGAGGTAATCAGCTGGACTTGAGCTACCACAAACAAATTTACATAATGGAGTAACATTACAAATTCTCCAACTTGAGCTACTTCAATCACATTTACATAATGAAGTGACATTACCAATTTTCCAACAATAGCTAAAAGAACTTCTTTTTGCTAACTTAAGGAAAATAACCGATAACTTACGAGCTACGAAATCTGCAGTCTTTATAAAACAAAAGAAAAATACCATTTGGGTGTACACCTCTATAAACATCAATTCATCAAGAGAGCTTTAGTTTCCCAAGATCAAAATGCTAAACCAGTTAGTTCAGCCTAAAAAAAAAAAGAAAAAAAAAAGAAATACGAGTTTCTCACTACTCTGCTTACTGTCAAACGCACCAGCGAAAAGGGGTTGCCTTTCCTTCAGACAGTGAGTGACAGAGTCATCTGGTTTACGTATAGGAATGCAGATTTAAGGGTAGCCCACCACTTATGTTCTTGGGTTGTACCGAAAAGGGTTTCTTTTACGGTTAATTGCATTCATTTTCAGTTAAAGCATAAATTCTCTGAGCAACAGCTAGTAGCCCAGTATAGTTATTCCAAGTAAATTCTAATCTGTTTCCCTCCAAAGATGAAAGGCCTCCTGCTTCTCCAAATAAGCACGTCCACAATCATCATTGAACCAGGGTTTGTCTTTCATTCTGTACTTTAGCACACATGTAGGGATGCGCCTATTAATCATGTTGACCAGATTCTCATTCAAAAGAACAACGGGCTCAACACTATTGAATAAATGTGACCAATTAAAGCTAAAAAGATAACTCCAAATATCATTCCAGTCTGCTTGAGATTATATATATATATATATATATATATATATATATATATATATATATATATATATATATATATATATATATATATAAATCTTACATGAGTATGACACATCAGAGACAGGATGCTCAGTCTTCACTACTAATGAAATTAAGGCATGCTCAGATATCCCAATTGGAGAACTAACCTTACTTGTTATAACGCCAGGGGAGTCGGTATGAATTAGGTCCGAGCAGTTACCGTCCTTTGAGTAGCTTTATTTATGATTTGCTCCCAGCCTGATTCAGAGCTAAGGCCAAAGCTCTTAAGCCATGACGATCGAAAGGAGAAACAGAATTTAACCAATTCCTATGACGAGCGTTGAAATCCCCCCCCCCAAAAAAAAAAAAAAAAAAAAAAAAAAAAAAAAAAAAAAAAAAAAAAAAACCTTTCCTATCATTTCGTATTTTAGCCATAATGTTGAGAAGACAATCGCAGATACAATCATCCATGTCTGGATTCCGGTTAATCCGTCAAAAAATAGAAGTTGTCATGCCAGCCACAACATTTTATTACCTGAATCTTCCGACATCCACATTCCTACTTGGTCCTAATATACACCGACATTTCCCTTGCCCTAGGAATGGCATCCCATTTCAAAGTGATTGGCTTCTTAAACCCAGTAATAAGAAGCTCAGATGAGTATCTCCTATGAGAAAACAAAGTTTCTGAGCATGAAAGAATAGAATTATGTCTGGATGCAACTGTGAGGTCTTGAATATTGGCATGCTGACCACGAATACTGCAATACAGTAGACGACACTGGCGAAGTCTAGAACGTACTTATCCCGGATTTTTCTCAATGCCTCCGATAAGATAAGAATTAAAAGCAGTAAAAAAGATTCATCATAGTTAAAAACAAACTTAACAATAATAACAGCAAAAATAGGTACAGATACATATATATATATATATATATATATAAATATAAATATATATATATATATATATATATATATATATATATATATATATATATATATATATATATATATATATATATAAAGTGATTGATACAACCCCAGAGATTAAAGATAAAAAGTCGGATAAAATTGGTTAACATGGGAGAGCCGACACCATGTAATTCTAAGAACTCTCCAGGATTCTCACTTCAACTGAAGGAAGGACAGTAAAGGTGGTTTTGAGAATTAATACCTGTGAGGAAGATAAGAAACAGAATGGCAACACCATGTATTACAACCTCTGCTATCAGAGAATTCGCAGATGTATGGAACATAGTTCCTGAAAGGATGGTCGTTTCGTTTAGGATGTATGCAGCTAGATACAAAAAGGACAAATGTATTATTGGAAACCAGGAAAACGTCTTCAGAATATAAAGTGCCGGAGGTTAGCAATAGTGCCGTCATTGACTTGCAATGGGATCATAAAGAGATACACTTGCGGAAGTTCACACACATAAACACACACACACACACACACACATATATATATATATATATATATATATATATATATATATATATGTATATATCACAAATTTTAAGTAATTTGTATTTTTCCTAACAATACTTACCGAAGAAACACTTTATAGGAGATTACTGGTAACTCCTCTCCGACGACCAGATTTTTACGTAGTTTCCCCCTACTTCCATGTTCTATACTGTCCTGAATAACGGGAAACAACATGACCTGGGGGCATTGCCCGGGCAGGTCGCCCGTCTTTGAGAAGCTCTCTCCAGTAAGTTTTATGTAATGAACAAAACCACGAGGTCAGTGGGGCACTGCGGGGACGGTTGGGGGGGCCCTAAACCTAAAGTGTTTCTTCGGTAAGTATTGTTAGGAAAAATACAAATTACTTAAAATTTGTGATTTGTTCCGACACAGAGACTTACCTCGAAACACTTTATAGGAGACTTACACCTTAGGAGGGGGGAGTGCCCTTTAGCCCTGACCCCGATGGACAGTAGGGAAAACTACGTAAAAGACTCATTAAGTGTGATATAACACTTACCCTTCTGCAATATCTTCGTTGTGCTTGATATGGCGAATTTTCGTCTTGTGTAATGAGCGATATTTCTTGATGACGACTGACGGTACGAGAAAGTTAGAAAAGGGGGGAAAATAGAACTCGGCTCCTTGTGTCTAGATACTTTATGTTTCGCGATTGAGCCTGGGGCTTGAGCCGTCAAACCGAATGCAGGGCTGAGATGACCGGCCCGATAGAAAACCCGTCTAGAGACTTTCTCGTATAGTCCTTGAGATAATGTGCGGTGAAGGTCGACTGGTTGGACCAAGTTCCCGCTCGAAGAACCTGCGCTACTGATATGTTCTTTTCAAACGTTAGAGAGGTGCTAATGCCCCGAACATCGTGAGCTCTGGGTTTCCCCGGTGTAGGAAGACCTTGTTTTAAGTAGGCTTGCGTGATCACTTTCCTGAGCCAGAACGAAACCGTATTTTTGGATATGTTTTTCTTTATTTTTCCCCATGAGACGAAGAGATTCTTGATAGACGGGCGGAGGTTTGTCGTTCTCTTAAGGTATTTCCTAATAGTCCTGACCGGGCATAATTTTAGGTCCTCCGGGTTTCCTTTATTCGGGATTGCCGGAATCGAAAAACTCTCAAACCTCGGATCCCACACCGAGGGGTTCTGAGTCTTGGCGACGAAGGATGTGACAAACTTAAAGGTTACTTCCTTCCATCCCCTAGTGTGTTCCACCTCGAATGACAGTCCGTGTAGCTCGCCCACCCTCTTAGCCGAGGCTAATGCTAGCAAGAAGACCGCCTTGAGCGTGAGATTCTTGTCATCAATGTCCTTTAAGGGCTCGAATGGTGGTTTCCGTAACATATCTAGGACTCGCGCTAAGTCCCAACTCGGGATTCTAGGGGCGGAAGGGGGGCATGATTGTTCGAACGCTCTGATAAGCATGGAGATATGCCTGGAGGAGCCGAGATCTATGCCCTTGAGAAGAAAGACTTGACCCAGGGCCGCCCGAACTCCCTTGATCGCTGGAACTGACATGTCTAACTTGTCCCTGAGATAAACCATGAAGTCGGCTGTCACGGGCACTGACGCTTCCAAGGGCTCTATCTTCTTGTCCCTGCACCACTTCACGAATACCGCCCACTTAGACTGGTAGACGGCTGTGGATGATTTCCTCAGGTATAGCGACATCCTCCTGGCTGTCTTGCCGGAGTACCCTTGCTTCTTCAGGAGCCGCTGGATAATCTCCAGGCGTGAAGACGAAGGGCTTGCGGGTTTCTGTGAAACCGCTGAAAGTGAGGTTGTTTTAATAGGTCTGACCTGCCGGGTAGAGGCCAAGGAGGTAGGACGGTGAGGTTCCTTAGGTCCGCGAACCATTCTCTCTTCGGCCACCAAGGCGCTACCAAAGTCATCCTTAGGTTGGTTGTTGCCCTTACTCTGTTGAGGACCTGCCTTATCAGGGAGAAGGGGGGGAAGGCGTACACGTCCAGTCCGTCCCACTTGTGCTGAAAGGCGTCTTCCATTGCCGCCTTCGGATCTGGGACGGGAGAACAAAATACGGGGAGTTGCGCGTTCAACCTTGTTGCAAACAGATCCATTACCGGAGATCCCCACATCTGTATAATGTAGCTTGCCACTTGTGGGTGTAGGGACCATTCTGTTGCTACCACTTGCCCCACTCTGCTGAGGCCGTCTGCTAGGACGTTGTTCTTCCCTGGAATGAACCTTGCCGTCAGGATGACGTCCTTCTGTTCCGCCCATTTTAGGATTTGAAGGGCTAGTTCGCACAACTCTTTTGATCTCAGTCCCCCCTCCTTCTTCACGTAAGCCACCACCGTTGCATTGTCTGACATTAGGGCCACCGAATGCCCTCTCATGTTCTCCTCGAAGTGGTTGCAGGCTTCTTGGACCGCTCTCATTTCCAGGATATTTATGTGTAGGGATTTCTCCCCCTCTGACCACGCCCCCTTTGCTGTCTTTTCCCGGAGATGGGCTCCCCACCCGTCCTTCGATGCGTCCGTGAAGAGAAGAACCTCCGGAGGTTGGGAGGACAGTGGCATCCCCCTTAGGGTGTTCGACCGATCCTGCCACCATTCCAAGGCCTTCCTGGACTCCTGAAGGAGAGGAACCACAATGTCCGGGGAACTTTTCTGGTTCCAATGTTCTTTCAGGTTCCATTGAACCACCCTTAAGTTCTGTCTCCCGTGAGGTACCAGCTTCTCTAGGGACACCAGGTGCCCTACCAACCTTTGCCAATCCTGCGCTCTTCTGGGGCGACCCAGAAGGAAGGGCCGGAGCACTCGATCCAGGTTGTCCAGCCTTTCCGTGGTTGGGAATGCCTTGACCTGTAACGAATCCAGGACCATTCCAAGGTACGTCCTCCTGTTGGATGGGGTTAGCTGTGATTTCTCCAAGTTGACCACGATGCCCAGGGTCTTGCACAATTGAAGAAGATCTTCGCCCTGTTGTTTCAAGTCTTCCTTTGAGGATGAAAGGAGTAACCAGTCGTCCAGGTACCTGATGAGTCGAATGCCCCGTTCGTGGGCCCATATGGAGACCGTCGTAAAGACCCTCGTGAATACCTGGGGGGCTGTTGAAAGACCGAAGCATAGGGCCTTGAATTGTAACACCTGGGTACCCCACTTGACCCGGAGAAACTTCCTGGTCGACGGATGAATGGGCACTTGGAAGTAGGCGTCCTTGAGGTCTATAGAAATCATAAAGTCGCCCTCTCTCAAGGACGCCATGACCGTTCTTGGAGTGTCCATTTTGAAGGTCACTTTCCTGAGAAACCTGTTGAGGGCTGACAGGTCTATTACAGGTCTCCACCCTCCTGTCGCTTTTTCCACTAGGAACAGGCGGCTGTAGAACCCCGGACCCGGGAATGTCACTGTTTCTAAAGCTCCCTTCTGCAGCAACGTCTTGACTTCTTCGTCCAACGCTGCCCTCTTCGCCAGGTCCTTGGGCACCAACCAGTCTGCCTGCGTTGCTGGAACTAGGGGGGGTGTCTCTTCCATGAAGGGGATCCTGTAGCCCTCCTTTAGTACTGTAACTGTCCACGGATCTGCTCCGTGGAGCTTCCATGCTTGCCAAGTGAGTCTGAGGCATCCCCCTACCTGAGGCTTGGGCAGGGGAGGGGGGCCTCCCATCTTATCTCCTACGGGAAGAACGGCCTGTTCTCCCCCTCCTGGAGGAGTAGAAAGAAGACCTATACGTTGGGGGGTTAGAAGATGAACCTCTTCGGGGGGGAACCACAGAGGAAGACCACTGTCCTGACGAGGGTTCCCTCCTTCCTTGAGTTGGTGTGGTACGCGCGGCCATGGGTGCTTCTGTCACTGGCCTCCTGAAGATGGGGCGGCGTGCCGTCTGTGGCTTCAGGGTAGGTAGCTCCCTCTTTTTGGCCAACTTCTCCACGACCTCTTCCGCCTTCTTCGTCGGAATAAGCTGCTCCCCCCAGACGGAGCAGGTCTTCAAGGCTTTAGCTTCCCTGTCAGGAATCTTAATGGGAAGGTTCTTGACTAGGGCGTCTCTTCTCCGGAGAATCCAGTTTGCGGAGAGAGCCAAAGACTGAAAGGTCAGGAATTTAAGGGCGCGGCTACCTGACCCCAGCAACTCATTCAGAGCCTCCCGTTTTGCAGGTTCCATGGAGTCTGTAGGAATCTGGGTGCCTACTAGGGTGGTGGCCCACCAATCCAGCCAGGAGGCCACATTAACTAAGTCCTTGGACATCTCCTCCATCATTGCCGACTCGGAAGGGGAGAAGAAGGTAGATGCTGCCGAAGCCCTCCCGTCGGAGATGCCCTGGCACAGGATGTCTATGGTTTCCTCGGTCTTGCACGCACCGGTCGGCCTATTTTCTAAAGAGTAGTATTTCGTCTGCGACTTCAAACCCTGTAGGAGCTTTGCTGAGCTGTGACCCCTGCAGGAGTCGCTATTGCGGGATATGACCTTATCAATGTGAGTCTTTCCAATCCCCACGTTACTGGCCTCGGGAAGAGAGAGAGAGAGGACTTTTTCTGGACGGGGACCGCTATGAACTTGTTCAGGCCTGAAGTCCAGGGTTCTTCCTCTTGAGTGGCGGGTTCTATAAGGTTGTTATAACCCCTAATTAAGGCAAGGACTCTCCTGTACGCTGAGTCCTCCGTCACCGCCGACTCGCCCTCCCCTCCTTCCGACCGACGGGGCGAATCGTGATCTCGGTCTCTGCCGTGATGGCGGGGTCCACGGTTCCCTTTACCTTCGACGTCCGCCGTCCCTCTCCTCTTCGTGGCCTTTTTCGGTGAAACGGTGTCCTCCGTGAGATAGTTCGACGGAGGTGTCCTTTCCCTTCTGGGGTCTCGATGGGGAGACCTGTCGAGGCTGCCCGGCCTAGACGACGGCCCCCTGCGCTGGGCGGGATAAACGTCTCCAGGACGGGTCTTAGGCCTGCAGGATGTAGCCCTTCGCTCATCTGGTGACTCCCTGACGCGGCACGTGGAGGTCCTTCTAGGGGGACTGTCTCCTGCCCGCTCATGTGTCGAACCAATAGGCTTGGAAAAGACTTTAAAGTTGTTCTCTGGGACGAACACCCACGTCCCTTTCGGAGAGACTGGTCTCCTGCTTTTGGGTGTAGGGGAACGGGGACTCATCCTGTCCCGAGATCCTGTGGGAGACCGCGAAGGGGAGTTCCTCCGCACAGACCGACCTCGTTTCCACGTCCCTACTGGGGGGGTTGTTCTCCTGCTTTTGGGAGGAGGGGAACTGGGACTCACCCTGTCCCGAGATCTTGTGGGAGACCGCAAAGGGGAGTTCCTCCGCACCGACCGATCTCGTTTCCTCCTCTGTCGTCTCCTCCGTTCACTGCTTGACGAATCCGAAGAGTCACGTCCTGACGAGAAAGACTGACCCCCGTATCGTGACCTAGCACGTGACTGCGTTTTCTTGGGGCTACGCCGTACCCCTGACGGAGAAGGAATGGGGAGACTCTCCTGTAGCGAAGTCTTCGGCGGCAACCATCCCGACGGGCCCGCCAAACCGGGGAAGGCCTCGCCAAGGCCTTCCTCCATGTCCAGTGGGGACCTCATCGGAGTCCTCGGCACGTCCCAAGCCAATGGATCTTCTTGCGGGGACTCCTCTCTGCCGACGCCACCACTCGTCGCTGATGACCCTGGAACTTCCACCCAGGAACCTGACGAAGAAAAAGGGACACTATTAGACCACATGGGGTCCCCCGACGAGACGTGGCCCTTATGAGAGAGAGCCACGTCCCCCGGACCCCCACTACACTCACTTACGGTCGCCTGACTTGCCTTGGCCAACGAAGGACCGCCCACAAATTCCCTCTCTTGGGAAAGAGGAGCCAACTGCATGTTCTCCCTGGACTTACCTCGCCCCTTACTTTGGGTAGGGGAAGGCGGATGTACCCTACCTGACCCTTCTCCTGCTGAAGTCGCAGGGGAAGAAACGCTAGTCTTCCTAGGGGACTTCTTCGATGCCTTCTTCTTTTTGGTACGGAATTTTATCCACTGGACCTCGGGCCAATCGGCACATTCGGAACACTTATCCGACGGCGAACAAGCTTTACCCCTACACGAGGTACACAACGTATGCGGGTCAACCTCGGGCTTAGACAGAAAAGCCCCGCATGATCTACCGGCCCTAGGCCCAGGACAACGGCGAACGCGTTCCATAACGCAACACAAAGGGCCGTAGACACAAGCAAGCCACAAAGGAAAAGCACTAAAACACTAGGGAAGCACAAGGGAGCGAAATCCAAAGCACGTAGTAAAAGCACTAAACACACACTGAGATCCCGATCACGTGGGAAGCACGTGGAACCAAACACAAAGGGAATCGCACGGAGTATGAGGAGCTTCGTGAAGCACGTGTGTTCACGAACCGACCAGAAAACTTACTGGAGAGAGCTTCTCAAAGACGGGCGACCTGCCCGGGCAATGCCCCCAGGTCATGTTATTTCCCGTTATTCAGGACAGTATAGAACATGGAAGTAGGGGGAAACTACGTAAAAATCTGGTCGTCGGAGAGGAGTTACCAGTAATCTCCTATAAAGTGTTTCGAGGTAAGTCTCTGTGTCGGAACAAATATATATATATATATATATATATATATATATATATATATATATATATATATATATATATATATATATATATATATATATATATATACACACAGTATAGGTGGTAGGTTGGTCAGGGCACCAGCCACCCATTGAGATACTACCGCTAGAGAGTTATTGGGTCCTTTGACTGGCCAGACAGTACTATATTGGATCCCTCTCTCTGGTTACGGCTCATTTTGTCTTTGCCTACACATACACCGAATAGTTTGGCCAATACTTTACAGATTCTCCTCGGTCGTCATACACCTGACAACACTGAGATTACCAAACAATTCTTCTTCACCCAAGGGGTTAATTACACTCCACTATAATTATTCAGTGGCTACTTTACTCTTGGTAAGGGTAGAAGAGACTCTTTAGCTACGGTGAGCAGCCCTCCTATGAAAAGGACATTCTAAAATTAAACCATTGTTCTCTAGTCTTGGGTAGTGCCATATCCTCTGTACCATGGTCTTCCACTGTCTTGAGTTACAATCCTCTTGCTTGAGGGTACACTCAGGCACACTATTCTATCTTATTTCTCTTCCTTTTGTTTTTATTAAAGATTTAATACTTTATATAGGAAATATTTCTTTTAATGTTACTGTTCTTAAAATATTTAATTTTTCCTTGTTTCCTTTCCTCAATGGGCTATTGGGGCCACTGGGCTTATAGCATCCTGCTTAACCGACTAGAGTTTATAGCTTAGCAAGTAATAATAATAATAATAATAATAATAATAATAATAATAATAATAATAATAATAATAATAAACTATGCATGCTATAAAAAAGATGAGGATGAGGAGTGTATAAAGTACATTTTGCATTGCATGACTAAAGGCAGTGATCAGGTAGGTTTGATATATTTGTACCAACTATTACGTAATGAATAGAAAGGAAAATGAACCTGGAAGCAAGTAAAAATCTTAATTGTAACGGGGTATAGGAGGTAAGACAATCGATTACCCATCAAAAACTGTCAAATGAAAGTAGAGATTCAAACGGAAATATATATGCAGTTAGGTGAAGAAATAAGCAGTGATTTGAAAACACTACTGAGATAACACCTATTTTCACAGACTTGAGATGCATTTCATAAGAAAGCTCCAATCTTTTCAAGAGACTCAAACGTGTCTCAAATTGTCTGAGATGTGCCGAATAGATGATCATTATCGAGCGCAATCCGGAAGTGGGCTTCATTGAAAAGATAACTTTCAAGTGATTGAAAGCTGAACCTCGATAGAATATTAAGGCTAAACTGTGAAGTGAGGATGTCATTCGACTAAAAATTCACATTGAAGAGAAAATGAGAAGAGCACTTCAATAAAAAAAAAAAACTAACATCCAGGATAATCCACAAAATTTATCCTTCTTTCCCACTATTATCCCTAAAATACGGGATCGGCTACCTGATGCGCGCTCTCCAATGCCTTATATCAAAAGGATCCTCTTTCACCAAACCTCTTCTCTCCATATCATCCCTCGCAATATCTCGCCATCTTATTCTTTGCCTCCCTCACGACTTCTATTTTAATCTGTAATAATCATATTAACTTGCTACGCACAACCCAAATTAAACATAGAAAAAATAACTTCTTTCAGTTTTTCTATAACGTGAATATACAGTATTCTTACCTTGCATTACCATGCCTCCTACGTGCTAAAAAAATCTTCATTGAGAGAGAGAGAGAGAGAGAGAGAGAGAGAGAGAGAGAGAGAGAGAGAGAGAGAGAGGATATTTTAACCTAAGCAATATAAAGATAATCGGAAAGTTCTGAAGACGTAATCCAAATGCCCTTAGCTGTCTTTAAGTTAAAGCCTATGATGAACACAATGAAGTAACCCAAACACACATAAACCCATATATATATATATATATATATATATATATATATATATATATATATATATATATATATATATATATGTGTGTGTGTGTGTGTGTGTGTGTGTGTGTGTGTGTGCGGTTAAGACCGTGAACCTTAAAATACATAATACTGTGCGTAATTGTTAGGCAAACAATAGTTTATGTGTCCCGCACAAAATGCAAAGCCACGACAAACCATTTTTTTAAAATTATTTATTCCTTTTACATTCTATGCACAGTTTCATGACACGTTAAATCCCTTTTGAGGACAGGTTTCTGCGAATAATCAATTGGACATCTACGTGCTTCTATCTCATGGTTTGGAATTTGACTTATGCACCAGTGAGTGCGTATGTGTGTGTGTGATGTATAGATATATGTTCATCCACCAATCCGTGGGAGAGAGAGAGAGAGAGAGAGAGAGAGAGAGAGAGAGAGAGAGAGAGAGAGAGAGATATGCCTAACTCTAGCTTTTTGTCGGCATGAGCTCTTACCAACAGAGTAGATCCATACAAAGGATGGATTAATACCAGTACGAATGCAATTCCGTTATCCACAGTCTCTCTCTCTCTCTCTCTCTCTCTCTCTCTCTCTCTCTCTCTCTCTCTCTTTCTATGGCATTGGTAACACATAAAGATTCCCAAACGTAAAAAAATCCTTACTTTAAACGTATATTCTTTGTTTGGAAACAATGAAACAACAACTTAATATTGCTATATACAGTTCTCGTGGTAAGTTGGTTTTTGGGTTCTGTTTAGTCTAGCAAGGGTAGCATAAGATGGCCAGGCAATTGGTAACCTCAATTGTCCCACAAGGCTCAAACCAAACGAAAAGCTCCACAAAAAGACATCCCAAGAAAAGTTAGTATACAAAGAATCAGAGAAGCAAGGAAAATTTCCTTCCCCTTATAATCTCGTTGCCCTTAAATAGAATTTGATGAGTATTCAGGTAAAATGATACTAGGAAAACAATTATCCTCTGCAGTTACATAATCATGACTCTGAATGCGAAAGCAGATATTGAATATGAAAAAATTCCATGCATAAACATGAACAATATTTTTTGAAATTGAATTTTGTTTTAATATTTTCATATCTCCATCCCTTCAAAATAACATCGCTAAAAATATGGCTTCATTGAGAAAGAATAGAAAATACTGAGAGAATCATACCAGTGGTGCAAATAAAACTGGGCAGATTGTTTCGAAAATATGTAATCAGTTGCACCTGTCTAACAATACAACAGCCTCCATTTTGAGTTAACATACGTACTTCAATACTGTATGTGGAAATTGACAATCCTAGGACTATATGGTTCAGTGTTAGTTTCTTCCTTCTAGGGTTGAGCTTTTGAATAAAATTCAAGAAATTTAAGGTCCTATAACCTGATGCTCACTCTCTCTCTCTCTCTCTCTCTCTCTCTCTCTCTCTCTCTCTCTCTCTCTCTCTCCAGGCTATTCTACTGATTTGTGCTATTAAAAAATGACGACCTCTAAAATTGTGAAATTTCTTATCAAATTCCAACACTTGTTCTTTTTCAATGTATTTACAATAAATTATATTACATTTATGTAATATCATCATAACCAGGTGAGTTTGAATTCACAGTGATGCTGCAATATGACATAATTATCGATTGACATATGAAACCTAGAAAAGAAAAATTGTATGACTGGAGAGATTTGGAAGAGAACGAATACTCTGAATACATTACCACATCATTACATGTTTTGCTGCCAGCCTAGGGTCCTAACGCTTGTAATAACATTCCGACGGATGAAAATATTACACGTTTTGCTGCCAGCCTTGGGTCCGAACGCTTATGATAACCTTCCGACGGATGAAAACATTATATGTCTTGCTGCCAGCCTTGGGTCCGCACGCTCATGATAACCTTCCGACGGATGA
>NC_090730.1:86314479-86354479 GCF_036898095.1 Palaemon carinicauda | reverse complement strand
ATGAAAACATTACACGTCTTGCTGCCAGCCTAGGGTCCGAAAGCTCATGATAACATCCCAACAGATGAAAACATTACACGTCTTGCTGCCAGCCTAGGGTCCGAACGCTAACGCTTATAATAACATCCCGACAGGTGAAAACATTACACGTCTTGCTGCCAGCCTAGGGCCCTAACGCTTATAATAACATCCCGACCGATGAAAACATTACACGTCTTACTGCCAGCCTAGGGCCCTAACGCTTATAATAACATCCCGACCGATGAAAACATTACACGTTTTGCTGCCAGCCTAGGGTCCTAACGCTTATAACAACATTCCGACGGATGAAAACATTACACGTTTTTCTGCCAGATGAAAACATTACACGTTTTTCTGCCAGATGAAAACATTACACGTTTTGCTGCCAGCCTAGGGTCCTAACGCTTATAATAACATTTCTATAGATGAAATAAAGAAGACACATAAACCCTTACAATTTTCTCCCGACAAAATGGGTTTATAAAGAGCATCCTGATTACAGCTATTTTCAATATTAAGATTACGCCCAGTCACAAAGTGTTAAGTTACAAAGTCACGAATTTCACTGATATCTGAAAGGTTTTGATTAGTAAAGCAGGCAGTTAAAATGTGAGGTCTGTCTTGCCATTTCCAAAGAAACGGACAAGAGCAAAATTATGCATACAATCTAAGGAATTGGGGACCACAACATTATGCTTGGGGAAGGCCCTTGCATCAAAATAATACTGTATTAGATAGACACACTAATGATGGATATAAAAGCCAATCAATGCACGATCTACCCTTGTAACAAGATCGACTGGAAACTCTTCAACAAAATCGAAGGAGTTACAGTGACAAAGCGGATAAGGATAGGGAAGTGGGGAATATGGAGAGAGGAGGAGTACCCCTAGATACATTCCAGTTTATAGCCCATTTGCAGGAAATCGGGAAGGGAAGGAATAAGGAATAAGGGGAAAGGAAAGTACAGAACACGTAAAAAAGGGAGGGGCAGACCCTCGTGCGATGTTAGATAAGTATTAGGAGCCACCTGTAAGTACAGGCGACTAAGAAAAGAAGGGGAGGGAGTGAAAGGGTTTTTTGGTTCTTGCTATGTCTCCTGTTGCAAGGAGCACGTCTGCAGACTATTTGATGGTTGAAAAAGTTATGATGTTATTAATGAAATATTAATTTTAATTGTTAAATTAAAGTTTGACCTCCGCCACAAATAATGATCATGATTACGTTGAATAGTGAGATTCCTTGTGAGAGTGCATAGACCATCATCATCAAGAGATAGTTTGTCCCAGGTTTTCTGACCAAGCCTGTAGAACCTGATATTTAGAGGCTCCAACTTAGAATGCTGATACAATTCATATATTTTATTATAATATGGAGGTCTTTCTTTGTAAGCTCGCTTCAAAGCCTTGTTTTGAATGGCCTGCATTTAACTTAGAGATGTTTTGCTAAGTGCTCCAAATATTATGCTGGATATTCCCACTGTGGTCTGACTAATGATTTATACAATCTAAGATGTGTTTTGGTTGACCGACCTTTAAACCTTTTTAATTTATTGAGAGTTAACCTAGAAGCAGCTATTCTCGCCTTAACATGAATAAGGATGCCAGATATTTTAATGCTACACCCAAGTATTCATAGTTTTTGTTTAAATGGAATTCTAACGTTACCTATTACAACATCTGTGGGATTCGAGCTGATATTGAGAGAAGCTGAAATTTATTCATATTTGTAGTTATTTTCTGTTTCTTCTAATAGTTATTTTTTTTTTTTTTTGTATTTCCCGGACAGTCTCTCTATGTAGCATTGGTTTATTTTTAGTAGGGTAAGTAAGTTATGACTTTGGAGTGATCGCTTGCAAACATGATTTGAGGGCAACCCCGTGTAAGAGGAGGGGTATCTTTGATATAAAAGTTATATAGTGAAGGGGAGAGAACACTACCCTGAGGAACTCCTGACAGTAGCTGAGACTCTGGTCCTATTTATTCTTTCATTTTAATCATGGCCACTCGGTTGTCTAAAAGTTGCACAACAGTCTGGTTGCTAAATCTGGTAATTGAGTTTCCAACAGCTTGTATTTTAAACACTCGTGCCAAACCTTGTAAAAGGCTCGGCTGACTAGGTTACAACCAGATCCAAGACTTTTCTTGACTGCTATGAATTCATATAACCTGGCTAATGCAAGCCGAGTTCCTTTACCCTGGGCAAATCCATATTGATTGCTGTTTGTATGCAAATCATCGTCAAAGAATTCGTTAAACCTTACTATTATGATTTTTTCAAGAATCTTACCAGGCGTCTTGAATAGGGATATGGGTCTATAGTTAGAAACTGAGGTGAGATCTTTACCCTTTTTCCCCACGAAAGGAAATAGATAGTGCTCTCTTAAAAAACTCTGGCCAGTAACCCATCCTCATAGTTTCATTGAAGATGTCTTTTAGAAAGGCGAGCCTTGAGTTAGGGAGATTCTTAAGGCCAATTTTGTTGACTTTTGAGTGGCCTGGTGATTTGATTTTAAAACTTTTGATTACTCTGATGATATTTTGGAGTTGGTTTGGTATGAGAAATGGGTCCTTGACGTCTAGCCTACCTAGGTCTACAGTGTCATAGGGTATTATGTGATCAGCATGTTCACGAATTGCCTCAGTGGCAAGTTGGTCAAACCTTTGATTCTCTATTGGATTCATTTAAAAAAAATATTAGACCAGAATTCTCTGAAAATCACCCGATCTTGGGGTGAATAGATTTTTACGTTGTTATGAAGGATGTAGGCTATGGGTTGAGAGGCTGAACCTAAAAGTTTTCTGATCATTCGGCAGAATTTTTCTGGGTCTTTATAGGTGTCTTCACTTTCATTCAGAAGAGTATCCCAGGTTGAGATAATGAGATCGATTGATTCTATTTTGATTCGTTCTTGTATATTGTGAATGTATTCTAAAAGTTGATATGTTGGACATCGGCTACTAATTAAATCTAGGGCTTATTTATAACGAATCTGTAACAGCCTGAGATAATCTGATTTTTTAGAGTAAGGTAAGATCCTGTAAGTTTTGAGGGGGATATAGAGTTCTGAGGCTTCTTTGATCATCCCATACCAACAAGTTATTTTCTCATATATATAGGATTTATCCTTTAAGATGTTATCAGGTGCATCGTAGGTGTAGAGAGAGAGAATCATCGAGTGTGTCCTTGAAACGTTTCCAGTTGGCATTGTTGATGTCAAGTGTTGGACTAGTGACTACCAATATGGGTGTCACAGTAAGTTTTAGAATAACAGTAGATGGTCTAATGTGGTTAAAAGGCCTTGAGTGATTGAATAACTGAAGAAATGAAACCTCTTAGAGATAAAAATATCAGGCCTACTAGAACTTCTTCAGTTAATATATGTATAAAAAATCTGGTCCTGAATCATACAGAAACATACAAGACAGGTGATAAGAAAATCTCCCTTCAAGACCATCTACCTTTATAGCAAATCTTTGCACCAAAGTTGTACTGAAATCCTTTCAACCTTGTAAGAAGAGCTGATATGAAGAGATATTCATAACGTGCCCTTATAGACTGAGAAATAGGCACATACAAACAATAACTATGGACATCTATGTAAAAATGACCTATCCTCTTGACTATGTAAGAGAAACTATGTTGACAGTACAAATACGACCCAGACTGACCAACCATTATCGAAGATTACGTTTCTTATGAATCTAAGCACAAAAAAAAAAAAAAAAAAAGAAGAAGAAGAAGAAGAAGAAGATTAACAAGCACACTGACGGATCGATAGAGATAGAACTATAAAAAACAAGGTTTTGGATAAACTTTACCCATTCCTGCCTAATTGACTTTGTCAGTAGAGAACTTAGAAAGGAATAACAACTACTTGTGTCACATCAAATAACTTATTTTTGCTTCCACATGAAATGATTAAAACTCCTGAAAATCATATCTGATAATATATGGAGATATCCCACCCCCTACTCAATGCCAAGAGGAAATTGTTCGTAAAGTGACCTGCCCATGAAGTGGCAGTTCAGAATAATCCTCGCTGAGTAAAAGGACAAAATTAACATATAAAATGTAATAGAAAATAGCCTGCAAATGACTAGACAAATTAGGGTAGCACAGTGTTTACCATATACTAGCTGATATGTTTGACAGTTATACAGCATTTGTATCACATGAGCTTGTACACTGTAATGGTATTTCTGATTTTTGTATATATCGATATCGGACTCCCCTCGCACTGATAACCTGTTTAAATCTGTCTGTTCATGAATCATTGTTTGAATTTTTGTGACATTCTTGCTTGGAACGGCTTGTATATAAACTCATGATCCGTTGAAATAAAGTTAGCTGCACTTACCTTGTCTCTTTCTGTTACAACCTAACGGCTCTATCGTAATTTGCTAATCCGGGAGTGATCAATTGTGCGAGAACGTCTTATGGCAAAATGTTTAAATAGGTTTGCTAAAGGTAGTCATCTGTTCCCTAGTTTGCAGTTTAACTTTCAAAAAAGACTTGGAGCATGTGATGCCCTTACATCTCTAATGCTGTACAGAAATCCCTTGATTGTGGTCAGGAAGTTTGTATGATTGGCCTTGATTTTAATGCTGACTCTGACCGTGTTAATCTTGAGACCCATGTTTTCAAACTCAAACAATTAGGAGTGGGTTGGTCTTTTCTTAGCATCATTATTGAAATTTTGAGTAATAGATCGCAAAGAGTTATTGTTGATGGGTACCATAGTGAGTATAGCTCTAAAAATGTGATATCTGGTGTTCCTCAGGGTAGTGTTCTTGGCCCATTACATGTGATTTGGCATAGAAAACAAGCTCGTTGCATATGCAGATGATGCTACTCTCTTTGCATCAATTCCATCTCTCTGGGGTTGCTGGATCCCTTAATAGAGACCTAGCTAATATTAGTGCATGGTGCAAGTCATGGGGCATGAAGTTGAATCGTAACAAAACTCAAAATATAATTGTATGCAAGTCAAGGACAGTGACTCTTCAACATCCGGATCTCAGCATTGATATTTCTTTAACTCTTGTATAACTCTTTTAAAATTTTAGGTGAGATTCTTGACAGCAAATTTACTTTTGATAAACACATTACATCTGTCTCTTATTCAAAGGCACAAAAATTGACTTTGTGAGAAAGTCTTGTAAGATTTTTGGTGATCAATCTATTCTGAAGAAGTGTTTTAATTCTTTCATTCTACCTTGTTTCGAGTATTGGTCTCCTGTCTAGTCTTCAGCTGCTGATTCTCATCTTAATTTGTTGGACAGGAACTTTTAGAATACTGAATTTCTTACATCTTATCTAGATATTAATCTGTGGCACTGTCGTTCAGTTAGTTCATTATGCATGTTGCATAAAATTTTTCATAATTCTGACCATCTTTTACATTCAGATCCCGGACAGGACCATCCTGTTTACAACACTAGGCATGCATTTAATTCTATTAGTCATGCCTTCTCCATAATGAGGTTCAATACCACACAGTATTATAGAAGTTTTATTCCAGCTATGACCAAGTTGTGGAATGATTTACCTGATCAGGTAGTTGAATTGGTAGAAATCTAAATGTTCAAACTAGCAGCAAATGTTTTTTTTTTTTTCTTTTTTGTGGTTGTTGAACAGGCTGACATAGGTCTCTTTTTATAGTTTATATACGAAAGATGTGTTTTAACGTAGTTACTGTTCTTAAAATATTCTATTTTAATTGCTCATGACTTCTCTAAGTTTATTAATTTCCTTATTTCCTTTCTTCACTGGGACTATTTTTCCCTGCTGGAGCCCTTGGGCTTATATCATCCTGTTTCTCCAACCAGGGTAGTAGCTTAGCTAGTGAAAATAATATTAAAAACCCAAAGAAGTATATGACCGAATGTCTCTACAGCTAAACCAAAGTTGTTAAGCAATATACCTATTCTAATCAAAGAAAAACTTTTAATTGTTGTAAATCATCATCATCATCATCATCATCCTCATCATCTCCTCCTACGCCTATTGACGCAAAGGGCCTCGATTAGATTTCGGCAGTCGTCTGTCTTGAGCTTTATATCTCTAGTTTTTTTAGGATAGCTTCAACTTCAAACACACTGAATTCATTCATGGGCACATCAAGGTTTTCATCAGCTTTAGGTATATCAATCAAATTATTCCCTTCATATGTTCTATTCATAACTTCACTAAAGTGTTCCATCCAACGTTTTTTTTTTTTTTTCATCTTCTGTTGCTATAACAGAGCCATCTCTCTTTTTGAAGGGTATATGCTTCTTCTTCTTGCCCCAGTCGAGATTTCATAGATAATTCTATGAGCAATTTTCACACCATGGCCACTTCCTGAATTCATAGCTTTGTCGGCCTCATCTGCTTTATTGTCTAAATACTTTCTCCAGTCATTCCTGGCTTTTCTTTTGACCTTGCTGTCAATACTGGAATACTTAACATGCTGTACCTTGTAATTTTCATTACTTCCTCAAAAACTTTCAACAATCAATTTCTGTCTTTGTCTCCTTTTTATAGTATCCCAAGTATCATTAGATGTCCATGGCTTTCTCCTTATAACTTTTTGTCCCAGGACTTCGCTACCAACTGACTGATATATGTTCTTAATATCACACCATTCTTCATTAATTGTCTGTTCTTCGTCTCTCAAAGTCTCTAAGACTGCAAATCGATTCCTACATTCAATTGCAAACGTTTCTCTGTACTCTTCCTCTAGAAGCTTAGTTGTATCAAACCTAGGTATTCTATCTATCTTTCTCTTGGGTGCTTTCAGTTTTAATTTTAGTGTGGCAATGAGGAGCTGGTGATTACTACCAATATCTGCACCTCTATAGCTTCTTTCATTTCTCAGAGTCCTCCTTCCTTTATTAAAGGCAATGTGATCTATCTGATTTTTGTAATTGTCACATGGTGAAGTCCATGTTTACTTGTGGATGTTCTTATGTCGGAACAGAGTACCTCCAATGACAAGATTTTTTGCTGAACAGACACTTATGAAATGTGCTCCATTTTCATTTGCAACTTCACCAAGACCCTCGACACACAGTACACTCTCTATCCCTTGATTATTTCTTCCATCTTTAGCATTGAGGTCGCCAATCACAATTTTCATATGTCTCTCAAGGATCTCATCTATTTTCCCCTGCAGTTCGTCATAGTATTCATCTTCCCTTTCTTCTCTTCAGTGGAATCATTTGTTGGGGCATAGCAAACTATAATACTCATACTGCACAGCTTTGATTTAAACTTTGCTAGGAACAATCTACTATTTACAGCTCTCCTCTCAGTTAATGCCTTTTCTGTTCTTGGTGTCATCATCATTCCTACACCTTCTCTTCCAGCTCCATCTGATCTTCCTGAGTAAATATATATATATATTACTTTGGTCTAAAGTTTCCTTACCAATCCATTACAACGTGTTTCACTTAGGGCCAAGATATCCAAACTATATTTCATAAATTCACTCTCCACTTACTGTAACTTCCCAATCTGATTCATGGTTCTAACATTCCAATCACCTATTTTCAATTTTTCTTTAGTATTTATAAACCGGGAGATTCTTAGCACCCCGCTACGTCTGGGACTGGGGGCCATTCTTTCATCTTCTCTATCCATGACTGACTAAATCCATAGAGGATTCATTGGATAGATACATCAAAGGATAGCCAGTTCCGTGTGATGAGCAGTTGTAAATAAGAAAAATTAAACATAACTATGTACAATGAATAGTCATGGAATTTAAATCAATAAAACTCAAAACATTATTGTAATAAATTATACTGCAAGTTATGAAGGAAAAAAAAAGATTGAAAATATAATGTATTTAGAAAATAACTAAAAAAAATATAAAAAACATTCCAACTTTCACTTACTTTTCTCCACTTATCCTCCACACTCAGCGAATGCCAACCTAAGATAAAATAGGAAATTCATGGCGCCTATCAAATCTCTGCAGCGAGGGAAAATGACCGGGGAGCGGCCGAGTTAATGGCGCGTTACAGGAAAGGAGAACTTGAAAGCTTAAAATCTCTGGCACTCACTATGAACCACTTTGTGTGTGAGAGAGAGAGAGAGAGAGAGAGAGAGAGAGAGAGAGAGAGAGAGAGAGAGAGAGAGAGAGAGAATTACAAATTCAATGTAAATATTCAAATTTAATATTAGACAACTCGACACTTACTGTACATGGTTTGTATGATGCCGTCTATGTGCACGAGGTAACTAACTGTTTGTTATTCACTTTTACAAGGGTATTAACCTACTGTCATTTCAGAAACTACCCCACGCACATAAGGTATTTTTACTTACTGGAAAGATGGGGGAGATTTGCCTGTAGATTAATTCCAGTCCTCTGGAGTGCTGGATTACCTCTCTCTCTCTCTCTTCTCTCTCTCTCTCTCTCTCTCTCTCTCTCTCTCTCTCTCTCTCTCTCGAGAGAGAGAGAGAGAGAGAGAGAGAGAGAGAATTGCAAATAACTTAATCACCCACTAATCAACATTAATGATGGTTAGATTAATTAAATTTGAACTTAGGGTAAGTTTGGATATTATAAAATACCAAACCGAACTTGAATGATGTCCTATTCTAGGATCAATATTCAATGCCTGTCTCTGAGCAATACACCATTACTGCTCTGAATACGGTGTAATAGATTTTGATTTCCCGTTCAATTGCCATCCTTCAGTCATACTGCACTTCCAAGTTACTATTACCGTATTTTTAATCTCAACTTCTCTCTCTCTCTCTCTCTCTCTCTCTCTCTCTCTCTCTCTCTCTCTCTCTCTCTCTCTCTCTCTCTCACAAAAAATATCCCAATTATTTGAAGATTTTACCCGTTTTAAACCTACGTCCATACTATCATATAAATATCCTACATCCCTCTGCTTGCTGGACACAATAACCTCTGTTTTAATAGCATTGTCTTTATACCACCCTATCTATCCTAACATTCAATCAAGGAAAGCTCAGTTACTTCAGATAAATCCAAAAAATTTAACCAAAGTTTTTTTTTTTTTTCCCCGAGGCAAATAAGTATCTAAATCGGGCTCCATACACATAAGTATAATAATGGGGAAACAGAAAAGTGCTGGTGGCTATTCATGGGCACCAGGTAAGTACCATCTCGACTCTTCTTAAACTCTCAAGTGGTACTTGAATACTCTTCAAGAGCCATCTCCTTCACCTCTTGTCCTATCATTCCTTTCACTATATAAGTTTACATCATCAGCCAGGACTAAGGCCACATTCGATACTGACAACAAGACTTTAATTAACAAGTGACTAACCAAAATAAAACACATTAAAATTCGAGATAAAATGAGTGAAAAAATGTGTTTAGTTGAGAGAGAGAGAGAGAGAGAGAGAGAGAGAGAGGAGAGAGAGAGAGAGAGAGAGAGAGAGAGAGAGAGAGAGAGAGAGTCGTATACATCTCATCAACTAAGTTCACGACAAACTTCGAAGTGGATATACGAGAGAAGATATACTGTACCTGCCCCATTCCAATACTGTAGTGCCTTCATGCATAAAAATGAAGAGTAATTGGAGTGACCAAGAGATAATTTGTAACCCAATTCACGTCTTGCCTGCTGAATAACTAAATGATGAAAACGCTATCACCTCTGGTGTCTCTTCACATCTGCCCAATAAAACCAAAGTATCACTACCTTCATTATCTAAAAACACATTGCACTGAAAAGCATAGATCTGCTTGATCTTGGATTGCCTTTGCTTTCTTCCTGGACATACAGCGACTTGAAATAACAGGGATTTTCTTTCACACTTAATTCTTTGTGATAAACTAAAATTACCTTTGTATGGTTGCCGGCTTTGGTTCATATTCCAGCTTTATTTTAGTTCTTGTCCTCACCTCTTTGACATTAGGTTACCATCATCTACGGTTCATTGCTTATCCTCCAACGTCTTATAAAATGGATATACTTAATCTCATTATCACCTCATTCTCTAAACCTTAGTATTAATTCCTTATTTTTTTTCTCAATTACCATAAACACACACAAAAACACGCAAATGTAAAAAACGCATAACTACTGTAGGTTTCACAGGCAGTGCACCTAAAACTCACTTTCCTCTTAATGCCACTGTTAAACCAATTTAGTAGTACTGACGTGTTCTGCCCTAAGGCAGGTCCATTCATGGATTAGTCACCCTCCACAATTCTCTATTCACGGCACTGTTATACAGATAACAATTCGCATTATTTTTCAGCCTGATGCACATATATCATCAAATTAATTTTCTCCTTTGCTCTCATATTCACAAGAAGTGTTGAACAATCTACAATTAATCCTTAACATCAAATTACACTCTTCTTCACAGACCTATTCTATTGAATTTCATTGGCCCTCACACTTACACCCGTGACCTTAACGTCTTATATGAATTCCATTTCCATATTCACAAAATCCAAAATCTTTAAATCATAACTTAAAAAATCAAGACCGTCATGATAGTGACAGTGTTGCAGTTGGTTAAATAGTCAAGTGAAGACTGCTTAAGTAAACTCGCCGGGAATGGTCTCGAGATAACTCATTATTCAACAGGTTACCGATTTTCATTTGAATTAATAGGAAAAAATTTAATGTTTAAAAAGATTTTCAGCTTATGTGAATTTGCAGCAGTATATAGAATAATCAAGATACTTAACGAAAACGGGTTTAACTACAAGTTCACGAATCTGAAAATGCACGAGCGCCCTAGCGTTAATTTCTCGCGTCCAACTGTTACAAGATTCCGAATAAATTTTTATCCGTCATGTAACAGAATTACAATAAGTAACATTTTCTACAATACCATATTACAGTTCTATGTAGCCCATAATTTCCTTAAGGCTTATTGTTGCTCTTTTTATTGATTGGCTTTCCGAGATCTTTACAGCACATTTAACTTTTTCTTATTCCCCCAACGAACATTTATGAAACGTTTCAGATGGTATCCAGTTTAAAGGACATAAGCTACCTACTCTAAAAGTTGATTTCTACTACCATATTTGACTTTAAAAACCATTGGTTCTTGTGTCCAATACTAGGAAGAAAATACGTTGGAGGCGAAAGTGTATCCTACTCATCCCCAAGGATGCCAAGAAAAGATTACTATTCATAGCTTGAGATTTAACGTCGTCAAAGGAATCAACAAAGCCCTGGCCCCTGGGTTCAAGACAATGTTTGGGCACAGCATAAACGGTTAACGCATGAAAATACAGGGAATGAGAATCAGGGAGGTCAATCACATGAACGATGGAAAAAATAACAGGGAAGATATAATAAAATAAAATTCAATTTCATGGAATAACGCTTTCATCTAACACGAAATCATTTCCAATTTATAAACTAAAATCTTAAAAAAAGCAAAAAATATTTTCCAAAATATTGATAAATACTTAGATTTTCATAAATAATGCCAGCAAAGAAATCCATTCGTACACAAAGTTGCAAATGCCTTACCCATATTAAATCAATATTTTACAAATATACTGGTAAGTATTTTGTTAAAATTAAACTGGTTCATCTAACAGGTATGACTCTAAAAATAAACAAATTTAGACAAAAGAACCTGGGATGAATCCGATCAGAAAACTTCCACATTGGCTGGTTCACACAGATACACACAGAAGGCTCATCACCAGCTTATCGAGCTACCTTATATAAATTTGAACCAATTGTCTTTTTCTTGAACGCATTCCTTTGTTCCGTAGATATTGAAGACCCCTCTCCCTAACCCGGTTTTAAACACATCATTCATACCATACACAAAGCAGAACAAATCTGAAATTAAAATATTTTTCATCAATGACCTTTACTTCTATCTCTCCATAAGATAATAATCTCTTACAACACTCTCATCTACGCTGGTCATTTTACCGTATCTATGATTCTTCCTGTCACTCACCCTCTCAGTTCTTCTTATGCCACATATGCTGAACAAAGTTCTTCTCAAAGTTATTTTTTTTTTCCTATTTCATTTGCATTTAACATCTCCAATTCAGTTCCATTACTTCCATAGATACTCAAAATCATTTCCGTATATTTTGTAAACTTTCAAATACCCTCTTTACCTTACACACACACACACACACACACACACACACACACACACACACACGCATATATATATATATATATATATATATATATATATATATATATATATATATAAAACTAATATCTGTAATATGGACTCCAAAATACCAACAGTAAATAAACAATTACTTGTAATCTTCCACCATCCATATCAACATTAAATGCTCCTTTTTCTGGTCTCATTTTACCCTAAAACCTTACAATTGCTCAAAATGTTACTAAACTTTCTCCTCCTATAAAATCTTTCGCAATACTTTCACTATGATATGTAGTTTTCCCTCAATTTTCCCAATTACTTCTGTAACATCTAGAAAACATTATCAAACATCACTCAACCCATGGGCCGTTTTCTTACACTTCATCGTTGCAACTACATTTGTGTTTTTTCTGTCTTCTCACGTGACTCAATTATTAAAAAATAAAAAGACCAAAGGGAGATAATACATTTTAGGATTGGATGTTGAAATTTTGGGCCAGAGGCCAGGATGCTGGGGCCTAATAAGTCATTCAAAACCGTTATATACATTTAAATCATGTTTAAAATGTTGAAATATGATTGAACCACCATTTGGAAAAAGTACATAAAAGCATCACTGCACAGCATTCGTATATCAGAAAAAAATTGATTTAATTAAAAATACTGATTTCATGTAGATACCCAATCAGGGCATCTGCATCAGCATCTAAAATATCAGCCACCCGTTGAGATATTATCGCTAGAGAGTTATTGGGTACTTTGACTGGCCAGATAGTGATACATTGGATCCATAACTGGTTGGGGCTTATTTTGTCTTTGCCTACACATACACAAATAGTCTGGCCTATTCTTTCCACATTCTCCTGTCCTCATACACCTGACAACACTGAAATTACTAAACAATTCTTCTTTGCTCCAGGGGTAACTACTACACTGTAATTGTTCAGTGGCTTCTTTCGTCTTGGTAAGGGTAGAAGAAACTCTTTAGCTATGGTAAGCAGCTCTTCTAGGGGGACACTCCTAAATCAAACCCAATGTTCTCTAGTTCTGGGTAGAGCAATAGCCTCTGTACCAAGGCCTTCCACTGTCTTGGATTCGAGTTCTCTTGCTTGAGGGTACACTCGGCCATGCTGTTCTATCTTAATAATTTATCTCTCTCTCTCTCTCTCTCTCTCTCTCTCTCTCTCTCTCTCTCTCTCTCTCTCTCTCTCTCTCTCTCTCTCTCTCTCGTTTTTATAGTTTATATATAAAAGATCTAATCTAATGTCGTTACTGTTCTTGGTATATTTCATTTTGATTGTTTATTGCTTCTCTTGTAGTTTTTCACTTCCTTGTTTCCTTCCCTCACTGGGCTACTTTCCCTGCTGGAGACCTGAGACCTTGGGCATGTTGTTTTTCCAATTAGGGTTGCAGCGTAGCTTGTAATAATAATAATAATAATAATAATAATAATAACGGATTTAAGATCGATATGGTATTTACAAATTTGGAGCAGCTAATCCGAACGCGCACAACCAACAGTAATCTAGTAATCTGTCCCAATGAACACACTCGACCGTAGTACTACCATCTAAACCAAATTAGCTGTGTGTGAGGCGGGTATGATCAAAGCTCAAGTGTTCCTCACACCTATCTACAAATCTTAACACGAATTCACTTCTATCATGAAAACTTTTAATTACTCAACAACAGCAAACTATAGCCTCAACATATTCCAAGTTGCTTTTCCAACTATTCAATTATAAGGTTTCACCAACACTTATGATTTGCAGATGGCATAGTTGTGTTTAGTGAATTGTGGGAATTAAAAAAGATAGAAGATTTGAATAGAGAATGGAGAAATGTAGGACTGAAAATGAATATGAGTAAAACTAAGATAATGTTCAAGGAAAATCAAGACACAAAAAATAAGGTTTATAGACGAACCTCTAGAGATTGTTAAGGAATATACGTACTTAGGACAAAAAGCGTTTCCCCAGAACACGAAACCGAAATTAAAAGAAGGATAAGGATGTGATGGAGAGATTTTGGTAAACAAAATGAGATTATGAACAGTAAAATTAAATTTCCTTTAAAAAGAAAAGTATTAAATCAGATGGTCCTACCATTTCTAACATATGCGTCAGAAACTTGGTCTTACTAAACCCTTAGAACATTAGCTAGTTAAAACTCAAAGAACAATGGGAAGAATAGTGATGGGAATAACAATAAGAGGCAGAAAAAGAACACGACTATGAGAGCAAACTACAGTAGAAGATATTCTAACAACACGTAAGAAAAAGAAATGGACATGGGCAGAATATATGAGAATGAGATTATATATGGATATTAAGAATAACCGAATGGGTTCCTAGAGATTGCAAAAGAAGCAGGAGAAGGAAGAGAAGACAATTGATTGACGAACTAAGAAAGTTTGAGGGTGCCGACTGGCATGTAAATTTCATAAACAGACGCACGTGGAAGGATATGTCTGAAGTCTTTGGACTAGTAACGGCTGATGATGATGGTGTTGATGATACCTGCTATCAAGTTGTTTTAAACTTTGCCGCATACTTTTCATGATCTAAATTCACACTGCTCTTCCTATACAAAACCTCCACAAACTTTTTTTATCGGTCAAACCCTATTCATACAACGTCCTTGGCATAATATGGAATGTACCCTTATTACTTTATATAAAAAAAAAAAAACTTAATTCTTGTCACCTATTCCCTTGGAAACATTTTCCTCATCTACACATACCTTCTAAAAGTTGATCAGCGACGCAATCTTACTTGCATCATCATGCAGAAGCATCTCAGCTATAAGCCCATCAACCACTGGTGTCTTTTCATGCTTCAACCTTTTCATTGGCCCCTTTTCATCCTCAACAGTCACATCTACTATCACTCAAATATACAGAAACACCTTCCTGTCACGCATCATTAAAATTAGTCGTCTTTCCATCTCCCACATTCAAATTTTTAAAAATACTCAAACAACCCTTGAATGTATTCATTTCGACGAGTATCTTTCCATTTGGAACAGTCTACCACAATAGGGAAGGTTACGAACTGATCTAGTTTTTTCTTTGAATAAGCCTCGTAGAAATTTTTGAAGTCTTTCGATTCGTCTATATTGGGCCTATATATGGTCAATAACGATACCCACAGCTTGAATAATATTAGTCTCTTGAATAAAGTCTCATATTTCATTTAGAATATCTACGATAGTTCCCGATGAAGTTGACTTTACTCACTCACCAGGAATGGCGACTCCGGGCTCTTTAACTTGGGACATTATCGAATTGACGTTTCTATCCAGATCTAAAAATTAGTGGAATACCGTGATCAAATTTAACCCCACTAAAGGTTGCGCTGTTTCATTCCGTCCAGGGATAAACTAAATTATTTGGCTGACTTTGAAATTGTCCTTTATTTCAATAAGGTTCCTCAAACTATATAGGGATGGATTGAGAATAGGCAGAGCACCATTAAATAAAAATCTTTTGGATGTTGTTATAAAAAAATCAATACCACGATGAAAAGATGAACTGCATAGAAAACTGTCCCTTTTGAAACGATATATATATATATATATATATATATATATATATATATATATATATATATATATATATACAGTATATATATACATATAATATATATATATATATATATATATATATATATATATACATATATACAGTATATATATATATATATATATATATATATATATATATATATTTATATATATATATATATATATACAGTATATACTGTATATATATACATATATATATATATATATATATATATATATATATATACAATATATATATATATATATATATATGTATATATATATATATATATATATACTGTATATATATATATATACACATACACACGGTCACACTCAGTTCCCCCCGTCCCTCGGCCTCGGGAGATGGGTAGTAGTCATCACACCTTGTTGAGGTGAGGTGTGCGTGTATCTAAATATTTAGCAGTCATTTTTTGACGGGTCGCATACACTAATATATAATATTGACGGTGCAATGATTCATCGTAACTAATCCTCATTTTATATTTTATATTTTTCCTTTGAATCCTAGTTTAAACACGCTAATTGATGCTTACGGCAACCTTAGTCACTCAAATTGAGGGATGAACACATTTACCACCACGCAATGAGAGAGAGAGAGAGAGAGAGAGAGAGAGAGAGAGAGAGAGAGAGAGAGAGAGAGAGAGAATCATTAAGCGTCAGAGGCTTAATGTCAAATAAAAGAAAAATCTACAGTACACATCAGTAAGACATTGTCATGAACAACTTAAAAATAATTTTCACAAACGATCTAGTAAATTAATTAAATAAAATTAATCTTTCAAACAAGACATCAGTATTAGATAATTTAATAAAAGCTTGCAAAATCCTTTCCACAATATGGCTGCCAATCAGTCATCATGCTGTGGCCAGAATCAATCAATATTCTCGAGAAAACCTGGGCAATTTCTACGGCCAATCTACTTGAAAGAATCTATTATATACATCCGTGCTCATGGAAACTTGAAAAAGAAATCCAAGTAAAAAGTCACATGTTAGTTTCAAATAAATCCATACCTACTACAGGAAACTCTTTTAAATTCAATGTGACAAAAATATCCCTATTCACTTATTTTTGCTTGTAAGACGAGAATACAAAAATCTGTCACCCAACGGTATATTGAAGGGTAAAACGATTTCATTAAAATAACACTCCAAAACACCTGAATAATGAAACAACTAAACAAATCCAGAAAAACTGCAATCCAAAGAGAAGCCTGTAGTCGAGTATACGCTTATATACCGAGTTGGGGAGTAAGAAATATGTCAATATATATATATATATATATATATATATATATATATATATATATATATGTATATATATATTTATTTATATTTATACTGCTAGATGTTTTATATGTCAATTATTTGGAGCAGCTTCTTTTTAGTGGGTCAGTAAAATGAAAATTCTCATATATATATATATATATATATATATATATATATGTTTTCATTTTACTGGTATTTCTAAACAGACAAATGACCCACTGAAAACAGCTGCTCCAAATAAATTACATATAAAACCTCTAGCAGTATAAAAAATTAGCAAATTTTATAAATATTTTTCAATACGAAGGAGTTTTGCAGATGGTAAATAATATAAATCACCAGAAAGAAATAGCAGTTGAAAAATGAAAAACGAATCTCTTCAAGTGGTTCCTTTTGCCAAAACATGAGGCGGATCATCCGCTTTAAAACACAAGGTAAATGCTGCGGTTGCTCTAGTTTCACAGAAACACCACTGCTCACCCAATTACTAAAAATCAATTACGGGTCCATTTCACACCACGACATGTTACGAAAAGACAACGAAAAAATAGGGATTGGAAGTAGCCCCTACTGAAACGAATGATAGAAGCCTTACCCTTAGAGAGCCAGTTGTTGGTGGCACTCATGTTGAGTTGCACAAAAGCACAAGTCGACGCCATCGGTGCAGGCTATTCGTATGGAGGCTGCATCCCAAGCAACACACAACGCAATAACTAAAGCAGATCGTCTGATGTGTATGCAGGCGAAACGGTTTTAACCCCGCTGAGAGAGGAGAGAGAGAGAGAGAGAGAGAGAGAGAGAGAGAGAGAGAGAGAGAGAGAGAGAGAGAGAGAGAGAGAGAGAGGATTTTGTTTGAGAAGCTTATTTGTTTTGAATACATAGATCAATAATTCTCTTTAAATCTAAAGGAAGATGCTGGAAATAATTTTCCCTTGGCTTTCACCCACTTATAAATGTCCTCTTAACTCCCTTGGACACATCTTGCCCCCAATCTATTCTCTGTCGTCAGAATTTCACACACAATTAGCCACGCCCTCGAGCATCCATTACCCCATTTCCCACCTCCTTCTCCCCCTAAAGCGCCCATAATGCCAGATATCCTTTAAATACTCCTGGTCAATAATCCGTTATCAGCTGTCGACGCACCCTCCTTTTTGTTTACCTGCTTCAATAAGTCACTCCTTTATCTTGATTAACGCTTATCGCCTTCAACTGCTCGGGGACGTTCAACCTACCCCACTCTATCTCTCTCTCTCTCTCTCTCTCTCTCTCTGGGTTGAATATGCATAAGCAGGAAGAGGTCTTGTTAGAAATCTGTGTTGAATATGTAAAAGCAAGAAGAGGTCTTGTTAGAAATCTCTCTCTCTCTCTCTCTCTCTCTCTCTCTCTCTCTCTCTCTCTCTCTCTTGAAAATGGAAATGTATGACAAATTCTTGATGGGATAGTTCTCTCATAATTCTGAACTGTATCATCAAGTCAAATGCGAACAACTTTTAGACCAACTTGGGTTATTAATAAAGCCTGACTATTCTATTCTATTAAATATCATACAATTACACAAACATTAAATATACTTAGGTATGCCTACAAAATTAAGGCTACTTGCACAGCATACCGGTGCAATGAATTTGATACACGAAAAACTAAATAAACTCGACTTGGGGTAAAAATTCTAGAAAGTTGCCAATGTGTGAAAAGGAAGTCTGAGACAAACCAAATATCCAGCCAAAAGTATTTCTTTTAAAGGTTTAAAGATAAAAATATTTCCTATCACTACAAACAAATTCTAAAAGCAAAGCATCTGGTTGTTCCTTACCATTCCACCCAACTCAAGCATCGTTTTCTAAATCCATGATTCATTGGCTCTATTGACAACAGGGTTAACCCTGATTGACAATAAGGAAACTCGGGCTTAAGTCTTCCTCACAATACAATTCATACTTGGTTAAGGGATTTGCTACTTGAAGACAATATCAATAACGATTTTTTAAGGAAACGTTTTCACTATCTTTACAAGTTTCATTTAGGTGACGCTGAATGACTTTTTTTTTTTTTTTTTTTAACAAACGTACCATCAATTCAGTTGGATTTCCCACACCCTTTTCAAGATAAAACTCTCTTTATAAAATATAATTGCAGATTTTTTTCTTTCTCTGTATACCCAAAAATGCTTAAACCAGTCAGGTTTATTCTCTCTCTCTCTCTCTCTCTCTCTCTCTCTCTCTCTCTCTCTCTCTCTCTCTCTCTCTCTCTCTCTCTCTCAACTTTACAAGCACCTTTGCATCGATCATATCAAGTATTGACCATATTTCCAATTTGATAAAAGGCAATTGTGATAATCATCAATAATGGGATTTTCCACTACTTGCTTAATGTATATACATTCTAAATTAGATATCGCTAATACGTTGTCCATAATTTTTCATTCGTAAACTTAAAAGATCTTTCGGCTCTTACTGAATGATTGGCAATGTTACACCATTAGGTCTTTTCTGAGTAGGGATACCTTAATGTAGTGAAAGGGTTTGCGCATCGGCATGATCAGTAAAGCTGTACTAGTAAGGGAGCTCCATACTAGGTTGGTCTGCTGTGACTGATAAGACAAAAATCTCAACATCACCAATCCGGATTGTCCAGCCTGGTGATGTAAAATGGCCAAATCCTGAGGCTTTTGCCCTGCAGTGGATTGGAAACCGCTGCAGACACACACAGTGGTCACAAAATAAAATAAGATTCGGGAAATGTTTGTTGAATTATCTAATCAACACATTGAGAAAAATATTTTTTTTTTTTGTGTTATGTGTACGTTTTTAGTAATCTTTGAATCTAATTACTGGGTATGTTTTGTTACAGTCAAAGATTACTAAAAACGTACACAAAACACAGAAAATTATTTTTCTCAATGTGTTCATTAAAAAATTTAACAAACACTTCCGGAGTATTACTTTCTTTTGACCAGTATATATATATATATATATATATATATATATATTCATCATCATCATCATCTCCTCCTCTGCCTATTGACACAAAGGGCCTCAGTTAGATTTCGCCAGTCATAAACTGACTAATCTATATAGGATTCATTGACTAAATTCATCAAAGGATAACCAGTTCCTTGTGATGCGCAGTGCCTATCTAACTAAGGCAAGTGATCCCTGCTAGTCCCTACTGATTCCAGTAAGATCATCCGACAAGCATCGAGGGTAGAAGCCGAAGAGACATCTTGTCTATTGCCTTAAACCCAATCCATCACCCTGCTGCCACTGACTTCATCGAGATTTAGGGGGGCATTTCCTCCACACCCAAAGTTCTCGTTACTCCACCAAGTTGCTCATCTGCTTTTATTAGTATAACCGTTGGCAATATATATATATATATATATATATATATATATATATATATATATGTATATATATACACACACACACACACACACACACACACATATATATATATATATATATATATATATATATATATATATAAAATTGATGTTTAAAAGAGTATACAATGAACTTTCTGCAGGTTTAATGTGAAGTATTCCCCCTCTATTTCTCACTGACTCACGATACAAAATGTATCTTAGTCCACATAATTTCCAATTACTTGCGAATAATAAGAACATAAGTCATAGTAATTTAACTTACAGTACTTGGATATAAGAAACATCTAGTAAAACACTATATTCTTGAATAAACTTACACCTCAAGCCATAAAATGTATCGGATAATAATGGTATAACAGTGTTGATCCTGTTGCCCTTTGAATGAGAATCTAGTGTGCTAAGGTACTGAGTGAAAGACAAACATGGTTCAATGATGATTGTAGACATGCTTATTTGGAGAAGCAGGAGACCTATCATTTTTGGAAGGGTAACCGATCAGATTTTACTTGTAATAACTATACTCAGCTTAGAGCTTTTGCTATGCAAGTTTATGCCTCAACTGAAAAGGAATATAATTCAACCAAGAAAGAAACACTTTCTGGTACAACTCACGAACATAAGTGGTGGGCTACCCTTGAATCTGCATATTTTGGTGTAGATGTAGCGGTTCCTCCTTACTTAAACCAGATAGTTCTGCCACCCACTGTTCAAAGGAAAAAGCAACTCTTTTGGCTGATGTGTTTGACAGTAAGCAGAGCAATGAGAAACTTGATTTTCCCAAGTCCTGTTTTCCTGAGGCTGAACTAACTTTTCGATATCGTGAAATAAAAGTTCTCTTGATGGACCTTGATGCCTATGGAGGTGTACACCCAAATGGTATTTACCTTTGTTTTTTACCAAGATGGCAGATTTCTTACCTCCAAAGTCATCTGCTTTATTTGCACAAGTTAGCAAGAAGAGGAGCGTTTAGCACTTGTTGGAGAATTGGTAATGTTACTCCATTATGTGAATGTGCTTGTGGTAGCTCAAGTCCAACTGATTACTGCCCAATTTCCATAATTCCCATATTATCTAAAGTTTCTGAACGGTTTTTGGCAAAACGTCTCAATAGGTTTGATGAAAGTAATCCTCTGTTCCCTAGTTTTCAGTTTGGCTTTCGTAAAGGCCTTGGAGCATGTGATGACCTCCTTACTAATCTTCAGTGCTGTACAGAAATCCCTTGATTGTGGTCAGATAGTTCGTATGATTGGTCTTGATTTTAGTGCTGCCTTTGACCGTGTTAATCACGAGGCCCTTGTTTTCAAACTCAAACAGTTGGGTGTGGGTGGGTATTTTCTTAGAATCATTATTGAATTTTCAAGGAATAGATCGCATAGAGTTGTTGTTGATAGTGGGTATAGGACTGTGATATTTGGTGTTCCCCAGGGTAGTGTTCTTGGCCTATTACTTCTCATACTATATACACATGACATGTGGTTTGGCCTAGAAAACAAGCTTGTTGCATATGCAGATGATGTTACTCTCTTTGCATAAATTCTATCTCCTGAATGTACAGTAGATCTGAGGTAGCTGAATCCCTAAAATCAATAAATGTTACAAATTATGGGGCATGAGGTTGAATCCTAACAAAACTCAAACTATGATTGTAAGTAGGTCTAGGACAATTGCTTCTCAATATCCTGAACTCGGCATTGATAGTGTTTCTTTAACTCTGTATGGCTCTTTTAAAATTTCAGGTGTGATTATCGACAGCAAAATTACTTTTAAGGAACACAGTAGGTCCGTCTAATTTTTAATTGCACAAAAAATTGGATTATTAAGAGGGTCTTGTAACATTTTTGGTGATCACTCTATTCTGAGGTGTTTTAATTCTTTTTTTTTAGTATTGTTCTCCTATCTGATCTTCAGCTGCGGATTCTCATCATAATTTGTTGGACAAGAACTTATTCCTGATCTATATAATAATCTCTGGCACCATCGTTCAATTAGTTCGTTATGCATGCTTCTCAAGATTTTCATAATTCTCGCTATCCTGTTCGTAACACTATGAACACAATTAATTCTAATAGTCAGGCCTTCTCCTTCATGAGGCTCAATACCACACAGTATTCTAGAAGTTTTATTACAGCTGTGACCAAGTTGTGGAATGATCTTCCAAATCGGTTAGTTGAATTGGTAGAACTTCAAAAGTTCAAACTCGCAACAAATGATCTTATGTTGAACAGGCTGACATAGGTGTCTTTTTATAGTTTATATATGAAAGATCTGTTTTAGTATTGTTGCTGTTCTTAAAATGTTTTATTGTAATTGTGCATTACTTCTCAGATAGTTTATTTCCTTTCCTCACTGGACTATTTTTCCCTGTAGGAGCTCTTGGTCTTATAGCATCCTGCTTTTCTGATTAGGGTTATAACTTAGCTATTATTATTATCAATAATAATAATAATAATAATAATAATATAAAAAAAGGCAATCCCACGTAGTTCACTGAACTATCTGTTATTCATTGTATTTGTACTTTTCACCAACGTAGCATAACTTGGTGTATTCATCGTGGTTCGCATTGGTTACATTTTAACTAACGTCTCAAATGTTTTATCAGACTGATTGAGAATTATCTAACGTCATATCTACATTTTCTTTAAATAACAACACCAAAGACGGACAAAATAACGGGAAGGGGGGGGGGGGGTTAGACAAATAAAGAAGTCACTAGGGTGACCACGGAGGAAAAGAAACACAAACCATAAAAGCATTTGGAAGTCCCGTCAAATGAAAAACTAATTAAACGAACAAGATACAAAGTATAAGACAAATTTTACAAATGTATTATGAGGAAACTGCAATGGTATTGCTTTTCAGGTGACAAAGCTAAGGGAGCACAAAACTATCTAATGTACTTACATCACATAATGGAGTTACAAAAGCAAATGTCACCGACGTAACCATCGACGTCTTTGATGCGATATTGAAATATTGCGATATGAGTAACTAATCCTCTCTGCCATTTCCAAATCATCAGTACAAATGCCGAGAATAATTCTAGTATCGAACTATGCAAACAAGTTTTAAAGAAAGTAATATCTTTATTGTTTTAAATGTCTTAGAGCACTATATAGATAGCAAATGGTAAACCTCATTTGTGTTGAAATCTATACGGGAGATGCCATTTAATAAAAATTACGAAATTGTAATATGCTCTTTTTAAGTCTTATGAGATGCATTTCCTTAACCTTGATACCCGAATATGATCTTCATATGACATACACTAACGTGAAAAAAAAAAAAAAACCCGCAATTTCAATACAAATTTAACCAATTTGGTAAAAACCTCTCTATATTATCCTCATAATGTTAATTGGAGTATCCGCTAACGTAAAGCAATGCCTGGTGGACAATACAAAGACAGAAAATATTTTACCTTTAATGAAACCGCCTCCAAAACTCTTAAACGTTTTTACAATATACTTTGACGTAACCCTGACCTAAAACCTTTCTTCCTTCGAGAGACAGAAAGGCAAATCACTTCCTCTGGGGCTAAACCCTACCACCACATTTTCTTCCTTTTTCCTATTTTTTTTTCTTATTTTTTTCTATGGGTCCCCGTTAGAAAACTGAATTAAGTTACCCTTTCCCATTGGCATTTAAAGGAAAACAGTATTTTCTAGCCACTATAAAAGACGGAACGGAGACCAAAAACAAAACCCGGAACACAAACACACTTCGCCAGAACCTAAGGCCTCATAGTTATGTCAGTAAGAAAAGAAAAATGCAAACAAAAAGAGAGAAAAATAACTTCAGGTCTGAAGAGTACGCGAAATAATCCTCTTAACTCAATGAGATCCTCATGAGCGTTTCATTCATTTCCACTACTAATATGGATTCTTATGTCAAAACGTCCCACTAGTTGTTAAGTTCTCCTGCTTGGCTCCAAGGCATAAACTTCTTTTGATCATGGTCGGTCCCAAACAAAGGGCTGGAATATCATTAAATATCATAATTATCAAATATTAAAACCACCCGTTGAGATACTACCGTTAGAGTTATGGGGTCCTTTGACTGGACAGTCAGTACTATATTGGATCCTTCTCCCTTTGCTTACACATGCGCCGAATAGTCTGGCCTACTCTTTACATATTCTTTGTCCTCATACACCTGATAACACTGAGATTACCAAACAGTTCTCTCAAGGGGTCAACTTCTGCACCGTAATTGTTAAGTGGCCATTTTCCTCCTGGTAAGGGTAGACGAGACTCTTTAGCTAAGATAAGCAGCTCTTCTAGGTGGTCACCTCAAAATCAAACCATTGTTCTCTAGTCTTGGGTGGTACTATAGCCTCTGTATCATGGTCTTCCAATGTCTTGGGTTAGAGTTCTCTTGCTTGAGAGTACACTCAAGCATACTATTCTATCTTCTTTCTCTTCCTCTTGTCTTGTTAAAGTTTTTTAGCATATAACACCAATATCAGAAATTTCACTTTTCGTTGCTCTTTGGTCAAGTTGATGACTTCTTGGTGTTCAGCTCGAATTGACTTAGCTCAGGAGGTCTACATTTTCATCAGTGAATTCATTACTTATTAGGTTTAAGGAATTGTTCCTTTATAGACCGTGGAATGGCCACAAATGCTCGCACAATTTTTTATAATAGCTTCTAGAAAATTAACAAAATCATACATATGCAGTTAATTCTAATTGTCAGGCCTTCTCCATCATGAGGCTCAATACTGCACAGTATTCTAGAAGTTTTATTCCAGCTGTGACCAAGTTGTGGAATAATCTTCCTAATCGGGTAGTTGAATCAGTAGAACTTCAAAAATTCAAACTCGCAGCAAACGCTTTTATGTTAAACAGGCTTACATAAGTCCTTTTACAGTTTATATATCAAATATCTGTTTTAAGGTTGTTAATGTCTTTAAAAAAAATTATTCTAAATTTTCATTATTTCTTAGATCGTTTATTTATTTCCCTATTTCCTTTCCTCACTGGGCTATTTCTTCCTGTTGGAGCCCTTGGGCTTATAGCATCTTGCTTTTCCAACTAGGGTTGCAGCTTATCTAATAATAATAATAATAATAATAATAATGGAAATATTTTAATGTTACTGTTCTTAAAATAATTAATTTCTTCTTATTTCCTTTCCTCACTAGGCTATTTTCCTTGTTGGAGCCCCTGGGCTTATGGCATCCTCCTTTTCCAACTAGGGTTGTAGCTTAGCTAGCAATAATAATAATAATAATAATAATAATAATAATAATAATAATAATAATCTCAAAGTATACCTAACGAATGACAGCACCAAAAATAATATTAGTATGCAAAGATGTCTGTCAACACAAGTAGCTGACAGTCATCTAAAATCATGCATAGTTCTGATAATACAAACGCACAATTAACACAGTAAACGCGTTTTCATAAAAAAAAAAATTTAATTGGGAATACAACACTATAGTAAGCATTAACTAATTCTAATGCCTGTTGTGACAGGAATACAAAATTAAAGGTGTACCAAACTGATTAAAGGTGTACCAAACTGATTAAAGGTGTACCAAACTGAAAAACTTCTAAGGGAAACTTCAGAACGTTACAATGCTAAACTATTGCCTGTAAAAATATAAGAGTATTTTGAGAGAGTATGACTGACAAGCGTGGTACAGGTTCTACCAACAGAGAATAATGCAAACATGTTTTCGATTGCGGCTACATTTGTACTGCAGAAAGAGAGAGAGAGAGAGAGAGAGAGAGAGAGAGAGAGAGAGAGAGAGAGAGAGAGAGAGAGAGAGAGAGAGAGTTTGGTTATCAATGTTAAATTTAATTACATAACATAGTTAATAGTGTACCAATCGTGTGTCACACGATGGTACATAGTAACATTTCATTTTGTGTATATTATGCTTGTATCTTCGCTCTCCCCTCGCACTAAAAAGAACCTGAATTAACATGTATCTTTTTCTCACCGTTAACTGTTAACCGCTGTGGTATCAGTTGAACAGGAAATTTCCTGTTGCATTGAATATGAAATGATGTGTCTGTTTTTCCAACGTTAACCTTCACCGGTACGGTGTCGGTTGAACAAGAAATTTCCTGTTGCATTGAGTTTTTATATATAAAGGCGAGTGTCTCTGTAATAAAGTTACTCAGTTGCGTTCATCCTGTCTTTGAGTCACAACCTTCTGTTGGCTCGTCACATTGGTGACCCCGGAAGTTGACTCGTTCCTCCCGCCTTCCACCCCCCTCGCCCCTTCATCGTTGGTACTATGGTGGACTCTACGGAAGTTGACACTGCGGCTCCTCCATTGAAACTATCGTCATTCGCCAGCGGAGAGGCGTTTGCTTGGTTTCAGCGCGCAGAAGTCCAGTTTCGCATCAAGGGCGTGACTCGCTCAACCACCAAACCCGATTATGTTCTCGCTGCGATACCCGAGGACACCTTCCCGGAAATATCCGACAGGCTTTGTGAACAAGGAGACACCCTAATAGCGTATGACGCCCTCAAAACATACCCTCTGCAGCAGTACTCGCCGTCACCAGCCGCCCGTATAGCAAAGCTTTTTCAGCTCTCTCAACAACCGTTGGGGGACCAAAGGGCTTCGCTTGCCCTCAGGGAAATGACCAGTATCGTTCGCCTGCAACCTGCCGCAGACGGCTCTCCTCGTGAGGTGAACCTACTTCGTGCCCTTTGGATACACCATTTACCCGAACCTGTACGCGCTGCCATACCCAATGTCGATAGTTTACCCATAAAGGACTTGATGACCAAAGCCGACGTCCCTATGGACAGCCACTTCAAGACCTCCATCAATGCCTCCACTCCTGACGAAGAGGAAGCCTATTCAACGTCAACCGAAGCTGACGTGAATGCCGTAGGACATACACGCCTACCCCATGACGTGCCGAAGCGGCGACAATGCCACCCAGCACCCACCACTCGCTCGCGCCCCAACCAACGATTTCTACAGCCACTTACTGCCTCCTTGTGATCCGACGCAATCCGAAAGCATTCCTACTAAACATTCGTGGCAAAGAAGACTGGGTCTCCGTTGATCGTCTAAAATCTGCTTATCTCCTGCCAATTGACCCACCAACAGTTCGCCTCTCTAGATCAGGGCGGCCTATTTAGCATGTACAGTATGTCAATTTTAGGGGGAGAGCCATGTACCAACCGTGTGTTACACGATCGTACATAGTAACGACATTTCATTTTGTGTATATATTATGCTTGTATCTTCGCTCTCCCCTCGCACTAAAAAGAACCTGAATAAACATGTATCTTTTTATCAACGTTAACTGTGAACCGCTGTGGTATCAGTTGAACAGAAAATTTCCTGTTGCATTGAATCTGAAATAATGTGTCTGTTTTTCTCATCGTTAACTGTTAACCGGTAAGGTGACAGTTGAACAAGAAATTTCCTGTTGCTTTGAGTTTTTGTATATAAAGGCAAGTGTCTGTAATAAAGTTACTCAGTTGCTTTCATCGTGTCTTTGAGTCACAACCTTCTCTCGGCTCGTCACAATAGTATTATGAGTTCTGAGCAATATCATTTTACTTGTTGCCTCCGCCAAACGAAGTTGGAAGGAGGTTATGTTTTATCCCCTGTTTCTGTGTTTTTGTGTGATTGTTTGAGAACAGCTTTCTGGTCACAATTTTAACCGTAGAGAAATGAAACTTGCAGCGATTAACTGTTATGTAAAAAGCTGGAAATGATTAGAATTTGAAAGGTCAAAGCCAAAGGTCAAAATTACGGTCAAGCAAAATGTCCAATTTACGTAAGCAGCCAAAATAGGTTCATATTTGGGTGTCTAAATTCCACGCCAATTAATACATAAGGTCAAAGGTCAAGGTCGAGCAAAAGGTCGAAAAATAAGCGGCCGCAGCGGAGATCTACGCTCTACTGAGTGCCCCTCTAGTTGGTAATATTTCACTGCAGCCAGTGATGATTCATAACTATCGAACAACGAAAACTAAGAAAATTTGCGTTACTTTCGACAGCTTGAAAGACACGATTATAAAAAGGTTGTTATAATGAAAGGTGCTACAAAACATAATTAATCTTAGTTCATCAAAGAGAATATCATGAATTGAAATTGGCTTTATTGGTAAAGATAGTGGATGAAAGAGAAATGTCTAATATAAAAAAATAACAGAGAGACGGAAGAACGGGGAAAGGATTCGAGCAATGGTGGGTAATATGAAACTTCCTAATAGCCAATTAAATTTAGTTGCGTAAGGATAAAGAACTGCCTAAAAAGCAAGAATGAAAGATGGCATTCCTATGATGGGAATTGCTTGAAAAGTAATTGCATGGTGAAAAAAGACAGGAAAAAATAAGAAAATAATAGGATAAGTAAAAACCACAACATGGCAATGATTGCTGAAATGTTTGGAGGAAATGTATTCAAGAAAATAATATTTATTCTAAGAAATGTGGACTTGACAAAAATATTGATGGGTAAATAATTCTTGGCGGTAAAAATGCGAATGGATACTTCTTACCTGAAGAGTTACAAGATGTTGCTACTTATTATTTCAGAGGAAGGGTTTCCTAAAACTGAAAAATACACAGCTGAATAAAGCTTTACTATCAAATCAAGGACGTATTCTCATATCAATTTCACAAAAGTAAACTATATTTTACACATTTTACTCCGCACTGAAAAAAAAAAAATTCATATTTGTATTCAATATTTTTTTTTCAAACACCAACTTTGAGAAGTCTGCCAACATCCCACAATATTCAATAAGCAGTAATTTGCAATCGTCATCGCCCAAGAAAGGCACTATGTTAAGGGATCTTCAAATAATATTATGATTTGATCATAAATCATAGTTGCTTCATTGATATCAGGATAAGTCTAATTACTCTAGGACGATTCATCGTGTAAGCTCATGTAAAGAATTAACCAATCCTAATATAGAAATTCTATGTAAGGGAATCACTAAAACATATCTGAATGTATATTTCAGAGTAATTTTATATAGAAATGACACAAATCGAGAAAAAAAAGCAAGTCATAAAAAGTTGATGATTTCATCTTTACGCAACAAATGATTACATTCACATTATTATTAGCTCTGTAATCTTAACAACACACATAATTCTTCTTACTTCATCATTTTCTAATTTTTTAAGCAGTAATATTCCCATAATCCACCTTAGCATTCTCATCTCTGTTCTCTCAAGCTTTGGTTCCTCTTTTCGTATTAAAGCACAAGTTTCTGATTCATAAATTAACATTGATCTCATTACTGTGTTATAGATCTTGACTTTTACCTTAATTGGCATTTTCTTATCATATAACCCCCCTTCTACCTCCCTCTACTTCCCCTATGGTGCTTTTAACCTATTCTGAACTTCAGCCTCACATTTTATGGTAGATCTCACGTATTTAAATTGTTCCACCTGTTTTATAGCTGTTCCTATACCTCCATGTACCTTGCACCAGGTAACGCTGTTTAGCAAATAGAAAATTTTGGCCACGTTGCCTGTTAAACAAAGTAGCTGAGCTTACAAACACATCATCTAAAGCCCTTTTTTTTTTTTTTTAATTCTATGAAGAGTTGTATAGAAAAATTATTTTAGTTGATTAACAGCACTTCGTAAAATTAATAAATAATTCTTTTGATCTCAAGCTCATCGACTTTCCTTTAAAGGCAGCTTGCCAAAAGTTCCTTTTTTTCTTAAACGCAACGTTATCTGCTAAAGTATACCGTTGCTTTATATTTTTTCTTGTATAGCTATCATGTTACATTTTCTAAATGATAGGTGTTATTTCTAATTTCTCTAAGTGGTATTTTAGGTTTGTCTCCAATGAATGCCTGCTTATTCCTATGAAAAAATTTGTTCATCTTTACAAATATTAGACTCTAATTTTTGGCGTAGTAACATCACTCAATACCTCTGAAATATACCAAAATAAAAGTGATGGAAGACAACATGAGACACAAATGATAAATAACCAAACACATATCTGCTCTCACAAAAACTGTGCACATAAAAGTTCGCCGATATAGCATGCACACAAAAACCGCTAGGATTACCATCTCCACAGGAGAACAGGAAACACGAGTTTAGGAAGGACTAGACTAGAGGATGGGAAGTGAGAAGGATTAGATAGCAACCGGGAAACCTTTGGCCTTTTACTATCCTATTAGGAGAGAGAGAGAGAGAGAGAGAGAGAGAGAGAGAGAGAGAGAGAGAGAGAGAGAGAGAGAGAGAGAGAGAGAGAGAGAGAGAGTATTGATTTCTTAAGTAAAACAAAATGGCAAAATAGAATGCTTGTTTTATTACTTTTTGAAATTGCTGATATGTTTAGTGTGTTTCGTTACAGTAATATTATCCCCGGAACCAATTCCAATTGGCTATTATAAGAGAAATTCATCATCATCGACTCCTCCTACGCCTATTGACGCAAAGAGCCTCGGTTAGATTTCGCCAGTCGTCTCTATCTTGAGCTTTTAATTTAATACTTCTCCATTCATCATCTCCTACTTCAAGCTTCATAGTCCTCAGCCATGTAATATCATTGGAAGGAGAGAGGATTAATGAGGTAGAATCATTTAAATATTTAGGAACTATTATCTGTAATACAGGGGTCTTTAAAATTAGAGTTTGGTGAAAAATTGAAAAAAGCAAATCAGACAAAGGCTAGGTCAAGTAAAATTTGGAAATCAAATCACCCGAAATTATAGATAAAAATCAGACTATATATCAGTTTAGTGAGATCGGTGTTACTATGTGGAAATGAGTCACGGTATGACAATAAAACAATCTTCAATAGATTTAGTAGATTTGAGAACAAAGCCCTCAAAAGGATAAGGCAGGATAGACTTAGAAATGAAACTATAAGAGAGATTACTTTAGTAACATATGTGGATGAGATAATTTTGAGGGGTAGATGGACATGGTTTGGGCAAGAGAAACTACAGTAAAGAAATAAGATACTCTATTTCTAAACATCTTTGTGGTAATCTTCCATTCCTTACTAACTGGAAAAGACACATCCTTTTACAAAAATAAAACCTGAATCAATAACTTCTGAAATTATAATTTAATTTGGTAAATGTACATTTCATATATAAACAAAATAAACAAAATCTTACAAAATATGGGACTTGAGCCTCGTAACTAACAGAAGGGTCTCTTAAGTTATAGGAAACTTTATGTTTACATGACAGTTAAAGAGCACTACTTGAAGACACGAGTATTCAAATCTACTTGCTCGGATTGAAACGACATATCAATATAAACTAAACCCTTACTACTATAATCATCAAAGGTGAAAGATTCAGGTTAGGTTACCACAGTGGGTAACAGTCCCGAACCGGGTAAAAACGTCCATCTTTTTGTGTCAAATAAGCACGAGGACAGAACACGAACCACGAAAAGAATTCAAGTCATATTCGCAGGTAAGAAATCTCGAGTGTAAAAACGAACACCCCAACTCTAACATGTATCCAATGTTTCAAAACAGAACGTTTCGTTTACATATCATAACTAATTCCAAGCTCCGTCGCGTGAACAAGCAAGAGAAAATTACGAAAAGCAGAGAGTGACAACAGAATTGGAAGAGGAAGCAAACAGAAAATGAAGTGCATCACACACACACACACACACACACACACACACACACACACACACACACACACATATATATATATATATATATATATATGCATATGTATATATACATATGTATATATATATGTATATATATATATATATATATATATATATATATATATGTTTCATACCAAGTGGATGATATACTACCTTTAATCATAGATCTCAAAGCAAGCACGGACTCCTATAAGAATTCCGCCAATCTTTAAGTTATTTTTTTTTCCAACTGACAGAACATCACAGACGGAGTCAAATTGAAGTAAACAAATACATCTTAACACCGATAAATATATGCTTTAAAATATTCTGAATTTCATGATTACAAATTCTTAATGCCATTTTCCACCTCTTTCTTGCCAGGCAGTAGTACACTTACACAACCTGTCATAACATATGTATATAAAATGAAGAACACAAATAAAACGTGCAAAATTATATACTGTATATATACTGTATGTGTATACGTGTATGTGTATATATATGTAAATATATATATATATATATATATATATATATATATATATATATATATATATATATATATGCAGTATATACAGTATATACCCGGTATATATATATATATATATATATATATATATGTATATATATATATATATATATATATATATATATATATATATAATATGTATATATATATATATATTGCGAATATCCAAAAAATCTAGAAAAATTAAAGCAAAACAAAATCATGACCGGTTTCGTCTCGCACATTACAAGGCATCATAAAGAAGACTGATCCAGTTATAGATATTTCACACTATCGGCGCTTGCGGGGGGAATAATACTAAGAGACAGAAAAAGAATACGAAAGCAAACTAAAGTAGAGGATATTCTAACAACTGGACATGGGCAGCACATATAATGAGAATGACAGATAATAGGTGGACACTAAGAATAACAGAATGGGTCCCTAGAGATTGCAAACAAAGCAGGGTACGGAAAAGAAGACGATGCCGAGCTATGAAAGACAATAAAGTGACGCGATCGGAAGGACATGCCTGAGGCCTTTGTCCTGCAGTAGACTAGCTATGGCTGATTATACATATATATATAAATATATATATATATATATATATATATATATATATATATATACATATATATATATATACATATATATATATTTATATATATATATATATATACATATATATATATATATATATATATATATATATATATATATATATGTGTGTGTGTGTGTGTGTGTGTGTGTGTGTGAGTATGTATATGTATGTATATATATACATATACATATATATATATATATATATATATATATATATATATCGAATAAGCCATATATTAATACATTAAAGTCTGGATTCTCTTAACGACCTCAGGATCAGAGCCCCAGGCAAAATCACTCAGAGACTATAGTATGTGACCGGCCGGGTTTCGAACTGTGGTCCAGGATACTTGTATGCCATTGGCCATACCACTCACCCACGAAGGTTGAGTGGTATGGTCAATGGCATACAAGTGGCTCTGATCCCGGGGTCGTTAAGAGAATCCAGACTTTAATGTATTAATATATATGGATTATTTGAAATATGAAAAACATGTTTAAATGTGCAAAATTTATCATATATATATACATACATATATACAATATATATAATACATATATATAATATATATATATATACATAATATATATACATATATATATATACATATATATATATATATATATATATATATATATATATATATATATATATATATATATATATCACTACAACACTGAAATCTCTAAACTACAAATTCCTCCGTATACACAATTATAAGGGAATAGAGGAGTAGAATTTCTCAGCCACATTCTCCTGGAAAGAGATCATCAACCTTCTACAATAATTACCCTATGTTGCATATATTCTAAATTCCATAATTTCTGTAAATAACTCTTCCAATCTTCCTCCCATTTCTAGTTCGAAGTTGTCATTTCAAATATCCAAGGGATATATTCAGGCTGGAAAACCCTCCCATGTTTTCTGAATCTCTTAAACAATTCAAATGTGGGTGACAAAGGCACTTGGCAACTTCTGACCTAAATTTCCATATCCGCACGGCAACAATGTGGCTCTGCGAAGTTATAAATATTACTTCTATTTTGTTCAATCAAATTCGCTATTCAACATTACCCGATAATTCTGTTACAATATATAAAGAAAATGTGCAAGGGTTATTGATTACTGAAACGATTTAATCGGTATATAAATTGTACTAAAACATTTTAATTTTCGCGATTACATTTACCTTGATGTACACATTTCAACTAAATTTGTGCAGCTCGTAAGGCAAATAAGAATAATAGAACTTCAAGGGAAAAAAATTAGAAAATGTGAAGGAAAATATCCTAGGCACTTGTCTCCCTCGTCCTTTCATACCAAACTATAGTAACCCATTCGAATTTTTCCGAACCTTACCCGATTTACACGCAATGCGACCAATTTGCTTCCATTTCTCAGTCAACTTGTCTAACACATTCCACTTCTTCACCCTTCTTAAATTCCTATGACTACTGAAGAGCAATTGGCTCTCTTCCAATAAAGTTACCATGAATTGACGTTTAACTTCCTATTTATTTTTATTCTAATGGGATAACTTACAAACAAAACAGAAAATTCACAATTCAAACTCTTCATATTTTCTATTACATTACCTTTTTTTATTTACGCGCGGGGAGGGGAGGGGGGGGGCGCCTTGAAAAGGACCAAACCAAAAAAAAATGCATATTTATTTTAATTTTGTTTATCCTTCATTACCTCCGCCAACGAAGTTGGAAGGAGGTTATGTTTTCGCCCCTGTTTGTGTATTTCTTATTTGTATGTGTGCGTTTGTGAACAGCTTCCTGGCCACAATTTCAATCGTAGAGTATTGAAACATGCAGGGATTAACTGTTATATAAAAAGCTTAAAATGATTAAATTTTGGAAGGTCAAGATAAAAGGTTAGATCAAGGTCACGGTCAAGCAAGATGTCCAATTCACGTAATCAGCCATAAGTTTGGACATCGTTGTCACAGACTTCAAACTTGGTTCATATTTGAGTGTATGAAAATCCACGATAATTAATACATGTTAAGGTTAAAGGTCAAGGTCTAGGTTGAGAAATAAGCTGCCACGGTGGAGGTCTCCCCTCTACTGAGTGCTCCTCTACTTCATTCTTGTTACCCCCGCCAACGAAGTTGGAAGGAGGTTATGGTTTCGCCCCCGTTTGTGTGTGTGCATTTGTAAACAGCTTCCTGGTCACAATTTTTGTCGTAGAGTAATGAAACTTGAAGCCCTTAACTGTTGTGTAAAAAGCTGGAAATGATTAAATTTAGGAAGGTCAAGGTCACGGTTAAGCAAAATGTCCAATTCACATAATCAGCCATAAGTTTGGACATCGTTATCACAGATACTTCAAACTTGGTTTAAATTTGAGTGTATGAAAATCCACACCAATTAATACGTTAAGGTAGAAGGTGAAGGTAAAGTCAAATTCCGGTCATCAACCATTCGACCCCATAATTATTCGTAAAGTAATGAAACTTACAGGGATTATAAACTATCAAAAGCGCTGGAACTGGGAATTGATAACATTTGAAAGGTCAAAGGTCAAGATCACGGACGAGCAAAACGTCCATAACACGTGATCAGCCATAAGTTTGTTTTGTCATCCTTGTCACAGAGACTTCAAACTTGATTCATACTTGAGTGTATGAAAATCCACGTCAACAAGAAATAAGCTGCCGTGTCGGAGGTCTTAACTCTGAATGCCCCTCTAGTTTCTAGGGCAGTTAGTTTTACCCAATTATTCGTTGTTCAACACTTTTTCCCCATTTGTCCAGTCTTAGTTTAATCTTCTAAAATACCTTCAAGAAAGTTATAATCATTTACCTTTTCTGTTTCCCACTTTTGCAACTTTCATCATCATCATCATTATTATTATTATCATTATTATTATCACCATTAATTCTTGGAATCCTTCAGGAGTACTTCCTACCTTTGACAGCTTAAAAACAAGTATTTGATGAAACCTTTTAAAACTAGTTTTAGCATTTGTGAAAAAGTCGAAACAACAGCTTACAGCCCATATTAATACTGTATTTCATTACTAACAAGTTTCCCCACATTTAAATGACGCAAAGAATGAAGGATTTGAAGGGTTAGGGTTGATTCCATAAACAATTTTAAGCTCAGTAGATCTGTATTGATAACACAATTACCCACATATTACATTTTATAGCCTACGTAGCATTGCGATATACAAATCTAAATATTGAGATAGCCATTATAACGTTTTATCTTTTCCTACTCGTATTCTCTACCCTAATTCTACTCTTGAAAAACTTGGTTCAGTATGAAAATAAAGAACAATTATTGGCACTCTTTTTCAAGTTAGTATATGCATCTCTGACCAATTATATACAGCATAACAAATATTTTAAATGCCAATAATAATACGGAAAAAGCTGAGGACACGAATTTCTGATGGATAACGCATGTCTACAATCATTGCTGCATAATATTATGTTTATTTTTTTCTTTTAACCCGTTACTTCAAAGCGTCCAAAGTTTAAAGCATAACGACCTCTCCCCATGGTACACAAAGAAGAACTTACAAGTGCACGTGGATTGTGACCTCTACGAGCACGTTGTGTCCTGTCCCAATCACCAACTTTGCATTCGGATCCCAAGCACAAACAAGTGGTACAGTCTAATAACGTTATCCGTCGCCATAGCTCAGATTTCTTAGCATAAAATGGCTTCTTGTAATTTAATTCACCAACAATGCTACTCAGCCAGCAACCGAAGAGAATTAGTACAAGTCGCCAATGGAAAAAATCGAAGAAATAATAACTGTAATTAAACAAAAACATCATAATAGCGGGTAGTGCTGCATGTACGCAGTATGCATTGCTCTCTTTATTAGCATCATAAATTGGCCTTTCGCTTACTACATGACGACGGTTACCTTGTCTCTTTTCTACTTATTGCCTATTTTAACTTTTACTTCCTAATGCAAGTGCAAGGTTTTCACCAGGTTGCACCTAAGCGTTGAATGGTCTTTCCCGCCCCAGGGCCGAGCCATACAGCCCGCATTCATCCAAAGAAGGTGCAGTAACAGTCATAAAACCAGAATGTGATGTTTTTGTGTGAGCTCACTTCAATACCGATTATCAGCTTTACTCCGTCCTGTTCTATATGTTTAGAAAAAGATTCTAACGCACAACCATAAATTTTTCTGGTTTATACCATAGAGATTCTCACTCTCACATGCGCAATATGTAGGATATGATTGCTAAATCCTACAAAACTCTTCATTTCCTTTATAAAAAATATAATCTCCGTTTCCTTTTCATCAGTCACTAAAAATAAATATAAAAATAATAAAATGTGATCCCCGCCTCTCTCCCCTTGAGCATCAATTGTTCATCTTTTACAACAATACGTTTGTTTTTTGGTCGCTCACCCATCTGCAATAGAAAAGCAAACAATACTAATTGTTGTGCAAACAAACACATTTTCTCTTTCAAATGTCACTCCACACAAGGGTCTCTTTAAATGGCAGATCATATGAAACAAAATACTCGTTGCAACAAAGAATAAACATACACAATTCTTTCAATAAACTTATTCATTTTCCTAAAGAGATACAGGATATCATCATCTTTGGCATGTTGCCAGAAATAACTAACGATGACTACTAATTGTAAGTATACCAAAGTCGAAAAATACAATACAGTGCTTGACACCGTGCAAGATCATTATAAGTAATAGGGTGACCTTTTCCACAGATATTCCATTGACGAGCTTTAATCATCATATGGAACTTCGTATGTAGGACTTGAATATGTCATCCTTGATGATGCTCTCTCCAGACAATTCCTCCAATACAAAATTTCTCCTAATTTTGTCTTTGTTTTCAACTGCGTTCGATCAGCTACGTGTTGTTTTCTTATCGGTAGATGCACCGTATATCATTTTGTTCTAATAATATCAATAGATTTTGGGAATCTAAGAATAAATATATACAAGCTTATATATATATATATATATATATATATATATATATATATATATATATATATATATACATATATACATATACATATATATACATATATATATATATATATATATATATATATATATACATATGTATATATACATATGTATATATACATATGTATATAAATATATATATATATATATATATATATATATATATATATATACTATATGTTTATTATATTATTACTATTACAAGCTAAGCTACAATCCTAGTTGGAAAAGCATGAGTGTGTAAGCCTAAAGGTTCCAGCAGGGAAAAATAGTCCAGTGAAAACAGGAAATAAACAATCTACAAGCGAATTAATAAATAACCAAAATAAAATATTCTAAGAAGAATAACGACATTAAATTAGACCTTTCATATATAAATTATAAAAAACTTCAAAAACTATGAGGAAAAGAAATAAGATAGAATAATGTGATCGAGTGTCCCTCAAGCATGAGAACTCTACCCCAAGACAGTGGAAGACCATGGTACAGAGTCTACGGCACTTCCCAAGACTCGAGAACAATGGTGTGATTTTGGAGTACCCTTCTAGAAGAGCTGCTTACCATAGCTAAATTCTCTTCTACCCTTACCAGGTGGAAAGTATCCACCAGACTATTCGATGTATGTGTAGGTAAAGACAAAATGAGCCATAACAAGTGGGAGGAATCCAATGTAGTACTGCCTGACCAGTAAAGGGACCCAGTAACTCCATAGCCGTAGTTTCTCAACGGGTCGCTAGTACCATAGCCAACCTACTACCAACACACACACACACACACACACACACACACACATATATATATATATATATATATATATATATATATACATACACACACGCACATTTACATTTCCAAGTGTGTGCACGCGGCTCATGCAGTCATACTTTCATGAGTATGACCTAACAAAGTCACTGTCTGATCAAATAATTACTAAAATTTATGTCCATTGAGCATATACTCAAGATTAAATGCGTAGATCGAATCCAAACGCACCAAATAATCATCATGGAAAATTCTGATCACGGTAACAACAATATTCTAAATCAAACATACAAGAAATTAATTAAAACAACAAAAGAGAGGAGCTGCCAAGTTATCAAGTTGTAAACAGGTTATTCCTTCCACATCCACTATAACGAAACAAAATACATCAGATTCATATACTTTCTATAAACGCAGGAAGACGATACAAGCCAAACCGGAACCTACCAATAATACAAAATAACTGATTCTTCTGCGATTTAAACGTGCTTAAAGTTCACGGGATATAAAGAAATTGAGCTAGTAGTACAAATGTTTTAGTACGTTTTGTGATGAATGAAAGAAAAGGACACCTTATCAAAAGCAAAGAACAATATAAAAATATTCAATTTAGGCTAACCTTACATTCCATAAGAGATGTACAGATCCATCTTTATTGCTATCTTCAAGAAACCCAATGTCGTAAAGTGCAGTTTACACAGGACCATCAGTTTAATGAGCATATTAACACAAATAATATTTAGAGTGGTATTAAATAGAATAAAAAAGTAAAATAAAATCAGAAGTTCCAGAAGAACAGCATAGATTTACACAAGGGAAATGCACCAGATATGCAATATTCAACGTGCGCATGCTAGCAGAAAAGGCAGTAGAGGTACAGAAAGATGTTTTTATGTGTTTTATAGACTAAAATTGCACACTTCCAAATTATAGACATTTTAAAGAGCTTAAATATTGACGGCAAGGGCATTCGGCTAATTACCAACCTTTACTGGGGTCGAGAAGCTACAGTTAACATAAAAAATAATTTAACAACATGGATGGAAACAAAACGAGAAGTAAGACAAGGATGTGTAATGTCCCCAGACCTCTTCTCTATATGTGGAGAAATCATAATGAGAAGTATATCAGGAATGGAAGGAATAAGAGTTGGAGGAGAAAATGTAAATAATATTAGATTTGCAGATGACACTGTGATAAT
>NC_090730.1:86276979-86309479 GCF_036898095.1 Palaemon carinicauda | reverse complement strand
TTTCATTCCAGCTGTGAAAACCTGTCAAAGTTCAAACAGTTTGCGGTGAGTATCTTTTCATGGTTTATGTATAACTGATCTATTTCATTGTTGTTACTGATCTTAATATACTTTATATATTTTATTACTCATAGTGCCTTTCCGCACTTGACTACTTACCCTATTGGAACCCTTGGGGTTGTAACAACCTGCTTTTCAAACTAGGGCTGTAGCGAGGCTAATAACAACTCTTAGGCACATAACTATGTCCATCATATGAAGAAGTTGATTGCTTGTCAATGATTTGAAAGTTGATTAATTTGCAACTTCTTTCCGTTCCGTTTCACTGGTTTTACCAAGTCGCAATGAAAGTTTTGATGATACCCCAAAAACTTTATCTCAAGGAATAACAAGATTGTATACACACATATTTTATCCATATATATATATATATATATATATATATATATATATATATATATATATATATATATATATATATATATATATATATATATTTCTACATAAGGAAAATTGAAAGTTGTGTATATGTAGAGCATTTCTACATATACACAACTTTCAATTTTCCTTATGTAGACTACTATATATTGAGTTATCTTCGTGCTGAGGAAGATTACATCTGTAATATATATATATATATATATATATATATATATATATATATATATATACACATATATATAAATATATATAAATATATATATATATATATATATATATATATATATATATATATATATATAATCCGTTAGAAATGATAAGAACACGGGAAAGTATATCATGTAAGGAGAGTTGAGCCATGACGCATAGTGGCTGCGGCCTTCATAAAACACAATTCATTGAAGCCCACGACACAATTGGCGTGATGACAACCAGCCAAGATAGGTTTGCATATATATCACATATTTTCGGTTTGTCAAGATTATGACCTTTGAATTGTAAGTATAGGCCTGCATTCTTTAAAGAATCTTTTTCTTGGGTTTTGTGTTATCATTGATATTCATGCTATTGTTATAATTATTATTGTTGCAGTTACCAATACTGTATGGTTATATAGACTGATGGTGTTCTTGTTATGATTCTCGTGGTTGCTATGACTGTTGTTGTTGCTGGTGTGGTTCTTGTTTTCAAGGCTGTAATGGTTCTGTCATGGTTGTTGTTAAGGCTGTTTTCATATGGGTGTTGTCTCAGGAAATTCATCACATGATGGTTTAAAATCATAGATTAAACATGAGACTACCATAAAAATTACATGATTATCGGCTTACTGTTGATGATTGATATTTAGCAAAATTTTAACATGAAAGCGAGTTATGTGGCTCATACATTTCAATCAAAATTATACAGACTTTCCTTGAATATTCTCCAACAAATCTGGGAATACGAGAAAGTTGACAAAATTTGATGTTTAGGCCTATGATCCTGTTACTAATTCAAAATATGAGAGTGATGCCAGAGAACTTCAAATCAATCAATCTATCAATCAAAATATGAGAAATTAATCTGTAGGCTCGACTCACAATGATAACATTTTATACAGCAGACCTATTGTTAATATTTTCCTAATACAGGAAAAGACGTTCAAGTCAGTTTCATTTAAAATGAGCTTTGTCGGGGAACAAGTTATGAAAGTCTCATAATTAAAAAGGGCCCGATGCATCACAACTGCTCTAGGTCTTTACACTGACAACACTATAAAATATTATATTATTTAGCATAAGAAATTGCATTTTTCACTTCATGACCATTAAAGTGTGTTGTTATCATGAGCACAGAGAATATAATATACAGGAGACAATTCCTGATTGGTAATTATTTGAATAGTTAGAAGTGTGACGTTATTCTCTTCTCGAGAGTTGACCAATCACAGTGATGCTCGTGCTGGTATACTGTGGGCGTTAAAGATAACTGCCATATTTCTGTCTAACATCTTTTCTCCAAGTAAGCTTCCCGCAAGAATAATTGAATGAACTAACGTTGTTATCAAATGCAACAGCCAATTCTTATAATTCAGTGTACTACTCTCGACTACAGCCGCCTAAATTTACCTCTGAAGAACCTACAATTGTTTGTTTTATGTGATTACTACAAGAGTTCGAAGGCACGTTCAGATTTAAAATCTACAACGCCCATTTGAATTTACACTTCACAAAGCACCATATTCTTTTTTTTTTTTCTGCAAACTTGTAAATGTTACTCAAACCAGGTGCACTTGTCGAAATCATTTTTGTTTTCTTACTAGTATTATAAATATAAATTGCAATTGCAATCCGCTGCCAAATACAATTACTAACATTCAACAATACCACTCCAAAAAGGGGTTTCAATCATATATCTATCATAGACCACCTGGGTGTGTTATACGTGTAGCATAGCTATATAAACAACAAATTGCGTCTTTGTAAACAAGGATACAAATGATTCCGTTACGATAAAAGTTAATCTCTGATATCACGGTCATATTACCGTTGTGTGACTAAAATTAGAATCCCTTGATAATAAAACGCTTAAGAAAGAGAAGGTGGAGCGAAATGCAATCTCTCTCTCTACCTCCCTCGCACACAACGCTAGCAAGGGGAAAGTGCGTCCACTCTGCAAGATGAGGCTGCAATATATCAGATGCAAAATAGTAAAGCGATAGGGGATAACCCGATATTCATTGCTCTTGCACCAATCCCCTCTGGAATCATCACTTGTTCCAGTCAGGAGGAAACTGTGTTTACATAAAAATTGATAATGAAACGCCAAATCCAATATCTCCAATAGCAAGTAAAATTCAATTGTATTCATAAACTGCAGGACAGCTTCATTTGTGGAGTAAATCTCATATAGTTTAGCATTACAAGGTAAAATTTCTATATGACCCTAGACCTTATTAATCATAATATTATCATCAACAGAATCATTGCTATTTTGGGGTCTACTACGAAATACATTGAAATCTCATCACCCACAAATGATATATCAGTCTTTACATTCAGACATGAAAATTATAGATCTTGATCACTAGTAGCTTAGCCAACAGACGGGAAGAGACATTGGGATAGCAAGCAGTTCGTTACACTATAATACACACACACACACACACACACACACACACACACACACACATATATATATATATATATATATATATATATAATATATACTGTATATATATACATATATATATATATATATATATATATATATATATATATATATATATATATATATATATATACAGTACTGTATATCAAAGTTCAAAAATGAAAAAAGTTTAATAATAGGCCTACGCCTCTGAACATAAATATGCTTTAAAGTCCAAAAAGAAAAGCCATTTTCTGGTAAAGAGGGGCGTCGAGGGAGAAACAAAATCCCCTTCGGAAATGACATTATCTCCAAAAGACCGTGTGACCACGGTACCCTTTGTGCATCGAGCGCCTATGCTCCACGAAAACCAACCTTACCACCACATGGGAAAGCTCCAGGGAGGAAAAAGAAATATAATATCGGTGCCTTATTGGCTATGCCTAGTAAAAAAAGAACTAAGAAGGAACTGGTACATACTCATGTAATATAATAAAAAGCTAAACTCTGGATATGGTGAAAAACAATAATTTTCCCGCTGCAACAAATCTCTCTCTCTCTCTCTCTCTCTCTCTCTCTCTCTCTCTCTCTCTCTCTCTCTCGAAAATACAAAGATATAAGAATAAAGATCTTTTAATGAACCAGTCCAAGGTGCACTAACATACAAGCAAAATAATCAAATCACGATGACAATGACCTAAGATATGTACAATGGGACGGTAGTAAACAATACAATCAAACATCGCACAGAGAGAGAGAGAGAGAGAGAGAGAGAGAGAGAGAGAGAGAGAGAGAGAGAGAGAGAGAGCAGCCTGAAGTATGACCTACGTGATTTGCTCCCCCTCCCCGGATTCCCCTTCCCTTTTGGCAAAACCTTTATCTTTGGAACGGCTGTTACTCTTACGAAAGGAACGCAAAATATCGATCAGGCGAACCACACTGTGGGTTGACTTTCGGCGTCGGGTGTGCACAAGGGGAAGCAGATGGTTGGGACGATGAATGGGGGATGTGAAAGGGAAGAAGCATAAGAGGGTGGCAGGGCTACAGCTAAACCGGAAGGTGAGTCTCAACAAAATCAATATTTTTGCAAAACCGCTGTGGTATTAAGCACAACCAGAGAGAGAGAGAGAGAGAGAGAGAGAGAGAGAGAGAGAGAGAGAGAGAGAGAGTATAACACTTTAAAAAATCAGACGGGCCTAGGTTAAATGGACCTATCAAAAGGAAAGAGGTAGTAAACAATTCAGATGCTGAGACAAAGGTGATCATGATTTAAGATTGCTTCTTTCAGCAAATTCTAAAAGCATGTCTCCTCTCTTATTTCTTATGCCTACTTCAAATTTACCAACTGCTGATTTTTCTCCCCCTTTTGACCTACGTTAGCACTGAAATCCCACAAAACAAATGAAAATTAAGTCCTACGTTTTTTTTTTCAGATATTTCTAAGATAATCATAAATAAATTTCCATAAAATTCCTGTTTCTTCCTCTGTCTGGGATGCTGTTGGTGAATAGGTTTGAATGATCTTCAGTTTATACATTTTTTTTTTTTTAGTCTGGTGAGCAATCCTGCAAATCTATTGCAGGATTACAAAATTCTCGTAAGTTACCTGTAAGATTTTTATTAACAAGAAAACCCACTCCCTCCAATTTCTTTGATTCTTTCATGTCCCTCTGTAGTAAAATATATGGCCCTCTTTTAACTCTGAAAGATTTCCAAGTCCTTATTTATATTTATATATATATACATATATATATATATATATATATATATATATATATATATACATACATACATATATACATACATACATATATACAGTATATATATATATATATATATATATATATATATATATATATATATATAGAGAGAGAGAGAGAGAGAGAGAGAGAGAGAGAGAGAGAGAGAGAGAGAGAGAAAGAGAGAGAGAGAGAGAGATCTTACAGTAACACACGCAAGACACTTCCTTTCTGCTATTCTTCTTCATATTCATATGCTATACAGTCTAACGAAATAATGACTTTATCCCATTGTAACTGATATTAAGTCGAACATATGTTAACCTACTTTGCCTTAAATACTTCTAAATAATATCTATGGGTATGAGAATGATTAAAGACTACATAGAAATAATCCTGATCTAAAAAAATATAATAATTTATGGCGATTTTGATCCCTAATATTGAATTAATACAGATTTTGCTATAGAATGCAACCATCAAGAACTTCCGTAACTGGCCAACAAAAGAGAACTCTTTCTTCAGTGTTCATACTTTCACCAGACAAGAAATATCAGAGCATTTTCAAGAGTCAGAGGATTTTTTTTTCTTAACTGACAATACAAAAACGTATGGGAAGAAAAAAAAAACTATGTACTTACAATTTGAACAGCTATTGCAGGTTTGAAGAATATTAATTTGGGTTTGCCGAATATTTACAAACAATGAAATAAGTTTGTTTGTGTGTAAATATATATGTAAATATATATATATATATATAATATATATATATATATATATATATATATATATATATATATATATATATAGTGTACGTGACCCGTCAAAAACGAAAACAATATTTAGATAGATATGCACATACACGCAAACCCTCACTCTCGCTAGGGTATGACTACTTCTTCTACTCCTCCCAGAGGGACGGGGAGAGCTGAGCGTGAACGATAAAAATTATATATGTTATAATCCAAATGGTAGTTTTCCTTTTTTTTTTTTATTAAGACTGCAGAATTCTAGCTCCAAACTTATCAGTTATTTTAAGCAAATTAGAAAGAAGAGGAGCTTTTAGTACTTCTTGAAAAGTTGGTAATATTACTTTTCCACTATGTAAATGTGCTTGTGGTAGCTCAAGTCCAACTGATTACCACCCAATTTCCATAACTCCCATATTATCTAAAGTTTTTGAACGTCATTTGGCAAAACGTCTAAAAAGGTTGCCTGACGTTAATCTGCAGTTCCCTAGTTTGCAATTTGGATTTCGTAAAGGCCTTAGAGCTTGTGATGCCCTTCTTACAATCTCCAATGCTGTACAGAAATCCCTTGATTGTGGTCAGAAATTTCGTATGATTGGCCTTGATTTTAGTGCTGCCTTTGACCTTGTTAATCATGAGGTCCTGGTTTTCAAACTCAAACAGTTGGGAGTGGGTGGGTCGTTTCCTAACATTATTATTGAGTTTTCAAGTAATAAAACGCAAGTTGTTGTTGATGAGCCCCATAGCAGTAGTAGTAGGTTGGCCAGGACACCAGCCACCCATTGAGATACTCCCACTAGAGAGTTATTGGGTCTTTTGACTGGTCAGATAGTACTACATTGGATCCTTCTTTCTGGTCACGGTTCATTTTCCCTTTGCCCACCCATACACTGAATAGTCTGGCCTATTCTTTAAACATTCTCCTGTCCTCATACACCTGACAACAGTGAGATTCCCAAACAATTCTTCTACAGCACTGCAATTGTTCAGTGGCTACTTTCCTCTTGGTAAGGGTAGAAGGGACTCTTTAGCTATGGTAAGCAGCTCTTCTAGGAGAAGGACACCCCAAACACAAGCCATTGTTCTCTAGTCTTGGTTAGTGCCATAGCCTCTGTACCACGGTCTTCCACTGTCCTAGGTTAGAGTTCGCATGCTTGAGGGTCCACTCAGGCACACTATTCTATCTTATTTCTCTGCCTATTATTTTGTTGAAGTTTTTATAGTTTATAAATTAAATATTTATTCTAATTTTTGTTACTGTTATTAAATATTTTATTTTGATTGTTAATTAATTCTCTTATTTCTTTGTTTCCTTTCCTCACTTGCTATTTTCCGTCGGATCCCCTGGGCTTATAGCATCTTGCTTTTCCAACTAGGGTTGTAACGTAGCAAGTAATAATAATAATAATAAAGGAATGTGATATTTGATGTTCCTCGCGGTACTGTTCTTGACTCGTTAGTTTTCATGCTGCCAATTCTCATCTTAATTTGTTGGACAGGAACTTACGGTCTATTAAATTTCTTATGCTTAATCTAGATATTAATATCTGGCATCGTCGTTCAATTGGTTCATTATGAATGTTGCATAAGACTTTTCGTAATTCTGACCAGCCTTTACATTCAGATCCTCCCGGACTACTATCTTGTTCGTAACACTAGCTATGCAGTTAATTCTAGTAGTCAGGCCTTCTCCATCATGAGGCTCAATACACAGTATTCTAAAAGTTTTATTCCAGCTGTGACCAAGTTGTGCAATGATCTTTCTAATCGGGTACTTGAATCGGTAGAACTTCAAAAGTTCGAACTTGTAGCATATATAGGCCCTATTTATGTTGAACAGGCTGACATAAGTCTCTTTTATAGTTTATATATGAAAGATCTGATTTAATGTAGTTGCTGTTCTTAAAAAAATTCATTTTAATTGTTTATTACTACTCATATAGATTATTTCCATATTTCCTTTCCTTACTAAGTATTTTTTCCCTATTGGAGCCATTGGGCTTATAGCATTCTGCTAATCCAGGTTAAGATAGTAATAATAATGATATATCTATCTATATAGTCAGATAGCTTCTCTTTATTATATAGGGGAGATTTTATATATATATATATATATATATACACACACACACACACACATATATATATATATATATATATGTGTGTGTGTGTGTGTGTGTGTCAGCGACGATTATCTCTCACTGTTGCGATACCAGATTGAGAAAAAAATAGCGAGTACGTGTTCTTGCATGATTGGTAACTTTCTAGAGTGTGTTACCTTCCATATTTTTGATTAGTTAACTGAGGTTTGAAAATATAATTTTAGAATCGTTACTTTAAGACGTTAATTTTAGTCTCTAATCGTCATCAAACACAGCTTTTAGAACTCAAATCTAGACAGTTTGTCCATGTCAAAAAGAAAAAGAAGAAGAAGAAGATGATGAAGGAGGAGGAGGAGGAGGAGGAGGAGGAGGAGGAGGAGGAGGAGGAGGAGGAGGAGGAGGAGGAGGAGGAGAAGAATCAAGTGACACGCTAAATTTCGTGACTCCTGACGCACAACATCTGGTATATTGCAGACATTTTTCCGTGTATCTGAAGCACGTCATAAGGTTAACACTTCTTACAACAAACCAGATTTATCGCATATCCTGTCTACTTGTCTCAGGTCAGGATATTCAAGGTGAATGAGTAAGTCAACCAGTAAAATAGCTAAAAAAAAATTACCAAAGCTCGTTTGTTTTACGTTTAAAATGGTCTCCCCCAACCTCCTCCTCTCTCAAAGCCATAATACCTAAAAAAAATTGTCTTGTTTATGATTACTTCTAGGAAATAAAAAATAAAAAAAAAACATAATCTGCCAAAAGGAGGCATTAGGAAGCCTTGTCATGTTAAAAAGAACGACTCGAAAAACTAGCGAGACACATCGACGTCAGAAACGGGTTATATTTCCTGCAAGAAACGGGTGACAATCACGATACCTTAATCTAAGCTTCAACAAGAGACAATACACATAACCACATATCATTGGCTTTGGGTGCAATACTCGGCCTCAAGGACACGTTGAATAATATGAATAAACTTGAATAAAGACTAAATCAAGAAAGGCAGGCGGAACGTTAAATTGTTGTAACTTTAGTGAATAGTGTAATAAAATAAAATTTATTGATGGCTGTCAAAACATCAGGACAGAAAATCATACAATTCTAAACAATTAATAGACACGGCGTAAACCAGACATTGAACACCTATATCTCAAAAAACAAAATACAACATAAAGAGTAATCATCAAAATTATGAATTGAAAAATGCAGACATTACGAGTAACCCATAACAAGCAACAAAGTTAGGATTCAAGGTGGTAGTAAATCAAAAGTTAGACATAAATTAATTAAATAAAGATGATTATCTAAAACAAAAAGGTATTGAATGAGACATATGCAGACAATAAGTAAAAATTATTAGAAATTGTGATTATGCGTTGATACATTTTACAGAACAGGAGTTGCATTCAATTTCCTCTTATATCAATTTACCTATCTAGATTAACTAAAAATTTACGTAAGTAAATAATTCAAAAGTAAATTCAACACGTCTATTCATGGACATTTCTAGGTGCATAATTCACAATTACCAATTATCTTTACTATTTTGTCTGCAGGTCTAATCGACACATGCAGTGACGAAATTACCTGCTTCTTGAATAAAACAAGTTAAGATCATTCTAAAAACAGAAACAAATAAATGTTACAATAATTTTCTTTCATAAATTCGAGTTCAAAATTACTAAAAATGTGTCCCAAAAATTTTGGCAAGTGAGATAAGAAAAGAGACAGAAGAGCACAGCAAAATGCTTTACCCCATGCTTAGGAAAACAGAACAAAAGTATTCAAGAAATTGCGTCCTCACTCATTAGAGCAGAGCAGTTAACCAAAATGTGGTTTACATATCCTCACCCTCTACCACCCAACTCCCGAAGAGTACTGACCCCTTCCCCAAAACTCACTCAAGTCCGGGATGGATAGTTAAGAATTGAACAACTTAAACACTACTTTACTTTCAAGGTCTTGCCAAATCTCAATTTCTACCTCTCTTCATTACACCTAACGAATAGGTAGAAACTTAATATGTTAAAAAAAAGTTAGTTTTTTTTACATACCTACTTGCAAATAAACACGTACATATAAATAAAAAAAAAACAGCACAAACTAACAGTATTTTCAACCGCAAACGAGTCTAGTGGCTTCAAGCGTATGTGGCACTTGCACACACACACACACACACGCACGAAAAAAAAAAAAGGGTCACACCTTCTGGAGCAGGAGCAATCAATTCAAAAGGAATAAAGGCCTAATATGTTTGTATGAATGCGTTGGAATATTCTCTTGCATATTTACATATAAAACCGAAGACAATATATATGTGTGTATGTATATATATATATATATATATATATATATATATATATATATATATATATATATATATATATATATATATATATATAAGCATGCAATTATCTATGACTAAACACGATTTGCACATTGTTGTAGGCAAGTGAGATGTGAACCCCCTTAAGAATCTTGTCGACGTACAATAGGATCTGATCATGCAGACTATCAGGAGCACTTTTAATTTACATCATAGTAAAAATAATACACATTCAAGTTTTCCCTTAGTTGTCACCAGCTCTGGTTAGTTGACACCCATGCCTCACACATCCTATTAGTTTCTTCTATCTACAGCACTGGGTTTAAATCAACAATTATTAATTTTGTAATGTTTTCTCATGAAAGAATACAACAAATGACTGCAAGATGCTTACAATAAAACAATATATAAAATTAAAATAATAATACTGGAAATTTTTAAAAATTAAAATCGACATTACTAAAGACACGAAACTGGTAAATTTCCACACAGTTACATTAAATTATATAAAAAACTCATCGCGTTTGCTACTGCATACTACTGATACAGATAAGATATAAGCCCCTTGATATAAACAAGCGAGTATTGAAATTGTCTAAGATAATTAAATAATACCATCTATTTCTAGTTTAAATTAATTGAAAATCTGAAGAGTCAAACTAAGGTATTATAAAAAAAATTTATGAAATACGAAAGCTTTCGAATACAAGGGAGTGTCAGAAAAGGACACTTCAAAAAGTTGGTCATACATATAAAACCTTTTTCATCTTTAAAAAAAAGTTAAATTATCTTCAAAGAAATCTAATTTGAAATAAATAAATACCCTTCATTAAAAGCTACATACAAGCCAAATTGACCAGTATTACTGAACACTAGGACTGAAAGCATTGCAGTGTGATCTTATCATAAGAGAAAAATACGAGGCCACTGCAGTGTCCCATAATATCCCAATCATAACCGTTGACAAGGAAACCACCACCTAAACCTGACTCGGAAGCAGCAAAATCGATCGGCAATACATCCATCCCCAGCAGGGTTTAAAGACCGTTGATTCCACGAAATGAATCTAATCAAAATTCACTCACATACGTAAGTCAAGCTATGTTGTTAACAAAGCTCGTATGTCCTCCTTGAAATATGCTAGAAAGGGGAAGAAGGAAAACAAGGTGGTTATGTGTTTGGAAAATAAACAATGCAGTAGACAATTCTTGTTTTCATTCCCTCCAATATTTACAGATTATGGAATATTCAACCGTTGAAATATTGCCATATATACCATATATAAAATTTCAAGACAAAAACAATCTGATATAAGAGTATCATAAGTCACACCAAATAAAATTACAGCAGTACATATGTTTCCCTTACAATAGCAGCTGTTACTCTCGTTAATTCAAGTTGTGCTAGCATTGGCTCTAGCTCGCGCGAACAGCTCACAGAGAGAGAGAGAGAGAGAGAGAGAGAGAGAGAGAGAGAGAGAGAGAGAGAGAGACTCGATGGGTTCCATTTTAAAGAATTTCTCAAATATTTGTTGTCTCACTTAATACCGTCACTTCCAAGCCAACCAATTTATCCTCTATTGTTTTTTTTTTTTTTTTCAAGGCTAAATTGAGGATAGTCTAATCAGTAGATGACAGACTTAGCTTTCTCAGTGACCTTTTTCAAGGCTGCTATCAGACATATCGCCTAAACTTGGGATTTTTCAAATGCCCAATTCCCTCATTAAATTTTCATTATATTTCAAATGCCCAATTCCCTCACGAAATTTTACTTATCTTTCAAATGCCCAATTCCCTCACTAAATTTTCAATATCTTTCTAAGGCCCAATTCCCTCATTAAATTTTCTATATATTTCAAATACCTAATTCCCTCACAAAATTTTATTTACCTTTCAAATGCCCAATTCCCTCATTAAATTTTCTATATTTTTCAAATGCCCAATTCCCTCAACAAATTTTCTATATCTTTCAAATGCTTAATTCCCTCACTAAATTTTCTATATCTTTCAAATGACCAATTCCCTCACTAAATTTTCTATATCTTTCAAATGCCCAATTCCCTCATTAAATTTTCTATATCTTTCAAATGCCCAATTCCCTCATTAAATTTTCTATATCTTTCAAATGCCCAATTCCCTCATTAAATTTTCTATATCTTTCAAATGCCTAATTCTCTCAATAAATTTTCTATATCTTTCAAATGCCCAATTCCCTCATTAAATTTTCTATATCTTTCAAATGCCCAATTCCCTCATTAAATTTTCTATATCTTTCAAATGCCTAATTCCCTCAATAAATTTTCTATATCTTTCAAAGGCCCAATTCTCTCAATAAATGTTCTATATCTTTCAAATGCCCAATTCCCTCAATAAATTTTCTATATCTTTTAAATGTCCAATTCCCTTGCTAAATTTTATTTATCTTTCAAATGCCAAATTCTCTAACTAATTTTTTTATATCTTTCAAATTCCAAATTCCCTCACTAAATTTTCTACATCTTTCAAATACCCAATTCCATCACTAAATTTTTTTTATACCTTTCAAATGCCCAATTCTCTCAATACATTTTATATATCTTTCAAATGCCCAATTCCCTCAATAAATTTTCTATATCTTTCAAATGCCCAATTCCCTCATTAAATTTTCTATATCTTTCAAATGCCCAATTCTCTCAATAAATTTTCTATATCTTTCAAATGCCCAATTCCCTCATTAAATTTTCTATATCTTTCAAATGCCCAATTCCCTCATTAAATTTTCTATATCTTTCAAATGCCCAATTCTCTCAATAAATTTTCTATATCTTTCAAATGCCCAATTCCCTCATTAAATTTTCTATATCTTTCAAATGCCCAATTCTCTCAATAAATTTTCTATATCTTTCAAATGCCCAATTCCCTCAATAAATTTTCTATATCTTTCAAATGCTTAATTCCCTCACTAAATTTTCTATATCTTTCAAATGCCCAATTCCCTCATTAAATTTTCTATATCTTTCAAATGCCCAATTCTCTCAATAAATTTTCTATATCTTTCAAATGCCCAATTCCCTCATTAAATTTTCTATATCTTTCAAATGCCCAATTCCCTCATTAAATTTTCTATGTCTTTCAAATGCCCAATTCCCTCATTAAATTTTCTATGTCTTTCAAATGCCCAATTCTCTCAATAAATTTTCTATATCTTTCAAATGCCCAATTCCCTCATTAAATTTTCTATATCTTTCAAATGCCCAATTCCCTCATTAAATTTTCTATATCTTTCAAATGCCCAATTCCCTCATTAAATTTTCTATATCTTTCAAATGCCCAATTCCCTCATTAAATTTTCTATATCTTTCAAATGCCCAATTCCCTCATTAAATTTTCTATGTCTTTCAAATGTCCAATTCCCTCACTAAATGTTATTTATCTTTCAAATGCCTAATTCCCTCACTAAATTTTCCATATTAAGAGAGGATACAAAGCACCATGGAAAAGGGAACCCCGTACTACACACTTCTTAATCGCTTAGTAATGCATAAATTCGTTGTGAATAACATGGGTTCTGCTTAATTTGGGATGTGATTACTTCTTTGTTTTAACTATTATAATCGATTACAGTGATGCCATACAAAAGTCCTTAAAGCTGACTATGAGGATTAAGAATTGGCTTTTAACTTCTGTAAGATATCCTAACAACACGTTCCTATGGCAAATAGCTGTTTTCAATGTCGGAACTACAGTACATATATGGAAAGAGCTCAATAAAGATAACAGAAAGCCCGTATTAAAAAAATAGAAAATGTATGTACAGATATCTAAATAAAATACATTATAAATAAGCCAAGAGAATTCTCTCAAGGTATCTCTTTTCAACAAAATACATAAAAGTGAAATACTATACTGATAGTATTATATTGCAACTAGAAATGAAGCTGTCACACTTCAGTAGCCATTCAATATTTATTATTAAATGCTATTGAGTCTAACCCAAGCTTCCTATCTTACCTCACTCCATTTTCCTGTATTTCACAAACCACTTTAAGGACAAACTGCAGAAATACGTAGAAATCTAAGTGTCAGTTGTCTTTTTCTTATGCAAATTAGCAATGAGAAGAAATGGCAAAAAACAATTCTCAACACTATTTGTCAAAGGACGTGAAAGAAGTGTGAAAAAAAAATTTAACTGTGCTTCGGGTATTTTCTCAGTCAATTCAAACCTAACGCCTTAAAAAGTACGTGAACTTTTAATAAAACAAACCTCTGATTTATGACTCATATCCTAAAATGTATACATACGCAAATCATATGAGGGAAGAGAGAAATTGCTACCCCAATATTTCAACAACAAAAGAATCCTCCCATTAAGGTATCTTGAACATAATGAAATTTCAATGGAAAAGCATAGATCGACTAAGACAACTCTTAACAGTTTTAGCGAGATAAAATATATCAATTTGCAGGTTCTGATAGAATGACAATACATGATCTGCAGTTAAGTAATTATATAAGGACGAACCTGTTAACTTAGGCGTCACAACGAGACTATAGGCAATAGGTTGGCCAGGGCACAAGCCACCCGTTGAGATACTATCACTAGAGAGTTATTGGGTTCATTGACAGGCTAGACAGTACTACACGAGATCCCTCTCGCTGGTCACGGCTCATTTTTTCTTTGTCCACACATAAACCGAATAGTTTGGCCTATTCTTTCCACATTCTCCTCTGTCCTCATATACCTGATAACACTGAGATTACCAAACAATTCTTTTTCGATCAAGGGGTTAAATACTGCACAATAATTTTTCAGTGGCTACTTTCCTTTTGGAAAGGGTAGAAGAGGCTCTATAACTATGGTAAGATGCTTTTCTAGAAGGACACTCCAAAATCAAATCGTTGTTCTCTGGTCTTGGGTAGTGCCATAGCCTCTGTACCATGGCCTTCCACTGTCTTGGGGTAGAGTTCTCTTGCTTGAGGGTACACTCGGGCACGCTATTCTATCTTTTTTCTCTTCCTTTTTTTATTTATATAGTTTTTACATAGAAAATCTATTTTAATGTTGTTATTGTTCCTAAAGTATTTTATTCCAATTGTTCATCACTTTCTCTTGTGGTTTACCTATTTCCTCTTTTCCTTTCCTCACTGGGCTAGTTTTCCCTGTTGGAGCCCTTGGGCTTATATCATCCTGCATCTCCAACTAGGGTTGTAGCTTGGCTAGTAATAATAATAATAATAATAATAATAATAATAATAATATTATAATAATATAACTAATTTCCCTTAAATAAAAAAGGATGACATAAAACAATGAAACATATCAGTCTACAATAATTCACAACCTAATAACATCCAGAGTATAGGCAAAACTTGTGTGCCGAGACAAAAACATTCTACAAATATCACAGGGAAACTAAACTGTCAAAAAAATCTTTCTCGGAAAACTACTTTGGCCATTACAGTAATTAAGTCCTGAAGTAATCCCGTTAATAAGAACTTACATCTCTGGAGAATAACACTCCTAGGCGCTTTTTGATAAAGATCAAATTTCTCATTTCGACTGAGAAGAACAAAGAGGTGGTGACGGCGAAGGCGAGAAGGTGGAAGATGAACAAGAAACGGTTGGGTAAAGGGGAGGAGAGAGCGAATGAAGAGAATGACTTGTCAGTTAGCAGTGACGGTGAATATACAGTTCAATTTACCAATACTTGTTTTACTCAAGGCGTACTGAAGATATGCTTACATCAGATGACCCTATGTGCCCAATGTCTTGGTTCCTCAGATGCACGTTTCCCTCAAATATGAGAGAGAGAGAGAGAGAGAGAGAGAGAGAGAGAGAGAGAGAGAGAGAGAGAGAGAGAGAGAGAGAGAGAGCGGAGTAACCTGCATCTCTGGGACTAATAAACTTAGACGTGACCTTCTTTTGACAAGATAATTAGAAATGACAAAAGTAAATATGCCCAATCATAATGATCAGTTATACAAATACAATATCATTGATAATGGCCATGCAACTACGAAGACAATCAACGAAACGTACTAATTACAAAAACTGTCAATTTTCTAACCTTACAATAAAATTTATTACCATGTACACATGAAAAAAAGGAAAATTACAAAATGAAAATCCATAGCCAATGTTAATTTCTATAAAACAGAATATCAAGTTACTTAGTAATTAGGATAATCTGTCTTTGATCAGGACGAATAAAAGCAAAACATTGATATCATAAACAAACAACGTGGGTCTTTTTGTTATACAAGATAAAAGCACCCAATCCCATTAAAGTTTTATTAATTTGCATCCCGATGTTTTGGAAAAGTTCTTCTCTACATTCCCATCTGTAACCACCTCTTCTTTTAGCATCCTCATGAGAAAACAATAGATTGACCTCGATTCAATTCACACTTCGGTTACAAGATGGTCCGATGCAGTTTTCGCACTGTTGTTATATCAGCTAACAAACACAATCGCTAACAAACAACAAATAAACTCTCTCTCTCTCTCTCTCTCTCTCTCTCTCTCTCTCTCTCTCTCTCTCTCTCTCTCTCTCTCTCTCTCTCACACACAAACACATACACAAAGCGGCATACATCTGTATAGTTAGGATTTCTCCTCTCTAGCGAAAAGCCGGAGCAAAGTGAAATGGTTTAGGGTCGTTCCAGTGACACAAATTTGCTTCTGTTGACCTAAACAGGGAATTAAGTATCTAGTTGAACACTTTACTAAGAAGCAACAAGGGCGGCGAAGGGTATTTAACTACTAACTTCATTTCAAACACTCACCTTGAGTTACCCCTACTAAGAAATAAATCCATATGGAGGCGGGTTTTCCCCCAACATCACGCAGTTCCCCCTAATAACCGCCGGATAAAAGATAAAAATAATTGTTACGGTCACTGAATCGTAAATGAACCTCACTTATGAGAACTTTCAGAGTATCAACCATTTCATACAGCCACAAAGAACGTTCATTACCCTTTATTCTGCTCGAATGCTCCAACTTCCTTGTTATAAAGGTCCATGCTTTCCAATATCATCATCACACCATCTATCCATACTTTCCTAAGTCTTTCTTAACATCGAATTAACATATATTTTTCCACATTCCTATCGTCCTCCATTCTTCTGAGATTAACAAACCATCTTAAAATGCTGTTAATCCACTAATCTGCGTTAACTTTTCACTTTTCATTCTCTGCACTTCTTACTCTTTTATACTTCTTACTCCATAATTATTACACTAACTTTAAATCTCATCAGCTTTGGGCTTCTTTTTTTTTATTAGCATTAAATTTCGTCCAATAAAGGACAACTGGCAGAACAATACATTCATACATGCCCACCTTAACTTTAATACACTAGTCTATTTACAAACTTCTGTGCAAACCTTGCTAACTTTCGTGCTTCATCTAGTCTGTAAAATAATTTTTGATCCCACCACCACCATCTGTTACTTATTCCTAATTATGTTTTACTAACCAACTACTTCTATACCACAAACCCAATATCTGCATTTATTGCTCTGTCTTTCTGGACCATTTAACCTTCAAAATTTGCTGACATTAACTCTAAATTTTCCTTCCTAAAAAATATGTTTGAATACACCCTCATAGAATATTTAATGTTGATTATTAATCACCGCAGTAAGCAGGCAGGGACATGCATACGATGATTAATTACAACGCCATAGCAATTTTGTAAGCAGATGAGTAATGGAGAGTGAAAAAATTCTTCCACTACAGCATTATGAAGTTTTTAATGAATTTCAGTACCCGCCTTCGCAAATATTCCCCTTTCAATTACAAACGCTGTTGATTATTCGCAATCCAAATTCATACCGCGATGATTAATTAGTGAAAACAGTACCAACACAAACTAGAGAGAGAGAGAGAGAGAGAGAGAGAGAGAGAGAGAGAGAGAGAGAGAGAGAGAGAGAGAGAGAGAGAGTTAGTTCGTAAAACATTGGTGACCAAGAAAATTTCAATACGATACATTGGTTGAAGACGCATTCACGCCTTACCTAAACCGTTACAAAGAACCACTAAATGGCCCCATACGTCAATATCCTTTCATAATTCTGAATTTTGAGCCTGTTAATAGTACAAAGAGGAGGATGAAGCTTAGGACACCTGTCTTACAACAGTCGCAACTATTCGAATAAAAACGAGACCAGCAAATAATAACTGATTTGCCGTAAGTGTAGTGGCCTGTTGGTAACGTGCTTGCTGGTGATCGCCAGACTAGGTTCAAGTACCGCTCAAGCTCGTTAGTTCCTTTGGTCGTTGCAACCTCATTATCCTTGTGAGCTAAGGAAGGGGGTTTGGGGGAGTCTCTAGGTCTATCTGCAAAGTCATTAGCGGCCATTGCCTGGACCTCCTTGGTCCTAGCTTGGGTGACGGGGGTTTGGGGGCTGATCATATGCATATTTGGTCAGTCTCTAGGCACTGAAATGCTTGATAGGGCAATGTCACTCCCCCTTACCTCTGCCATTCACGAACGGCCTATAAACGTTTAAACATGGTGTACAATAACATAGGCAGTCCAGAGCCAACGTTATTATGAAAAATTTGATGATTTCTTAATCTAACTAAATAAATCAACAAGCAATATAAGCGTAAATATGGCCAGATAAACATGGAATAAAATTCCCTTATAAAGTACTATAACATCGTCATGAATACCTAAAAATAAAGAAATATTCTTTGTGGTCCTGAATAACTCCATTAATTTTTTCCACACCAAACACTAGCGTAAAAATAGAGAGAGAGAGAGAGAGAGAGAGAGAGAGAGAGAGAGAGAGAGAGAGAGAGAGAGAGAGGGGCTGCAATAGTTGAAAAGAGTAGTTTACAATGTACTGTGGAAGTTGGACAAAATTCCTGGAAAAACAATTAATTCGACGCTGGGGGCTGTGCCACGTCTCTGCTGTTGCTTATTCTTCTGGGTTCTTTACGGAGCTGTAAAACTTCCCTGGTCCTGATTACCTTCTCTAGTCATTCAGTTCCCTCTCAGACACCTCATCTGCTGATTCAGTCGACCTGTGAATCACAAGCCATGAATCATTGCTTCATGGATGAGTCAACGTTGAGTAGCGTTCCATTACACCTTAAGGTAGAGCAGTCACATGCTTGGTCACTGAGCACCTTTTTATTTACATTAATATTCGTGAAAGGGCGGGGAGGGGCATTTATTCTCCTGCTCATCTTCATCACTCATCGGCTATGCTAAGGAATATATTTCAAAAAAGCCTATTTTCATCTTAATTGAAACTTCCACAAATCAGATGGTACAGGTGCTTAAACACTAACTAAATTATTCTGTTATCCTGTAAGAAATATAAAATCCTGCAAAACATTTATTCATATCGAAAATAAATAATGAACAAAGAATACAATAATTAACCAAATTAATCAAAACCCTGCAATTGAATGATCTTTAATTTAACACAACCGATAACAACACATGACAAATTCAAAAGGAGGAAAGCGTTTTACCTTGCCAACAACACCTTAATTAGAGAGAGAGAGAGAGAGAGAGAGAGAGAGAGAGAGAGAGAGAGAGAGAGAGAGTTATTAATCACAGCTGATGACAACACTCATTCCCCTTTAGTTACTGTTGTAATAAATCACCCAGACCCACCAACGTCAACCATTTTTATTCAGATTATAAAATATGTACTAAGATCTCCATTAAGCAACCATGATATACAATAAGCTTACGTAACATTTAGGTTAATTAAAAATTAAGTTCGTATCCTTGCACATAGGTTTTTACGTTCCTATGAAGAACAACATATATATATATATATATATATATATATATATATATATATATATATATATATATATATATATATATATTGTACAGGAAATTTAAACAATAACCAAAATCAGCTAAAGGCAACCTTCCCCCCCCCCCTCTCAGGAAAAACTAACCACGTCACCACTGAATAAAATGTAGGTAGCGCTGATCTTTGCCCCCATTAAGTATGGGTAAATAAATAATTCTTGATAGTCAACGATACCACTAATATTTATAAGATAGAGGAACAATATTATATTCCTTCATTCTCTTAAATGCTCTACCGAGATACCTACATGGAGCTCTCTACCAAGTATTCTAGCGAGAACGCTTATTTATAAAGCTAAAATACAAAAAAAAAAAAAAAAAAAAAAAAAAAAAAAAAAAAAAAAAAAAATTGAGGGACTTTCACTATCAACTTACCTTGGAAATTATATGGCGTCATGATAAACCATGGAGACATTGTTATATAAGGGTTTACGTTAACAAGCCATCCATGCGATATGAACTTCGACTTTGGCGGATGGAGGCAGGTATCCATGGGCCTACCACTACTGAAATCACAGAGGAGGGTGGCGTTGGATTCATCGATGGCAAAATCTTCCAATTAGAGAAACGTGCAGAATGTCCTGCAGATTTGGTACTCGGGGTTATTTCACCGCCCTTCTGACAAGGCACTGTAATCCATTCCCGAGCAAAGGTGGCCAGTGTGTTTTTGGTACGGGCATTAAAGACAGACTTCAGTTTACCAGGGATGTGTTGAATGGTACAGGTGTACTAAATACAGAAATGGCAGAGAGATGTTGGTGTTGATGGGCAGACCAGGGGTTATACTGTCGAGTGAAGGCGTGCACAAGGGGCCTCTGGTCTGTGCATATGACGAAGGATATGCCCTCTAAGAAGTGGTGAAAGTGGCAGAGCCAAATACACCACCAGTACTTCGCAGTCGGAGGTAGAGTAGCTGGATTCCCTCCAAAAACGTCACTGGTATCAGTGGAGAAAAGGGAAAGGTGAGAACTGTAGCAGTAGATTGGAATTTCTTTGTGTTAAAGAAAGCTACCTCCTGAAGGGGGACCTTCTTCAGGTTTTTTGGCTTACCCTTGAAGGAGTTGTAGAGGGGAGGGGGACAGTGGCGGCAATGACTGGTTGGTTCAATATACCCAAATATTCATGCAGTGCTTTGACAGGTAAAGATGTGGGGATCTTCTGTACTTCTGATACCTTCTTGGGGAGGGGTGGAATGCCTTCAGGAACGATACATTGACCTAAGAATGTCACTTCCTTAAATTTCCTGGCACCCGATAATAACCCTTCAGGAGGTCGAGGGTCGAAAATGCTTAAGAGCACTGTGAAGGTACAGTTGGTGGTGATGTCGAGTCGACACTCTTGGAGAGGGGTTATTGGTCTAGCTCCGTCTGCCTGTTATGATGCCTGTAATCCTTACAAGAGTGTAGGGATCCATCCTTCCCCAGGACGATGTGAAGGTTTAAAGCCTTTTGAATTTTTTTTCTTTTTCAGCTAATGTGTTTTTAGCAGTAGCCAAAAGGTCTTTCAAACATTGGGGGACCCTTCATCTTGACATGGTGATAGATACCAAGTTTGATGGGAACCGTAGGAGTCTTCCACAGTTTGGGCTGGAAGACGTCAGGATATAGAGTGAGAATGTGGGCATAGGCATTCGTAGGAACACTGATGTAGAGAGCAAGGTTAAAGGGATCAAGTGATAAAGGTGTGGATGAGTAAGTGCTGGCTTTGACTAAGCATTAATGTGCGACATCGACGAGGTGGAAATGGACTAGGAAATCTTCATCAATCAGAGGCAGTGTAATGTAGACATAGTTATGGGTGGCCCCGGACGACAATGTAACGTCTAGTAAAAGTGGGTGGGCATAGCATATCCAGTGGCAGTGGTCATCAGCAATTTTGGAATGAAAGGGTCTCGCCCTTATGAAGGAACTTGATAAAAGAGAATGACAGACACCAGTATTTACCAGAAAGTGCACATTAGATACTGAATACAGTTACGCAAAAATAAGTGATTAATTTATAGGGAGGCCACCACCACAGGCGATGGCCTGAATACACGTTTTTTTTACCATTGCCATCCGGTAGCACATTTCTTAGCAGCCACCTCGAATCAGGAGAGGTAGTTGCACAACTATAGGTGAGAGGCATCATCCAGTGGCTGTTGGTTGGAAAGCAGGCATTGGACAGCACAGTTGCGTGGTGGACGACTTCATCGCAGCCAAGGCATGTCACTAGGTGGGTATTGATCTCCTACAGAGAGTCAACACAGCTTCCTTGGGTGTCAAATGGTTGTCCTCTTCAGTAGGATTGGAGTTGTTGAGGAAGTTCTTCATGGTGGAGAAGTGGCTGTCCACATGGGCATCGCCTCTAGTTATGAGGTCTTTCATGAGCAAAGTGTCAACATATAGCACAGGAAACCCATTCTCTACAGGACCTTCACTGTCGTTATAGCTTGTTCGTTCAGAGTATTCAACGTTTCATATCACATATTGCTCATTTACCGTTGAATCGTCACTGTCATACGATTCATGGAATAAGAAAGTCTTCAGTATCCTCTTGAAAACCTTAATGTCTTCAATCATTCGGATGTCTCGTGGGAGCTTATTGTATAGTCTCGGGCCACATATCTAAAGGCTCTGGACCCTACAATAGACACATATCTAGGTTCCAATAGATTGAAACCATCTGTAACTATATACGTGTCGACACAATTTGTTGGCTGAGCAATATGTAGCAATTTTGGACGACTGGTACTGATAACTTGGTGGGTTATTGTACATATTTTGAATACAATTCTCGCTCTAATCGGCAGCCAGTGTAAAACAATTAGTATAGGGGTGATCCTTTCTCTAGGTGGGACACCTTTTATCCATCTTGCTCCTCTGTTTATTATGTTTTGTAATTTTGGTAAATTGTAACAGATGGAGTTGCAGTAGTTAATCCTGGTAATAACACAGTTTATTTCAAGTTTCTTTACAGAATTTGCATCCAGGTACCTTTTTATAAAAGGAATATTTCTTAGATGATAATCAGCAGTTTTAACTACTTCATTTATTTATTTGGGCATTGAGAGACAAGTTACAGTCAAGTAATACACCTAGATCACGAAATTTACTAGATATTGGCACCGAGTCATTATTTATGTTTATTTGAATATCACTCAAGCTTCTCAAGCTGTTTCTCTTACCCACCACCATGCATTCAGTTTTGTTCTCATTTAATTTTAGTCGTTTAATTATCATCCATTCTCTGCCACTATCAAGGATTCGGTTTAGAGTTTCAGTAGTGTCATCTATATAATTTATGGAGAAGTAAAATTGTGTGTCATCTACAAATAGTTTGAACTTCACACTATGCCTTTGTAGTATTTTCGATAAGCCAACAGTATAGATGCAGAATACGATTGGCCAAGTACACTCCCCCGGGATACCCCTCTGTTTAAAGGTTCATATGATGAGTAAGAGTTTCCAATTTGCTCACAGTAATTTCTACCAACCAAGTAGTCTATTAGGTATTCGAAAGCTTGATCTTCAACGCCGATGCTCCGTAGATCATTTAGTAGCAGTTAAATTTCAGATAATATGGAAGTTATGGAAATTGGGTTGTAATCAGTTGGACTTGAGCTACCACAAACACATTTACATAGTGGAGTAACATTACCAATTATCCAACAAGGGCTAAAAGCTCCTCTTCTTGCTAACTTGCACAAAATAACAGATAACTTTGGAGCTAAGAAATCTGCAGTCTTTATAAAAAACAAAGAAAAATTACCATTTGGGCCTACACGTCCATAAGCATCAAGGTCCATCAACAGAGCTTTACTTTCACAAAATCGAAAAGCTAAACTAGTTAGTTTAGCATCAGGAAAACAGGAATGAGTATGTTAAAAGTTTCTTGTTACTCTGTTTACTGTCAAACACATCAGCCAAAAGGGTTGCCTTTTACTTTGGAGAGTGAGTGACTGAGTCATCTGGTTTAAGTAAAGGAGGAACTGTTGCATCTACACCAAAGAGTGCAGATTTAAGGGTAGTCCACCACTTATGTTCCTGGGTTGTAACAGAAAGTTTTTTTTTTTTATTCATAGTTAGATTGTATTCCTTTTCAGTTGAATTACAAACTCTCTGAGCAAAAGCTTTAAGCTGAGTATAATTATTCCAGGTCAAATCTGATCTGGTACTCTACCAAAGGTGATAGGCCTCCTGCTTCTCCAAATAAGCACGTCTACAATCATCATTGAACCATGGTTTGTCCTTCACTCAGTACTTTAGCACACGAGAAGGGATACGCCTATCAACTATGTAGACTAGATTCTCATTCTAAGGGACAACAGGACCAACACCATTATACAATTGTGAACAATTCATGCCCAAAAGATCATGCAAAATCCCATTCCAGTCTGCTTGAGGTTTCATATAAATCTTACATGAGTATGATACATCAGGGACAGGCTGCTCAGTCTTCACTACTAATGAAATCAAGGCATGATCAGATATCCTGACTGGAGAACCAACCTTACTTGTTATAACACCAGGGGAGTCAGTGTATAGGAGGTCCAAGCAGTTACCAGACCTGTGAGTAGCTTCATGTATGATTTGCTTACAGCCTCTTTCAGAGGCAAAGTCTAAAGGTCTTAAGCCATGGCGATCGGTAGGAGAAACAGAACTTAACCACCACTGACTCCAAAAATTCTACGAGTCATCTTTATCACCGACCCAATAAATGATAAAAAATATTTACCACTGACCCAAAAAATTCTATGAGCCCTCTTTATCACTGATCCAAAAAATGCTAACATATATCTTCATTACTGACTCTAGCAATGCTACGTGCCTTCTTTATCACTGTCCCCAAAATGCTAAGAGCTATCTTTATCACTAACCATGAAAATGCTATGAGTTCTTTTTATCACTAGCCATGGAAATGCTACGAGTTATCTTTCTCACCGAACCTAGAAATAATAAGTGTCATCTTTATCCCTGCCCCTCACCCCCCCCCCCGCCCCCAAAATGCCATGAGAATCTTTTTTCACTAACCTTAGAAATGTTACGAGCCACATTACTCACCGACCTTCAAAATGCTGTGGATATCCTCATCACAGACCTCAAAAATGCTAAAATCCATCTTTATCACCAACCCAAGAAATGCTATGATCCATCTTTATCACAAACCCAAGAAATGCTATGATCCATCTTTATCACTTTCCATGGAAATACTACAATCTATCTTTATCACAACCTAAAATGCTTGGAGCCATCTTTATCAACGACCTTACAAATGTTACGAGTCATCTTTGTCACTGACCTAAAAATTGCCACAAGTTTTCTTTAACACTAACACCAAAAATGCTGCAACCATCTTTTACACTGACCTAAGATATGCAACTATCCCCCTTTATTACTAGACCCAGAAATATTTATAGCCATCAATGATGCCAGAAATTCTACTAAGCATCTTCATATAACCCCAGATATGCTATGAGCCATGTTCATCACTGACCACAGAAACGAAAATGCACGAAGTGAACCTCACCACAACACACTACGGTAAATTCCCCCAAGTTGGGAATTCTGTCCAAAGACACTAGAATCCCCGCTTAAGGTGGACCCTAGAAATAATAATTACTGTCCAGATAAAAGACAGCCTTTTAACCCTTCGTTATTACTCTTAAATGTCGCGAACCGAAAAATGGACTCATAATACACAATGTGAAAAAGGATAAGAAATAAGGTATAAGTGTATACGGGTCGGTCTGGGCGGGCATCACATGCAGATGAAAAAAAAAAAAAAATTCCTCCAGGACTCTTTTAGAGAATGATCAATCATACTTAAAACTTACCAAAAAATAGTTCCAAAATGTTAACATATTTCTCTCGTTACAGTGATCTTCATATCTGGTTACATTACCTGACAATGATTACTAGACGCTTAAGAGGTAGCACGCATATAAGAACAATATTACAAAAAATATAAGCCATTATCTGATCAAATCAAGAATAGTAGTACAAATGGTCCTTCCATGATCTATTGCTATGCAACAAAGTGAAACAAATTCAAAACAAGTTATCGTAAGGACAACCATTTTACATAAATAGAAAAACAGGAAAGCTGATTGTCAGTCTATATTTGAGAGAGAGAGAGAGAGAGAGAGAGAGAGAGAGAGAGAGAGAGAGAGAGAGAGAGAGAGAGAGAGAGAGCAGTTTTTGAAAGTCATAATAGAAACATTAAGCTTAAAAGGGTAATCACAAACCCAACTTCATAGAAAGAAAACACATTTGTGAACCACAAACATATGCAGATAACAAATGGTGGACTACAAAATATTGATCACGTTCGAATAAAGAAAAACTTTTATCATGACACTACCGCCAGAAAGTTATGGGGTCCTTTGACTGGCCAGACAGTACTACATTGGACCCTTCTCTCTGGTTACGGTTCTTTACCTTTGGCTACACATACACCGAATAGTCTGTCATATTCTTTACAGATTCTCCTCTGTCCTCATACACCTGGCAACACTGATTACCAAACAATTCTTCTTCACGAAAGGGGTTAACTACTGCACTGTAACTGTTCAGGTGCTACTTTCCTCTTGGTAGGGGGTAGAAGAGACTCTTTAGCTATGGTAAGCAGATCTTCTAGGAGAAGGACACTCCAAAATCAAACCATTGTTCTCTAGTCTTGGATAGTGCCATAGCCTCTGTACCAAGGTCTTCCACTGTCTTGGGTTGGGGTTCTCTTGCTTGAGGGTACACTCGGGCACACTATTCTATCTGGTTTCTCTTCCTCTTGTTTTGTTAAAGTTTTTATTATTTATATAGGGATTATTTATTTCGGTGTTGTTACTCTTCTTAAAATATTTCATTTTTCCTTGTTACCTTTCCTCACTGGGCTATTTTCCCTGTTGGAGCGCTGTGCTTATAGCATCCGGGTTTTCCAACTAGGGTTGTAGCTCAGCAATTAATAATAATAATAATAATAATAATAATAATAATATCGATGATGTGCACAAGTGACTGGATAATGCAAAACTGAAAAAAAAGAAACAAAAAATATTCACAGAATATCATTTTCCTAATTATTTTTAAATAAATACGGGGGGAGGGGGCTGAAGGTTATAGCTTCTTCTGAGGGGGGAAAGAAGACATGCGTGGCCTTGAATGGCACACGGGGGCGTCCTTGGATGAAGCGACTGTAAGTCAATCTTATACAACTCGGCACTGATCGGTTGAACAAGAAATTATCACAGATATATAAATCACATTATTCAATGCTGATAGTCTCCTCTCCGATGATCTACTGGAATTTAGACCGGATGAGAAACATTAAAATTAACCACTTTATCACATGGCATGACACATTACACACGACGCTAAGAAATAAACAAGCATACACACACACACACACACACTATATATATATATATATATATATATATGTACATATAAATATATATACATACATATATATATATATATATATATATATATATATCATATATATATATATATATATATATGCCATAACTAGTCCACTGCAGGACAAAGGCCTTAGAAATTTCTTTCCACTCCCGTCTATTCATGGTCTTTATGCTAGTCTATACAGGCAAATTTTCTTGGCTCGTTAATCCATCGTCTTCTCTTTCTTCCTTTGCTTAGTTTAAAAACTCTAGGGACACATTCTGCTATGCTTTTTTATCTGCCATTCCCATTACATGTCCTCCCCATGTCTATTTCTTATCTGTCATTATCGTAGGTAGTGGGTTGGCCAGGGCAACAGCCACCCGCTGAGATACTACCGCTAGAGTTATGGAGTCCTTTGACTGGTCAGACAGTACTACATTGGATCCTCATCTCTTGTCACAGTTCATTTTCCCTTTGCCTTCATATACACCGAATAGTCTGGCCTATTCTTTACATATTCTCTTCTGCCCTCATACACATGACAACACTGAAATTACCAAACAATTCTTCTTCACTGCACTGTAATTGTTCAGTGGCTTCTATCCTCTTGGTAAGGGTAGAAGAGACTTTTTAGCTATGGTAAGCAGCTCTTCTAGGAGAAAGACACTCCAAAATCAAACCATTCTTTAGTCTTGGGTATTACCATAGCCTCTGTACCATGGTCTTCCACTGTCTTGGATTAGAGTTCTTTTGCTTGAGGGTACACTCGGGCACACTATTCTGTCTTATTACTCTTTCTCTTGTTTTATTATAGTTTTTATAGTTTATATAGGATATATTTATTTTAATGTTACTGTTCTTAAAATATTCTATTTTTCCTTGTTTCCTTTCCTCATTGGGCTATTTTTCCTGTTGGAGCCCCTGGACTTGCAGTATCCTGACTTCCATCTTGGGTTGTAGCTTAGAAAGTAATAATAATAATAATAATAATAATAATAATAATAATAATAATAATGTCTTCTCCATGCCCATTTCTTATCTGTCCTCCTCATTATATGTCCTACCCATGTCCATTTCTTTTTCTAACTTGTTGTTAGAATATCCTATACTTTACTTTGCTCTTGTATCCATGTTGTTTTTTTCTGTCTCTTAGTATTATTCCATTATAATTCTTTCCATAGCTTATATTCGAAGGCTTAGGTAAGGCTTCAAGTTTCTGATGCATAAGTTAATACTAGTAAGACCATCTGCTTAAATACTTTTCTTTTTTAGAGAAAGTGGCATTTTACTTCAAATCATCTCATTTTGCTGATCAAAAGCTCTCAATCCCAAGCTTATTCTTTTAATTTCCGTCTCATGTCTTAGGGATACACTGTTTGTCCTCTACAGGTTCGTTCATAACCCTTATTGGATGTTTTTGCATTTATATTGACCATTACCTTACCTTTACTCATATTAATTTCCAGTCTTACATTTCTGCTTTCTCTATTAAAATCTATCTTTTTTTGCAATTTCTCCCATGATCCACTAAATAAAACTACTCCATCTGCAAATCTTAAGTTGATAAAGTTTTCCCTATTAATGTTAATTCCTAAACGAGCTTATGCGCAATATCTGGGATTGAACGTGGTCCCAAACATTTCTAGTGTAAGCTCTGAACCAGTCGGTCACGGCACCCCTGCTACCGCTTAGATCTACTGGAGGTGGTAGGACCATGTTTCAGTAGATTCTATCACCCAGACATGATACGGATTCGGGCCCATAAGGTGGCAGTTCAGAGAGAGAGAGAGAGAGAGAGAGAGAGAGAGAGAGAGAGAGAGAGAGAGAGAACATTTAACAAATTATTTCTTCCTGGGAAATGACCCTAATAGTCGCTCTTCCTTTTTAATACGATGGCTATTATATGCAATATTCAAGAAACGTTGGTGCAGTGGGGAAAAAAATTCAGCAGAGTAAATGCGTCAAAATTTCAGACAGCAACGGGCACACCAGTATCAAGTCACGCTATGGCAAATTATAGTATTATTTTGCTTCTCTTTATTGTAGGCGAATGATTAGGAGATAACCAATTCAGATAGTTTATATTCGAGAACATTCCATATGCTCGCCTTAACTGTTTAAAATTGACATGCACACAGAGAGAGAGAGAGAGAGAGAGAGAGAGAGAGAGAGAGAGAGAGAGAGAGAGAGAGAGAGAGAGATTGACTTCAGTTAAACTCCTTTAGGACACGATTCAAATAGACAGAACGGAGGTTACGTGCAAGAACTGATTGCTCCGGAGCGTTCATGGACTCTTTTCGTTACTTTCCGAGTCTGCCCGTGAGGATAACAACAAAAGCAATGGAATATGTATGAAAATGTTATCATCAAAACAATTACAAGGGTGTATAAACTCTAAAATAAATCCATTCTCTTACGCAACGGGAGGCAGGTTTGGTATAGGTAGAAATATACTTCTAGGGCGGCTTGTTATTTTTGCTTATCATGGAGGTGAAAAATTCAGAGCAATTTGCACAACCTTTTCCATAGCTGTTGCCAGAGTTGGGATGGTGGTTGGGTGGTGGCTGCTATAAAAAGGTTTACTATCGGGTGACGGCTTTCCTTGGCTTTTCAAAATAATTCAGACCTTACTAAAACACGAATGTTCTCTATTTTGCCTTTAATACTATAGTTTCCATATTATCTCCGGGTACAATATATTTCCTTAAAAGATTAATCTTTTTTTTAGAATCCCAAAAAATAATATAGTCCTTGTATTTATCATAAATAAGTAAAGATTAATATTACTAGACAAAAGAACATTAGCATGGCTTAAACTTGTTCTATTGTGTTTTGTATTGGTCACCAAACCTGGCAACAATTAAGCAGGTCCTACTAAGCAGATAAAGTTCTGAGGCACGAATGTTTACAACCGCAACACCACTAAACTCAGAATATGTGGCTAAACTAAACCATTTTGATATCAGAAAAAATGACCATACGAAATCAAAACAAATATAAATTATAAACAATTCAAGATAAGGCTAAATTTTGACATGAATAGCAGATGTTCCAAGAGTGCAAAGGCATATTGATAAAAGGAAAGAAAAATACATAGCATGTAACATATTTGATTTACGACTCATAATGATGATGGTACAATACAGGTATAATTACACCCTGCTTAATTCACCAATTATGGAGGCACTCTTCTATTGCCTTGTGTATACTACTACACTGGATGCGCGGGAGGATCCTAATTTGCAGTTAGTCTATTCAGAACAAGCTTTACTTAGTGTTTAAAACATACCATGCATTAGATCTGAACTCATTCAAAAGGCTGGAGAGAAAACGTTCACTAAAATTCTGGACAAACATCGGGACATTATGTTAACATTTACAGAAATTAAATACCATGTTACATTAAAGCACATCCGTCGGTAAAAAGACTCAATAGATAATAGATAAGCACACATATTATCATTGGCACTCAACAAACCCCCTTTATATATGTTATGCCATTTAGTTGAATACAAAGTGCCCTTGGTTACCTAAGTAATGCTACATATTTCTAGCATTTCAGCTACGCAAATCTATTATGTTTATATTTTTATCTTACTTTTCGATCACTTATTCATAAAGATAATTCTTGTTTTACTTTCTCTCATTCTTTTCATACCATAATATAGAAATGGTACAAATTAAAGTAAATCTTAATTTCTCGAAAAAAAAAAATCAGACAATTTATACCCCCCCAAAAATCACTTTGTTTTTAATTTTTCATTTCCTCATGAGAAGTGTACATTCTTGTTTTCCTACCAATAGTTCTATTCCAAAATTTTTTCTAAAAATGTCAATTTTCTGTCTCGTATTTGTCACTCTAAAGTTCCTCTTTAAACATTTACCTTATGGCAATCTTTTGCATCATTCGTAGCAAATAACCAAAATCTTTATAAGAGAACTTTTTATTTCAACTGCAATTAATACTGACATTTCTGATACCATCATACAAAACGGGTTTTTGCTTTCGTCATCCAATAACACTATAGTCAACTCTTTTTAGTGAGGCAGATTTGCATCGCAGGGGTCTCTTTTTCGCTCGGAAAAGTTAACTAACAGCTGATTGGTTGGACAAAAATACTTTCGACCAATCAGATGTTAGTTAACTTTTCCGAGCTAAAAGGGCACTCCTGCGAGTCGGTGCACATCTGCCTCACTAAAAAGGATTGACTATACTCTCTCTCTCTCTCTCTCTCTCTCTCTCTCTCTCTCTCTCTCTCTCTCTCTCTCTCTCTCTCTCTCTCTCTCTCTCCATTAATTCAAATATTTTCTCTTCTTACATTCAGCATTCCAAATCAAACTTCTAAAACAATCACATAGAATCTACAAATCTTACGACAACTGATTGTCAACTCTACTTGTTAAACGTTCTGTTCATTTACTTTCCAAGGACCTTTCAATCTTAATATCATGCTTAGGAAATGATAATATTGATTTCAAATATGATGTTTTACTTCACAGAGTTCGTTCAACTGTATCCTAAAATTAGTAAACCGAAATCAAACAGTAAACCAATCAAGGCCCCCCCAAAAGGAGTGGAATTTTGTTATTTCAGCTTCTTTGTATAAAAAAAAATTCCTTTTGTCGATGATTCACCCTTACTCTTTCACCTCACAATTTTAATTCACAGACACCGAGGTTGCATCTGACACTGTATTTAGCTCTAATAGATCTTCTTTTTGCTTTTCGTGTCTCAGTTCTCTTCATAAGCAAACTAATCCTGTTTTAATACCACCCTAAACACCTTCATAAAATAATTTACCGTCCTTGCCCCATTTTACTTCTTGTGCTAATAATCAGTTATTTGTAAGTACATTCACAAGTTACGATGACAAAATAAATAGTATAAAGGACTGGTAAAGAGGAAAACGTGACTTATACCTACAGAACAAAATTAATCTTTACTCCTTTCACACATACTTACTAGATTTTCCAAAAAGTACAAAACAAAGTAAATTTGCTCTGTAAATCTATCAGCAAAACATAAACGTTTAAAAGTAACATTTATTGAGGCGTTCCTATTTCTAGCTTCGGCATATATGATTATTCAAATTCATATATGAAAAGCTTATTCTGTCAAGAAATATCATTTCCATTCTTATGGAAGCACTCCTTGTAATATTGTTAACAAAGATTTTATCAAATAAGTTCCTCATCACATCGACACACCTAACATTAAAGGATTAAATCAATGTTTCAACATAATAGTGACCTAATTCGAGTTAGTGACAGGAACAGGGTACGCCTGGGTTTTCAAACTCACACTCTTA
>NC_090730.1:86262807-86275307 GCF_036898095.1 Palaemon carinicauda | reverse complement strand
GGTAACCTCCAATTAAACTACTTTCTTCAGGTAAACCGTCATAACTACTGTATTTGCAGGCGAGTGAGCCTTTGAACACACTTTAAGCGTATTCATATTCAAGGTTCTCAAATATCATTGATAGTTATACTTCGGCAACAGCATATTTAACAATTCTAACATATTGCATTATGTGAAAAAGTTTGTTTTTCACCATATGAAGAAGAGTTTGTTATTCAAAGTGCTTGTCAGAATAAACAGTCTTATTTCCTGTTGATTTCTTCAGTTAAAAATGTCTGGAGAGAGAGAGAGAGAGAGAGAGAGAGAGAGAGGAGAGAGAGAGAGAGAGAGAGAGAGAGAGAGAGAGAGAGAGAGAGAGACTCCCAGAAGGTCTATTTTTCAGTGTCTACCACTAAGGGCCAAGTGACCGACATTTCTACTTAGGTGAGGGAGCTGCTGGTGATTTATTGCTTCAGAGCGAGTAATGGCCTCCAAATAAAACCGGAAAATGGGGGAGCCCAATCTTTCTTAGGGGTTTTCTAAAAAATATAAAAAAAATTACACTGAACTCAATACTGCAAATTCCGTTGCTCTAGCTTTTCTTGTACATTTTTTTCATGGATTCTCTTCAAATTTAAATTATGATGAATATATAGGACTATAAATTAATTAAATTCGGCTAAGAAATATAATGAACTCGGATCATTAAAATAGAATGGCACCCTGTATTGGGACTGCTGAAAGGACCAATGAAAACGCGTATTGGCAAATCACGTGGAGTATATATGAAGTTATCTAGCTTATTTCTAAGTATGCACACTGATTTATTAGTCGTGGCTGAAATGCAACAAGGGATGACAAAATTGGTAAGAATCAGTTAGCTAGAATGATAAGCCATAAGCATTGTGGAGTGGATTATAGTCAAGTAAAGAATTCATTGGTTGGGACGGGATTTAAGAACAGAGTTTACTGCAATTAGTGTGACAGTAATTTTGAAACCAACCGTTCCCTGATTTTGCAGATGTACAGTATTCTAGAGTTCCTGCCTAGACAGAAGTAACTTATTCTGACTAATGTAGTCAGTTGAGGTGAGATCATAGAGACGAGCCATAGTCCATAATTGCCCCTATCAATGTCACCCATAGCGAGCCCATAGTATTGATACCTAAGAAAATATTCTTAGAATCAATACAAACTATTTACATTTCCCGACATTCCCTTCAATAAAATCTGATTATTTTTGGTCTCCATAAATGATGACTATGGGGTCATTCGTTAGGGAAGTTTATGGTAATGACGTTCCTATAAAGATCAAGATAAACAATTTTTTGTTCCTTCCCAAAAGATATGTATTCAAATTGGTCCTCATTAAAATAAACGAGGGAATAAATTGAATTATCTACCTCAGTTTAAAACTGATGTCAGTTTTTTGAGAGTACTACCATACGACTGAGCATGAAAATTTGAGCCAGAAGAAATTTTGCATGTTGTTATGAACAACAATCATCAAGATGACAAAGAAAAGGGTGAAGGACTGTTCCTTAAAACAATTTTGGTGAAAGTGGAGCTCGTTTGGAAAATGTTCCATTACCTTACATTTATTAAGTTTCATTTCTTAAAAGTGTGTTGTCAGGATTCTATAGATGTCCTTATCTGCTTGAGATCACTGCACACTACGAAGTGACTATCTTCATTAAAAGCTACTGCGTATGTAATGTGGTGTCAATTCCCCGATTTGATTATAGGATTCTCATTAACAAGGTGAAATACTTCTATGTTCGTTATATGGGAGGTGGTCATTTTCAGTTGGCTCTTTTACGGTTCCTTTCCTGATAAATGTCTCAAAAATCTTCAAGTGGGATGATAGCAGTATTTTTCCGATATGATTTCGGGAAATATTTTCCTATGAAGTGATGGCATGTTTTAAAGTTTTTGAAAAGTGGACGTGTTAATTCTCGCAATATGAGATAGAAGATTCTTCAATATTCTGGTCAAATCTATTAATTTTGCTCTTTTTTTCAATAACACATTGAAGAAGTGGACAGGTCCTACCGATGGGCTGATCCTGAGAGTCGATTTTCAATCTGACAATGTCATTAGTGAAATAATGATGTTTTTAGAGTTTATTTAGAAAATATTTATTTCAATGTTGTTACAGTTCTTGAAATATTTTATTTTTCCTTGTTTTCTTTCCTCACTGGGCTATTTTCCCTGTTGGGGCCCCTGAGCTTATACCATCCTGCATTTCCAACTAGGGTTGTAGCTTAACCGGTAATAATAATAATAATAATAATAATAATAATAATAATAATAATAATAATAATAATAATAATAATAATAATAATAATAATAATATGTCCAATTTTGCTTTTAAAGTCCCTAAATAAAGTCCATGGATATTTTTTAAAGAAATTTCCTATCTTATACAGCCTTATCTTCTTCAAATAATTTTTCTTATTTAAGAAACGTTCTGTATCTGTTTAAAACTTCAAGAATTTCAGTGTATATTCTAAGAGCCAAAGATTTGAATTTAGAAGGTATTGATCTAAGCATTTCTGTTCTCTTTTACTTTGTCGAGAATGTACTTCGTTCTACATCGTTTAACTTTTAGATGGACTATTTGAAGGGTTTGTGCGATTGTCTTGTCTCGTAAACAATTCATCCCAATACACTAATATAACGACGATATCGTCTGGCTCCATCAGTCAACTTTCTGGAGGTTGATAGCTAATAAGGATAATTACAAGGCATTTTGGTATAGCATAGTAATACAAGTTTTATAATAGCAGTCAAGGCCCTTTGCGTCAATAGGCGTGGGAAAAAAAAATGATGATGATGAGTTAAATAGCCCTAAATAGTACTAAATTTGTGAAAACCTGATCAAGGATACTTTATTCAAGTGGTTGGTCTTGTACCAAATAATATCTTTTGTAGTCAATTACTTAATTTTTCAGGGAGAGAGAGGAGAGAGAGAGAGAGAGAGAGAGAGAGAGAGAGAGAGAGAGATGAGAGAGGAGAGAGAGAGAGAGAGAGAGAGAGATGCCTCCTCCATCTCTTCACGTCGCTTTCGGAAATTGAAGTTACTCAGCTGTAGGTGATATCCCGATCAGGCAATTCAGGAAAATTAATAAGTGAAGTAATGTTATCCTGAATGATGCTATTGAACAAACGCTAAACCAAAATGAAGAGTGACGGGAGGAAGTGGAAGGGAAGGGGAGATCCAATATGCTAATAAGATGACTTGATTGAATTCAATGACACGTATTTCCAGAAATGACCCCCTCCTGTTGTTTCCTGAGATGTAACAGTCTCCTCATGCGACATGATGCGACTTTGAGTGAAAAGCTTGTAATTCAATATCCCATGCTTTTGCTGCCTCATGTGTTAGAGAGAGAGAGAGAGAGAGGAGAGAGAGAGAGAGAGAGAGAGAGAGAGAGAGAGAGAGAGAGAATTTTCAGCATTTACTAAACTACTGTTGCATTCCAAACAAACCGGAGAGTAAAACCAGTAGCATCATAGTGAAGAGGCGACGTATTGTCGCCACGAGGTCGCTTCTTTTCCATAGAAGCATCTAAATTCGACACGCTACTACAGGCAAGTTCATGTCGACCGTATCATTCAAAGTCTTGAGTTCCAATCCTTCCATTATCGACAAACAAGTGATTCAAGTAACTGCTGATTGTTAAAAACAAAGGTAGAACGAGGGTGAAACTACCAATCTCTCTCTCTCTCTCATCTCTCTCTCTCCTCTCTCTCTCTCTCTCACTCTCTCTCTCTCTCTCTCTCACACACACACACACATATGTATATATATATATATATATATATATATATATATATATATATATATATATATATATATATATATATACACACACACATATATATATATATATATATATATATATATATATATATATAATATATATATGTATATACACACACACACACACACACACACACACATATATATATATATATATATATATATATATATATATATATATATATATATATATATATATATACAAAGAATGGTAAAGGGGTGCTCCTAGTAGATAAAACAATGATGAGAATTTTATTGAATTGAAAATGTTATTAAATTTAATTGTACAAGTCTTAACAGGAGAAGTCTAATACGGTTGCAGTATACTGAAAAATCCATTGTCACCGTCGACTTAAGAAGTAATTCAGATACTTTGCTGCCATTCGAATGTGAAGGGTCAAGGCGAGTTGGTAAAATAAAAAGTAAAAACATCATCATACAGGACTTCAAAATGCCGAAAAGTAACACTTCTGGAGCCACATCCTATAACAGGAAAGGAATATAAGAGATCATGGACAACACGTAGGGTAGTTTTGCTGGTAGGTAGGAATGGTAAAAAGTAGGCAATGGGCAGAAAGGGATGGAATTGTTGGTAGGTAAGAAAACCCTGAGAGTAATGAGAATAGAAAATGTCTTGCAAAAAAAAACGTTTGGGAAGAGGTTGTTAGATTATTTGTCAATATCAAGCAGATTGAAGAGCAAGTTGGTGGATGCAATGGTGAAGAGTAGCTGGAGATATATCAGAAATGAAGAGCCTTTAAACCTGCAAAATCAGGCAACTGGACAGCATACGAGGATCGGAAGAGGGAATAAAATCAGAGGCCAGATGAAGATGTAAGAGGGCTCGTGAAAAAAAGAGATTACTTGAGGTGCAGCCGCATGGTAGAGGAGTAAAGAAGGCGCACGCTAACAAAAAGGATGAATAAGACAGTCAAGAATAGTGTTAGAATATGAAAAGGGATCACATAATAAAGGATACAAGTGGATAGAGACGGGTATAAATGCATTAATGGGTCATTGTATTGAGTTTTTTGAAGATTTACTGAATGTGGGGAATAGAAAAAAAAAAAAAAAAGGAAGAACCAAGTGATACAGGACATGGAAATGGATGGTGTAAGGTTGAGAATTCTTGTAAAATAGAATCTTACTACTGTATGAAAGAAAAATGAGAACTGAAAATAGGAAAGAATCCATAAGCAGATTGGGTTTAAAAAGTGAGCCTGAACGACATTGATACTAACGAGATAGGGTGAGTGAGTAGGAAATGAAAGGCAAACACTATTGAAAACATATTATATGGAAGAACATTTCTGCGATTAATCTCCATCCCAACCGTCATGATTAGAATTAATGATATAGGGTGATATATACGAAGAAACTTAGGGTATGCAACATTGAAGCTTAGAGCATATAATATATGTGAAATAATAATCAAGTTTCCGACTGGCCACTATTAGTGATTAAAGAATACTAAGAAGATACGAATGCTGAACATATTTTTACACAAAATAAAAATCTATGAGATTACAGCCTACCTAAAGAAGTACATCAACTTAATTGTTGTTATCGAAGATAATCGAATAATTCTATGAACTCCTTTGCGTTTGGGAGAGATAAGATAGAAAAAAATAAAAAACCTTGAGCAGCATAAAACAACCATTCAAGATATCTTCACATCTTGATGAACAAACATCACATATCTTTTTTCACTTTAGAACATCCTATCGTGAACGCAGCCGGGTGGTTGTGTGAAATATCACTTCGTCATCAGTAAAGGGTATGCAATTTGTATTCCTAGTCATACAAAAATACCCCAGTACTTAGTTTACCACATATTTTCTGTAAACATTGTAATGCGTACTGTATTCTTACCAAAAGCAGAGAGAGAGAGAGAGAGAGAGAGAGGAGAGAGAGAGAGAGAGAGAGGAGAGAGAGAGAGAGAGAGAGAGAGAGAGAGAGGCGGGGGGTAACAAATTTGATGAAAAAGGATGGTAGAAAGGACCTCTTTACCTAACGTTTTTCAAAAGAGTAAGAGTTCAGAGACCTTCCTGAGAATAGGTGGAATGAATTCAAGAAAATTACCGCCAGATTTTTCTTCCATGTCAGAAAAGCTGATATGTGAAAAGAAGCAATGCATATTGTGTGGAAAATTTTGCTGGAACTGTAGTTTCTTCAATAACCAAAATAACTACCAAATATCACTTGAAAACCCGTTCCTATGTTTATGGGTGTGTTGTCCAATTTACTGTTGTGTTTACGTTGAAAAATATTAAATGTTAATGACCAGTCTCGTTAATGGGAATGTATTTTTTTTCATAAATTCTTTGACTGTTTTTTTAATAAATCCTTTGATACAAAAGTGGATGAGGTAGGATTAATTCTACTTTAATGATGAGTTCTATGTCACTGAAATAGCAATCGAGTTTCTATATACTTAAATACCTTAGTCTTTTCCGTCTAATATAGACGAGGTCTTTTTCCCACTACCTTACATTTGGTCTTATTTACTTGGTTAAATAATTCAGTAAAGTGTCTTGAGTGTTTTGATTTAAAAATAGGAAAATACGTATGCATAAAAGTTTTTGCACACCTGAATGTACTGAATAACAATCCCTAGGATTTTCTCGTTATATATGACTTACAAACAATATAAAAATTACGAGGACTGAACAGAAATCTGCGGACAAGATGTACCCGATTTCACTAACTCTCCTACAAGTAGTCTGCCCGAGGAGTCAAACCTGACTCCTACACAGAAGTGGCCTAATTAACTAAGGAGAGATAAAATCTAAAATATATGAAATCCAACTAACAAAAGAGGAAAAACTGGCTAAAACATAAAATCGCCTCCTGGAAACCATGAATAGAAAAGCAATGAATAATATCACGTAAATTCCGTTTCCCGACGAAGGCATCGAAATTTAAAATAAATCCATTACACATTCGAATTAACAAAATCACTAGGCTATTCACGACGCACAAACAACAAATCTACATGAAATCATTTTTAATTGTAAACATTCCACAAAATCTCTGTCAAAAATATATTTCAGTTCCAGATAAATATACGCTTATTTCATGGAGAATCCACATCTGGGAGTAAAATCAGAATATAAGACAAGCAGGATTCCATCCATTGTTATGTAGAATACTGCATTTCAAAAAATATCAAGAATTCTCTAAGATGATTTCAGGTCACTCATCTATATACTAACATATTTTATCTAATTTATATCTAATCACATTCAAACGTCACAATATAAATCTTCAAAATTTGGAGAGATCAATTCCAATTACTCTAGTATTCTTCAGGTAAGGAATTTCATGATGAGTAATTATTACATGCAAGGTGTACATTCAACGCTGAGCGCAGGTGCGCCAAAAAGCGAATGTATCGATTTTCTCTCTTTTGGGGACTGAACTTAATCTGCGCATTTCCGGAACCAATTATCCCAAAACTATTAAAGTTAATAGCTCCTTTCAAAATTTCCTAGATATTTATCTTAATTGTTCCTTATTCTAAGAATAACAAATAAAGGATTTAATAAATATTTTGGCACGCAAGTGTATAAAAAAATTTTCAAACACACTTCAGTAAATTCCACACTATCAAAGATTTTATAAGATGAGTCTTACACACACACACACACACACACACACACACACACACACATATATATATATATATATATATATATGTGTGTGTGTGTGTGTATGTGTGGTGCGTGAATAAACAAACATATTATTATCTATATTCATGAAAAATCTGGGCTAAATCATGTGGTGACCATTACCAAAGGCATAACTTCCGTCACTAAATCATTTATATGCATACTATAAATTACTATGTTTAATACACAGATATATACATATGTATAAACACAGGAGGTCCTCTGGGTACAACGGTCTTGAATTATAATGATTCCTCATTACGAAAGGGCCCCCATTAGGCACTTAAAAAAAGCCTTGTAACTCAATTTCGAGCTACGACTTTTGGTTGGTTGATACGCCGAACTAGTTGCCGACTCGGAGAGCAATTAAAGATGTGGAGTACTGCGATACGCATCACTTCAGCATCAGTTTGCTATCTTTATTTACGATACAAATTTGGGATTTCGGTGCTGCTGCTCCTTTTTTATATATAGTTTTGTGCCTTTTTTTGTTGTGCATATCATGTCTAGATAGCGTAAGGGAGAATTCTGATGTCAGTGGGCAGACCAACTACAGGAATAAAGGTAAGGAATCGTTATACATATTACTTATTGTCCACTAGTACTGTGTATGTGTAGATACACTACTGTATATTGTACAGAAATTTGTAGGTATAGGGTACAGTAATCTATAAATGGTAAGGAATTGTTCCCCACCCTTTTTAAGTATATTATACATATACAGTATGTTATATATATATATATATATATATATATATATATATATATATATATATATATATATATATATATATATATATATATATATATATATATATATATATATATATATATATATATATATATATATAACCGACTTCCAACGCGGCTCAAGACAGGATCCCGATAACCTGAGGACCTCTTGTATGCTCTCTCTTATATATATATATATATATATATATATATATATATATATATATATATATATATATATATATATATATATGTATGTATATAATATATATATACATACATATATGTATATATATATATATATATATATATATATAGTATATAATATAAAACATGCCGTTACCACTCAATTACAAAACAAAGGTCTCAGACATGTCTTTCCACTTGCGTCTGTTTATGGCTTTCTATGCCAGTTGAGACCCGCAAATTTTCTTAGTTCGTCAATCCATCGACTTCTCTTCATTCCCTCACTTCTTATGTAATCCTTAGGAACCGATTCTGTTATTCTTAATGTCCATCTATTATCTGTTATTCTCATTATGTCCTGCCCATATCCACTTCCTTTTTCTTACATGCTGTTACAATATCCTTTACTTTAGTGTGCTCTTGTATCCATGTTGCGATACAACTCGTGGAATAATCCGATCAAATACTTTTCTTTTTACAGAAAGTGGCAATTATTTTCAAAATATAATATTGTTTTCCAAAAGCTCTCCATCCCATGCACACACACACACACACACACACACACACACACACACACATATATATATATATATATAAATATATATATATATATATATATATATATATATATATATATATATATATATATATGTATATATGTATATAAATTTATATATATATATATATATATATATATATATATATATATATATATATATATATAGTGTGTGTGTGTGTGTGCGCGCGTGGTGTCCGCGTGCTAGAGCACCAATGTGTGTGTGCATAGGAGTGGGTGTTGTAAACCTTCAGCAGGAAAGCAAACCTCCTGTAAATTAATTTCTAAATAGATATAAACAAATGCTAAAAAAATGCACTGCATTTAAAACAATACCCATTAGCAGGCCATTCCATGCCAAGTTTATACGCACAGAAGTCGCTTTCCTTTCAGAAAATAATGAAAAAAATCGACCAACATATGAGTGAAAAGGTGCGTCCAACAAGGTGAAAGGCTTTCGAGCATGAAATGGCTGTAATCTCCACGTGCTGAAAGGGATTACCGGCGCAGTGGGAGGAAGGATAAAATAGAAATTGTCGATAGTCATCCAGTAATTTGTCAACCCATGTTTATCTCTCTCTCTCTCTCTCTCTCTCTCTCTCTCTCTCTCTCTCTCTGATCCCAGGCAACAGACACCCACGCCCGATAGTACCTCGCCCACTTTCTGCCTCAGCACTATTTTCTGGCTTCAGTTCTATTATCTCTCTCTCTCTCTCTCTCTCTCTCTCTCTCTCTCTCTCTCCTCTCTCTCTCTCTCCTCTCTCTCTCTCTCTCTCTGATCCCAGGCAACAGACACCCACGCCCGATAGTACCTCGCCCACTTTCTGCCTCAGCACTATTTTCTGGCTTCAGTTCTATTATCTCTCTCTCTCTCTCTCTCTCTCTCTCTCTCTCTCTCTCTCTCTCTCTCTCTCTCTGATCCCAGGCAACAGACACCCACGCCCGATAGTACCTCGCCCACTTTCTGCCTCAGCACTATTTTCTGGCTTCAGTTCTATAGCCATACACCTACGCTCTAGATCACATGCACAATTATAAGTATCAAGTTCCACACACTTTTTATATTCTTACAATTCTTACACGAGGAGAGAGAGAGAGAGAGGAGAGAGGAGAGAGAGAGAGAGAGAGAGAGGAGAGAGAGAGAGAGAGAGAGAGAGAGAGAGAGAGAGAGAGAGAGATCGCTATCATCATATTTTACAAAGAAAAGTTGGATCAACATTTCAAACATACCGCTTCACATTGTTCGGTGTGGAAGTTACATATATTGTAATAAAATCTATAATAGGAAAGTAAGAATTGAATTAAAATCATGTTCACAGAAAAAATTAACAGATAATGTCTAAATTGGAAATTGACAACAATGCCATTACCTGGAAACTATTTTCCAATACAAATTTCACAATTCGATGAGAAAAATTAATACATAAATACTCACATCAGTTTAATTAAGGACTCTGTCGAAGCTTCTATGAAATGCAACACTCACCTGCAACGAAATAAAAAAAAAATTATACAAAGCTTATATCTAACATAACATAATTTTAATTAAATACAAAATTTCATATTACAACGATACGATCATTTAATATTTGTTAAGAAATTAAGTTTCTGCGGTTGAAAATGATCCAGGTAGAAAAATACACTGATACGAGACTTAATGAAACATTATTATTACTATGAAAAAAAATACTATTAATGTACAATTTGTTTCTTTAAAAGAGAACTTAAGAACGCAAGTAAAATGTCCAAAGAAAAAAAAAAGTTTTTATTACTCCCTACCCAAGCGTACTAAACTCTTTTACAAATTAGGAGATAGGTTTCCAATGGCGTTAACTTTCCGATTCTCGACGAGTCTTTTGTGATGAGGTTGCTAACTTGATGCCTCGTCACTCTCAAATTGTTACCCACCCTAATTAATTAACGGCAAGATCTATATATCGATGCTTGGTTTGAAAGGACACACGACATTTTTCAAGTATAGGGGGACATATTACCCTCAAGTTAGGAATAAAAAAATCTTATATTAGAACACCTGAAGATATATATATATATATATATATATATATATATATATATATATATATATATATGTGTGTATATATGTATATATATACATATATATGTATATATACACACACTCACACATACACACATTATATATATATATATATATATATATATATATATATATATATATATATATATATATATATATATATATATATATATATACACTATATAAAGATAGTGAGAAAAGACCGATTGACAAAGTAGTTAGACAATAATACTCCAACTCTTCTAAATTATTAACAGCATGCTTAGGACAACTTTCAAAGACTTTAGATTGGGAAAATGTAGCGATTAATATTTATGGGGAATACCTTAACAACTAAAGATTTACAGATGACACAATCATATTTAATGAATCGTCGGAGCAAATTAAAAAAAATATAAAAGATTTGAATAAAGAAAGTATATAAGTAGGAATGAAAACAAATAAGAGTAAAACTAAGATAATATTCAATAATAATGCAGACAACAAATAAAATTCATGGACAAGCCTCTAGAGATTATTAATAAATATACGTACTTAGGACAGACAGTAAGTGTTTCCCCAGGACACAAGACCAAGATTAATAGAAGGACAAGCATGGGATGGAGTGCATTTGGTTAACAAAATGAGATTATGAAATGTAAAACAAAACTCTCTCTGAAAATAAAAAATAAAAAAAAATAAAAAAAATAATGAGATGGTCCTACCAGTATTTGATTTTTTTTTCTAAAAAAATGAAAATAATAATGAGATGGTCCTACCAGTATTTGATTATGCATCAAAAACTTGGAGCATTACTAAAGCCCTAAAACAAAAGCTAGTTACAACTCACACAGCTATGGAGACAATAATGATGGGAATAACAAAGAGAAAGAAAAAAAGAGCAATATGGATACGAGAGCAATCTAAACTAGAAGATATTCGAACATAAAAAAAATGCACATGGAAGGCCATAAAATGAGAATGACAGACAATACATGGACATCAAAAATATGAAAATGGATTAATAGAAATTGTAAAAAAAAAGCACGGGAAGGAATACAAGCCAGTAGATTTACAAACTAAGATCGTTTGCGGGTGTGGACTGGCTCAGAGAAAGACCATAAACAGAGGCAAGTGGAAGGACATTTCTTAGGCCTTTTATCTGCATATACATACACTTACACACAATTATATTTGCATAAATATACAAATACAAATATGTATGTAAATTATACACACACACACACACACACACACACACACACACACATATATATATATATATATATATATATATATATATATATATATATATATATATATATATATACATATATATACATATATATATATGCGCATATATATACACACATACATAAGTTATATATATATATATATATATATATATATATATATATATATATATATATATATATATATATATATATATATATATATATATACTGTATATATATGCATTTACACACATGATTATATTTATATAAATATATAAAT
>NC_090730.1:86250307-86257807 GCF_036898095.1 Palaemon carinicauda | reverse complement strand
ATAGTTCTATTTAGTTAATATGGGAAGAATTGCAAAAGATGATACAAAATTTGAAAAGACAAAGCAGAAATGAAGGACTAAAAATTAAAATGAGTAAAACTAAGATAATGTTCAATGAAAATGCAGATAAAACAATTAAGTGTTATAAACGAACCTCTAGATATTGGTAATGACTATGTACTTAGGACAGACAGTATGCTTCCCAAGGATAAGTGACAGAAATAAAGGAATAAGCATATGATGTAAAGCTTTTGGTAAACAAAACGAAATTATGAAAAGTTGAATGCCGTTATTTTTTTTTTTTTAAGATATGTATTCAATTAGATGGTCCTACTAGTAGCAACTTATGCATCAGAAACTTGGAACCTTACTAAAGCCTTAGAACACAAGCTAGTTACAACTCAAGAGAGGTATGGAAAGATGATGATGGCATTAACACAAATAAAAAGAAAAAGAGTAAGATGGATACGAGAGCAAACTTAAATAGAGGATATTCTAATAACAATAAAAAAAGGATATGGACATGGGTAGGACATATAATGAAAGTGACAGATAATATATGGACAAAAAGATCAACAGAATGGGTCCCTAGAGATTGCAAACGAAGCAAGAGGAGGAAGAGAAGACTGTGGATTGTCGAACTAAGAAAATATACGGGTACAGACTGGTATATAAAGACCATAAACAGATGGGAGTGGAAGGACATGTCTGAGGCCTTTATCCTGCATTGGACTATCAACGGTTGACGATGATGGTGTGTGTTCGTATTTTGTATATAAAAAAAAATAGTTATCATAAAAATATTTCAATGCTATGACGTACTTACAATTTATAACCAAGTTCTATGGAACGTGGGATTCCTATATTAATTAATGATACTATCACGAAATAAATCACGCCATACTTGAAGGCATTGTCCAGAATACAAAAATGTATCTTACCAAATGCAATTTATTTTGACATATCACTTTGAACTCACGATTCGTAAGGGTACAGCTTAGTAAATTATTGGTTTAACCCATATGTCAAAAAGCAATGCAGTTGCAGACTGTTAGGTTTCAATTCACCGAGGGAAATTACTTTTAAAATTTCAGTCAGCTTATATAAAACTAGAGAAAAACTCAGAGTGCACACTTCTACCACGTCAGCTTACTTCAGTCGACTTTTTGCTCGACTTCGACCTTTGAACTAGGACTTTTAAATTGAATCACTTCCACGTCTCAACATAACAATCAATCCTGGATAATTTGACTATTCTATGAGTAAAATTGTGGCCAGGAATTTGTTCAGTAACAAACAGACAAACAGGGAAAACATAACCTACTCCCAACTTCGTTGGCAGAGGTAAAGAAGAACCACGTTTGGAAACCACCTCGTTTTGACCTGCAGTGAGCTGTTGATACATTGAATGCATCATTTCTCCCACTGAGAAGGATTCTCTGTAATAACTACGAAAACAATATCATATTAACAGCCATAGACAAACGTAGATGTATTCAACGTAAATAAGAGAAGGGTTATTTGCAGGCAGAAGGGATGCCAATTTATCATTCATATCCCTGACCCTCTTTCATGAACATGCATACGAGTATGCTGGACACCGACTGCTTTAGATCAGGCGAAGTGAATACAGCGAGGTTCAATAGGCAAAAATCAATAAGTCATTTTACACCATTGAATTTTGTCATCGTATTCTTCGTTCAAGTCTAAAAATATGCAATTGTCAAAAGAAAGAAAGAAAATCATACTCCATACATAAATATATGGTTTAAAACGATAACAAATTATTTAATAAGGCAAGATAGAAATACAAAAATATATCACATCAGATAATGGTGAAGTTATAGCACTCATCGGACGTACCCAAAATGGATCTGCCATTTCTGTAATTTAAAGGTTATTTTTCTCACGTTTCCAAATGTTTATATCGATTGTCATTTTACCCATCACTGCCGTATGTTTTTCAAGCTGTCCTTAATATCACCATAATCTCCATTTCTAGCGAACCAGTCGTCACAATCAAATAAAATCTTCCATTCTCTTATTCCAGACTGAACCAGCTGGAATCTTTTTACTTCATTCTGTTCTTATCGCTCATTACCATCACCCTGTATCTTTCAGCATGTATTCCATGTGAGATTCGTATCAACTTCTGATAAAACTTTTCTGAATCCACTTTTGTCATTCTTACATTCTTAGCCTTGGATAAAAATACTTATCCAGTCGTATATTTCATAAAAAGCACCTATTAATAATTCGTGCACCTTGTCTTACACGGATGGCAAAACTAAAAACCGAAATAAACAATTATACAAATACAAGCAACACGCAAATCCACTGAAACCAAATAATTTGGCAAACTTTGTTTTATTAATGCCATTAACATTAATTTCTTTGGTGGCATTGCAGCACGTTAATGAAACACAAGAGTGGTCCGAATAGCCCGTCATAAAACAGGCCTAGTCAAAACAAAAGCGATGAAGTCAAAACAAGACGATAAGATACGGCGGCAGAGTTTAAGCAAACCAACACTGGTTACCAGTTTTGAAGGCCCTCTGAATAAAAGATAAAAAATTATAATCGAAAATAAAACTGGCAAAACTAGCACACCATACAAGTGAATACAATAAGGTAGTATTTAAATAATATTCTATTGCTTAAATGAGCTACAAGACGCAGGGAAAGAAAATAGCGAAGTTCGTAAGTTATGAAGGGTTAAAAAACAAACCCCAAAAAAGACAAATGGATTGTTCAATGCCTTGGATCTAAATAATTGTAACGGAAAAAACTTCACTAGTTCCGTGTCTACATTCATGCCAAAGAACCTAAATAATTTCTTATACTACACGTCATATCATATTAAATATTTTCCAGCTTAACTCTTATTCAAAATCATCAATGGAAAAAAACCCTAAAGGAAAAATACTGAACGTATTTGGCACACATACAAACGTGTAGTGGAAGCACAGAGAATGTATGGTGGAAATAAATCTGATGACATTAGTGACATAAGATTTTCTCTTAAGGGTATGTACACTGCTAAAGAATGGCCTTGTATACAATGTCTCAAGAAAGTTGGTGATCTTTCTTATGGGCCAAGCAATAAGCATTTAAATGCAAAGACCATGATATGATTTACAGCAAGTTGCTTGGTAGGAAAATTAGGTTTAAGCTTCAAAAGTTCAAACTTGCAGCAAATATTTTTATGTTGAACAGAATGACACAAGTCTCTCGTTTTAGATTATATATGAAGGATCTGCTTTAATGTTGTTACTGTTCTTAAAATATTTTAAGTGTTTTTATTTCTTTTCATATAGTTTATCTATGTCCTTATTTCCTTTCCTCACAGGGCTATTTTTTCCTGTTGGAGCCCTTAAGCTCATAACACCCTGCTTTTCCAACTAAGGTTGTAGCTTAAAAATGTTTCATGTTCACAAATAATAAGAAATTAATGAGTCAATTGGTGAAAATAACGTTAAAAAGAATGGAAGATGGCTGATCAAAACTTTAATTGGGAAGTAAATAATAGCATTAGTAAGTTCATGTGAAATCAAACCCAAGACAACGTATATTGAATGGTAGCATGTGAGTTGGCAGAAATTCGATAATAAGCTTGCACGTGACAATTTCAAGTTACAGAGGACTCCAAAGCGAACTCATTCATGTTAAAATGTAGGGATGACGTTGAGGAAGGCAATTAAGAGGATGGTAAATTTTATTAAAATTATTGACCCAGTTCATTTTAAACATGTTAAAAAAGAGAACTTAAACATTTTATTTATCATTTTCGAACATACGTTAAGCAAGATGTGATAAAAGGGCAAATGCGAATGTTAGTAATTATAAAATAATTTCTTCTATCATGATAGAGGGAAGCCAGAGAGTGTACCAGACTATTGTGGAGACCTAGTCTCAAGAAGGAGATATATTCAAAATTAAGCAAAAAAAGAAAAAAAAAAAAGACGTCGTAAAAGAACAATTTCCCCCAGTAGTCGACCTTGAAGCAAACATGACAAGGTATTCATATTTGAAATGTTGTCATGGCCCTACTTTTTGCAAGAGTTACCCAAGACGTTCCCACTAACAAATCCTTATTATTCTTCAATGTTGATTTTTTGGATATTAACAGACAAATAAACGGTAAAGGATAACAAAAAAAAAAAAAAAAAAAAAAGTTTGTTTAACAGATACAGAATTAAAAAGATATGTTTGGGAAACAAAATGCCCTTGACAGCAAATTCTTTTATGACCTTTTAACAACAAAGTTTCATGTTGTCATTACTCTACACAACAGCTTAATAGTGAACTATGCATACTATCTTGTATGGTTCAAAAGTTATGCCACTTGAAAAATTCCCTTTATGGGCCGAACGGACATTTAGAGGACCGAGCAGACAGACAAGTCAAATCAGGGACATAGAAGCACCTACAATAGTGGTTTTATGATTATAGAATACTTACAAAAATGTATGAAATGATGACAGATGATGAGTTGTTTATGACATTGTTTTTAACGACGTTGACATTTTCATGCTTTTACAATTTTCCCTTTCAACTCAAATGTTAGATTTAACAGTAGTTTCTTTTTCCTTTTAGCATATTCTCCTCACTTTTCACATGAAGTACAGAAGAAAAATATGAATGTGTATCTTTAGAACTATAATTATAGAGCAATTATTAATAAAACCATAGAAATAATAATAATAATAATAATAATAATAATAATAATAATAATAATAATAATAATAATGATAATAACCATCATCATCATCATTATTATTATTAGAATAGATAGGAATCACTATGAAGTTACACACAAACAAAATCAATTGATGATCAGATAAGTTTTAGGAGTTCAGGTTTCCCGTACATGCGATAGGTCCCCATTATCCTATACATACAAATATGTTCATAACAGACTCAAATATGCAAAGAAACTTTACGGATATTTTAAAAGAATATCAATACGTCAAATCATTCTGATATATAAAACCATTGTTGTACTTACACTTGGAAAGAAGAAAGGAAAAGACTCGATAAATCATCATTATTATTATTATTATTATTATTATTATTATTATTATTATTATTATTATTATTATTATTATTATTAATACTAGCTAAACTACAACCCTAGTTGGAAAAGCAGGATGCTCTAAGACCAAAGGCTACAACAGAGAAAAATAGCCCAATTCGAAAAGGATATAGGAAATAAATAAACAACATGAGAAGTAATGAATAATATAAATATTTTGAGATCAGTAACAACGTTAAAATAGATGTTTTACATAAACTATAAAGAGAGATTTATCTCCGCCTGTTCACCATAAAAACATTCGCTGCAAGTTTGAACTTCTGAAGTTCCATCGATTCAACTGCATTGATTAGGAAGATCATTCCAAAATCTGTTTACAGGTTGAATAAAACTCCCAGAATACTGTGAAGTGTTGCCCATTATGACGAAGAAGGCATGAATGTCAGAATTCAATGTATACCTATCACTACATACAGGATGGTACCTTAAAAAGGTCTTGCTATGGATGGGTAAAATTTTATCATCTGACAGATTATTATCTTTCACTTCCACAACTAGGCTATACCCCTATTGCCATTACAGTAGTAAAAATGTTTGCAACCTTGTTTCTAAATATATCACAAACCTACCATCTACTGTAGAATACCATATGAAAGAATGGTCAACTTTCCCAGCACCATAAAAGAGACGACAAAGTTCCTGAGTTGCATACGAATCTACCCTAATCACCAATTCAGTTTCTTTTACCCCAACAGAAGAAGAAGAAGAAGAAGAAGAAGAAGAAGAAGAAGAAGAATATTTTTGGAATGAGTATAATAATATCTGATCACCTCTCTTTCAGACATAAAATAAGTTAGCCCAACATTACTTCTACAAATCAAGCAGCTTACACACAATCAATAGGTTCGGGTCTGTTTCCAAAGCAAGCGGGGATCATTTCAACTATGATACAAGAACCTCGAATGTCCTGAGTTGAAATATTTTTCTAGAAGGTAATAAAACTAGCAACATCACAGAGAAATTATTCACACACAAAAAAAACTCTCTCTCTCTCTCTCTCTCTCTCTCTCTCTCTCTCTCTCTCTCTCTCTCTCTCTCTCTAGTGTGTATATATATATATATATATATATATATATATATATATATATATATATATATATATATATATATATATATATATATATATATATATCTTGTAGGCTATTGTATAGCCTATATACACACTTATATGTGTATGTATGTGTGCGTGTGTAGGAACACATCACCACGCAGTTTCTTCCTTTCCTGATGACTGCTGCAACGTTACGTGGCCGTAAGTGGTTTCAGGGGCGTTTCTCAGTAACTTTCTTTGGGGTGCATTTAATAATTCAAGTAAGTACATAATTTTCTCTCACAAACCGCGCTGCCGTTTGATTATGCACACAGCAGCCTTGTGTGAGACAAGTGTTTATATACCTGGCATTTATGTGCTGTTCAAACAAACGTGAATACGCTAACCCCTAAAAGAACATTAATTTGTAAACACTCAGGACAAGGACAAGACAGTACTTATCGCAATACAGGATGAATTTGTTATTATTATTATTATTATTATTATTATTATTATTATTATTATTATTATTATTATTATTATTATTATACAAGAGAATTTTCAAGCGCTAAAATAACTATAACATATTTCTGAGAGTTCTTCCACAGGAGGCAGACTTATTTTTGCCTTAAAAGCAACGCCGATGTGACGGGGACCTTAAAATCCATATCTCATCCAGGAGAGAAACTAAGAAATATGTCTCATGAACAGATTGTGCATTACAGTAGGTACCACATTTCCACAAACATACACTTCATGATTACAATCAGGAGGTGCGTTGAGCCTAGTGCATAATTTCTAGTTGGTCATAAGTTTATTAACATCAAATCTTCTGTGGTTAATTTCGTGGATTATTTAGTTTTCTGTAGATTTTTAGTGTGCAATAATTAAGTAGCATGGCACAAATACTTGATTCTTGTTGCTGTCAGAAAACTTGCGTGAAAAACAAACTTAATTTTCATAATATCATACACATAGTTTTACACGTGTACGGTGAAAATCCTCCAGGCAATTATTACAAAATTAATACTTATGTCACGGGGAAAACTAATGGAATGTTTTCCTATCCTTCGCCAGGTGCTACAACTGGCGAGAAGGTAACGGACTCGTACAACTTTAATTTTGCCACCAACACTGACTACTGTGCTTGGTGCGCATCGCGACTGCCAGATACCAAGAATGTAACCAAATGGGGATGAAAGTAATAACCCGTCGTTGTGTTTGGAATTAACACAATTAAGTCAAAATGATATCATAAACTCTAAAGGGTTAAAATGAAAACTCGGGGCTCAATTGGATAATCACAATATGATTGTGAACCTCTATCAAAAGATAAAACAAAATTCTTTTAAGATCCATAAAGGATTAAAACAAC
>NC_090730.1:86240307-86245307 GCF_036898095.1 Palaemon carinicauda | reverse complement strand
TGTGCATAAAGTCAGCCTAACTGCCGCTTTAAAATTTCACTTTAATCCACGGTAACAACAGCTGACGTGAGCCCTGGATTCCACCACCAACTTTAAAAAAGACGTTGCTACTTATTTTGGGGATATATCAGTGGGATATGAGAAACAAAAATCTAAAAAAAATTTCTTCATAATCGAAGGAAAAGTGAGAAAATTCAAATGATAAACTCGCATAAAATTTATCAGTCTAATTAAGTTACACGAAGAACCAGTGGTTATTTATAATCACAGGCACTATACAACTGGAAGACTATAAAATTTTCAAATATTGAGAAATACCACTCTCTTTTGGCGCTTAAATATGGGCAAACTGCCTAGTGATATTTATTCATGTACACAATCACTATCATATATAAATATACAACGATACATTTGATTTAGTATCAAGCTGACTAAAATAATATATATATATATATATATATATATATATATATATATATATATATATATATATATATATATATATATATACACACACAGTATACTGCATAACTGCTACCCTAAAAGGAGGTGAATCCAGAGAAAAAGAAGTCACATCGTTATTCATCTCCTAACTGCTGAATAGTGTATCAATATTTCCTATAAAATAAAACTAAAATCTTAGACTGAATTTCTTTGATAATGGACAGTTAAAACAGGAAAAATTTAAAAGCATTTAAGAGCAAAGAAAAAGGTGAATGGTTAACCATACTAATTATTATATATGAAATAAGTTCATAAATAATTTTAGCACAATCAATTTACCGTGGTAAATCATATATAATTTCAATTCTTTGAAGTACTCAAGTGATACAGACACTTACAAAAATTCAAGACGGACACCTTAATGTCCTTACCGAATTCTAATATAATTTTCTTTAAAATAATATCATCAGTCAGCAAATGAACTAGGTTGGGCACATAGTGTAAAAATATTATTTATATTGTTTACCTACATTATTACAGATTAGCAATTTTCTCATCATTTCGGACACGCAAGTACACCGTAATCCTTATTTTTCTATCTGCCTACACATACACCGAATAGTCTGACTTATTCTTACGCCTAGTGTACGCGACCCGTCAAAACTGACTACTAAAAATTTAGAAAGATATGCACATACGTGCACACACCCACTCACCAGAGCATGACTACTCTTCTCTCTCTCTCTCTCTCTCTCTCTCTCTCTCTCTCTCTCTCTCTCTCTCTCTCTCCTCTCTCTCTCTCTCTCTCTCTCTCTCTCTATATATATATATATATATATATATATATATATATATATATATATATATCTTTTTATTATAGAGAAAAATTCTCCTTTTTCTGTTACAAATTCTTCTTCACTAAAGAGGTTACTTACTGCACCGTCATTCAGTGTCTACTTTCCAATTGATAAGAGTAGAAGGGACTCTAGCTATGGTAAGCAGTTTTTTTAAGACACTCCAAAATCAATCTATTATTCTCTAAGTCTTGGGTAGTGCCATAGCCTTAATACGACGATCATGCCCTGTCAGGGGTCAGAATTCTGTTCTCTTGCTTGAGAACACACACTATTCCAAGTTTCCTTTCCTCATGAGCTATTTACCCTCTTGGAGCCCTTGGGCATATGGCATGCTGTTTTTCCCTTCTCCGACTAGAAATGAAGCTTAGCTAGTAATAAAAGTAATCATTTCCATTTCATCATCTCCCTTCAAACAAAACGTATGAGCCTATGGCAATGGTTTGAACAACTAAGAAAATATCCTGCATGGCAATCATTTCATACTAAGTTATTATTGAACAGAATATGTTTTAAGGATTTTGTTTTCTAAATATTCCTATATAAAACTCTGGACCTTTATTGTGACTCAGTATCGGAGATCTTCTCGAACTCAGAGTTTCTGAACCAGTAGCTCGAGAGATCTTTAAATGACCACACCCTGTCTTTAGAGGGTAGCGTGGCCCATATTTAGATGATATAATCGCTTTTCCGGAGAATTTTTGGATTAATTTTACTTGAAGCTGATAACAAGGTTATTAGGAAGGTAATATTTTGTTAAAGTTCACACCTTAAATTAATACATATATTGATCAGTAGAGATCACTCGCGCCTCCAGCTGACTGGAGATAAAAAGTAAATTTTGATCATCAATTTCTCTCTCCTTCATTCATCATCAAATAAAATCAATTAATTTAAGCAATTCACAATATATATAATTCCACTTTTAAAGAAAATGTTTTCTGAGAATAGTCTACAACCGTGAGTCGATAACCAGTAATGCAGTATGCAACCATATTCCAGATAAAGAAACGCTAAGCAACAGATAACTTCAATTTTAAGGCTTCCGATACAAGGGTCCTATCCCAAACCACTTTTCGAGATCAATTCCTCCCCACAAGTTAAGCAAGGGAGAGAAATTCACTTTCTTTATGCACCTCTCCGTAAGTCATTTTGGATGTTACGCTATTATATATTAAGGGCTTCGTAACGAATAACGAATAATTTCCTGTTTTAAAATGAATAAACGAAGTTCAACTGAATTTTTTTTAAATAAAATATGCCACAATTGAAGCGTTCATATTTTATAGTTGTTCAAACTGTATATATGTTACTTAAAAATTTCATTCGTTTTAAATGAACATACGACTCTCCGATAAAGAATAAATACAGGCACCCATTTCCACAGCTGCCTGCTACCCAATATTGAAGAACGGCCTCCTACGCTTTTCTCCAGAATCTCCCCCCAAACTCCCCATTTTCCTGGTCCCCCAAATTTCTCTATTAATATTTCCCACTCCAACTCCCTTACCCAATTACCTTTCTACTCCTATGCTCACAATCATTCTCTCTCTCTCTCTCTCTCTCCTCTCTCTCTCTCTCTCTCTCTCTCTCTCTCTCTCTCTCTCTCTCTCTCTCTCTCTCTCTCAATTTGCCGACGTCTCCAATGTCAGCTTCTTCAAGCGACTAATTATGTGTGAGAGAGAGAGAGAGAGAGGAGAGAGAGAGAGGAGAGAGAGAGAGAGAGAGAGAGAGAGAGAGAGAGTACCTTTCCATACACAACAACCCTATTCCTTTCTCGGAAATTATTCTAGCTCTGCTCGTCCTTGCGCCAACCCACATAATGATGTCCATTTAATATTTACAAACATGAATAATCCGATACCCTTCTCAGCACTCAGTCATTCTTATATTGTATTTCTTGTGAAAGATAAGATTTAAATATGGTGAAATATATAAATGTGCCTTTAGCAATAAATGTATACTGCGCAATAATAATCTTAGTAAACACCAAAGTAGTATCAATGAAAAACTGTAAAATAGGCTTCAATAGAGATTAACACCAATCGGGCAATTTTCCCTTTTCAATAACTCGTGACTAATGGGACAGTTTCCAATATCCGTTTAAATTCGGTTCCTTATATTGTTTACCTTCATTCAATATTCACCCGATTTTCTTCTTTCTTTTCTCCATTTCCTTTCTTTTCTTTTCTAGCGTCACGCTATTAAGGTCAACAATAACGACCATGCAATTCCTCCCATAATTTTGTAAATGTGTTTTCCCTCTTCCATCATTTCATATAAAAACATTCCTTTGTTTAAATCCCAATGCATTATCTCCCTCTTCTTACTCTTTTCTTTCTTTATACCCTAAAATGTGTCTCCTTTATTCCCGTTTGCACTCCCAATCCCACACTATAATGCTCTACATGTCAAGGCTTAAGAAGCCACTTTATTCTTAGTTCTTTAATAAACATATTAATAGAATTAAAACCCACGGATTTAAATTTTATAACATGAACGATCACCACAAAGATATCTCATTTTATAATGCGGTGTAATAATTCTATCTCACAAGATTAAATCGTAGATTCGGTAGAGCCTCATTATAACTTTTCAATAATTTCTATAAATATAAAAAAAAAATCCAATTATCATCATCATTGTTATCATTACTGTCTAAGTTACAAACCTGAGTGGAAAAGCAGAATGTGATCTGCATGGACAACAATTTCGTATAAAGAGTAAAATAAGCTTTGGATGAAAAAAAAAAATATGATACGGATACTAATCCTGCAGTATCATTAACGTTTTATATATGTGTAACTAGGGTAGCCTACATATTAATGGTCTGCTACACGATTAGGATCGGTGCTAGCATAAGGAGGGTCCTGGGCACAAGGACAGCTGAAGATGAAAAGGACGAACGAAAGTACGCCTATACCTACAAAATCATTTTCATACTTTCAACTTTATTCTCTACTACTACTACTACTACTACTACTACTACTACTACTACTACTACTACTACTACTACTACTACTACTACTGATAAAAATATTAACAACAACAATAACAATAATAATTATAATAATAATAATAATAAAAATAGTAGCAGCAGCAGTACTGTATTAGTAGAATAATACAAAGGTAAACGGATTCGCCCAAGCTGGAAAATTAAAATCACTCTCGAAATAACGAGGAATATAAGCAAATGGTGAAACCTTTAAATAAGGCCAATTAAACGAAGAAAGCGTAACCTTGAGTTAACAAGAATGAAATACAGCGGAGAAAAGAAGATATTCAAGTAAATTAGCATTCATGACACGCTTGTGATATCCTTTCATTTTCTGTTATTTTTCCTTGAATATCAAATATAAAAGTCATAGTCTTGCACGAGCCACAAAGAAAAAATGAAAACTTAAGTGTATGCAAACTCAGGTTTGGCTACCCGTCACGCATCTTCGACCAGGATAATTTCATACTTGACAATCAGGATCTGGTTCAATTAATTTCTATCAATTCAAATAAATTTCGATTCAACGAAAAGTGTGAATTTGTCACATCTAATTCAATTCCAAATAATTAAAAAAAAAAGCAAGATGTTCAATTCCTATTCAATTAAAATCATGAGGCTTTTAACTCCAATTACTATTAATTATATGATCCATATTTCATATGCGGGACGAAATTCAACATTTACTCTACTTTGGTGAGCTACTC
>NC_090730.1:86187807-86237807 GCF_036898095.1 Palaemon carinicauda | reverse complement strand
ATTTAGAAACGCAAAAGCAGCCAGCATCTTGCAATAAAGACGGCATATGGCATCAGATATATAGCTATTTGATAATCCCGTGATTTGTATTTTTCTCCATATTGACTGTGAAAGATGAAAGAAACATCCTATTTATGTTTGCATCAGGATACACTGTCATGAAAGCATTGATAGCAGACTTTTCAAAACCTAAGGTTACGTTTTCAGGGTGACAGTCTGGGCGTTTGTCTTACAAAATCTGAAATACTCGTTCATACGTTGACTGATTCTTATCAGGCATCACAACATAAACACAGGGAAAAAGAAAGTTTTCTCTAACAACATGGATCGTATATAATTGATAATATAATCTAGGAACGACTTTGAAAGTGCCATCACACATCCATATTTTTGAATTAGCAAGTTGATCGAGCATATGCTGGCTTGCAAAGATTGAAAGAAAAAATGAAGTAGATATAACATTCCATTTTCTTGAAACTAGTTATGTTTGGTTAACAGCTCTTTTTGTACCAGCTCAAATGTATAACTAGCTATATTGTCACATTAGCGATTTTGGTACTAGCTATTATGGAACTAGCCATTTTGTCGCACTAGCTCAATTGTACTAGCTCTTTTGGGCCTAGCTCTTTTGGACCTAGCTATAATGTCGCACACTCATATATATATATATATATATATATATATATATATATATGTATGTATGTATGTATATATATGCATATATATATGTCTATATATATGTGTGTGTAACATATATATACATATGTGATATATATGCATATATATACATATATATGTATATATATGAGTGTGCGACATTATAGCTATGTTACACACACATATATATAGACATATATATATGCATATATATACATACATACATACATATATATATATATATATATATATATATATATATATATATATATATATATAGATAGATACATACATATATGCATATACATACATACATACATATATATATATATATATATATATATATATATATATATATATATATATATATATATATATATATATATATATATATATATATATATATATCGATCCATTCATATAATTCAGTATCGATCCTTGTCAATTCGAGGCATTTTATCTTAAATTCATATCAATTTATCTCAATTTTTCGGTACAAATTCCAATGATTTTTATATGAATTATAATTATTTTTATATGAATTCTAATGATTCTTATATGAATTTTAATCGTTTTAATATGAATTCTAATTGCCTCAATTTTTCTTTCGGGGGGGGGGGGGATAATTCCGAATCAATTTCAATTCATGCTGTCCGAAATCCATCAGAGATTCCGAACATTTTACCAATTCTCCAGAGAAAAAGAGAAATGAAAAAAAAAAAAAAAAAAAACTCGAAAAATGAGAAAAGTATTTTAATAATTATTCGCAATAGGTTTTTATTCATCTAATAATTTGGAAAAATAGTTATCACCATTTATTTTTAGAGCCCATATAAATTTATTATTATTTGTTAAAACCCAAGTGAAAAGTCTTAACATTAGAAATTTAAACATTTTACTCTTAAACATTTACAGATTTACACTTTTTATGAATAACTAAAACTTATATGTACCATATTTGCTTGCCTCATGTCAACTTCTACCATCCTACAATCTGCTACAACAGCAACCATTATCTTTCTCCACCTGTCTAGCTCAAGATTTCGGCTCCACACCTGCATTGTTAATTATCAGACTAGCGTGGACCCTTTGTTACTTAAATTTAATATCTGTTGTCCCCCATTAACATAAATTTTCCTCACCTTGCCCAGGTGTGGAATCCCTAAAATATGTCTCAAGGTTGACCCCCAGCCCTTTAAAATCCGACGTCCACTGTTGAACAGCGTCTAATATTAAACGCTCCCAACTCTTGAAACCCCAAGGGAAATTAACAGGCATACTAACTCTGTTCTGACCTTTGCCCTTCCCAGATTTGTAAACAGATTTAACCTCTGCATTTCAACACCCTTTACCTCTCTTTACGTAGCTGAATCTCGACCGCCCCTTTGATCTTCCTGGCCAATGACGAATTTTCAAGGCGGGCCTCACAACTTCACCCCGCCAATCTCCAGCCCAAGCTCCCAAACCAATCTAACTACTCCCTCTTAACTGATCCAGATTTAAGCAGTGTTCTTGACTTTATTGTTCCTGTCGACAGTGTTATTTTTCCTAAATAAAAAGACAACTTGAAACTAAAGAAATGTGTTATTGTTATACAACATATAGAGGAGACACTCAAACTTAAAAATAACTTTTCCTCCATAGGAGAATCCAGAGAAATAATTACTAGATAAAATCCGGTTAACCTTCGAGTTTAATTAATTGCAAAACTCTCCCTGAGTTATCAACAGCCAGCGGAATAGAAGATCAGAGACTAACCCCATAAGTTATGAGTGAGGACTTGTGTGCAGTCCAGAAGCCTTGATCTGAGAAAGAATGCATCCTCTCGATCTATTAAACGAAAGTCGGTCCTACCGTCATGACGGCTCACTAAACACTTCCACCATATATGCATTTTTTACATCAATTCCATCTCAATTCATAATTGAACCTAACCCTGTGACAATATATAAGAAATCGTAGTAAAGAAGTTATTAAGTGTTCTACACTTTGGAAGTTTTTGTCAATAAATCTAAATCCAACAAAGCTTTGTAATTTCACGTAATGCAGATATATATATAAAAAAAAAAAAAAAAAAAAAAAAAAAAAAGGATCTTCAATAAAGGGGTTAGCAGTTGAAATATTTTGACAGCGTTGTATTGAATGATCTACAGTATCTTCCGTTCCTTCCAACATTTTGAAAAGGCTTATTTATGGCAGCATTAGCTCTTGCTCATGTATGCTACAGTAAATCAAAACTATGACGCTATCATTTTGAAATGTTTTAAAAATCGAGATTATTAGGATTTATGCTTTTTCCCCACGCGGCATAGTATTTACCCAACAAAAGGGGTTTAACTTATAGGGACAAATATAAACATTCTTAGTGTAAGTGATAATACGGATTAAAATGGAGTCGTCTATCCAACCGGTGTGAAAACATGAAATTCCCAGATATTCAATGGTGGTTTCTTAGCCTATAAAATCCAATTCTTTATTACTGCACCCTAAAGTAATTTCATGGTAACTATCGCCTCTTGCAGTGCCAGTCACGTGTAGCAAATCTTGCAACAAATTGGTTATTTGATCCAGCCAGGGTTGTATCAACACTAGGCCTCCTTTTGACGGAATTCTAGGTTGAACTAATGCCGTTTGGTGCAAATATCCCCCCCCCTCTCTCTCTCTCTCTCTCTCTCTCTCTCTCTCTCTCTCTCTCTCTCTCTCTCTCTCTCTCAATGGCTGGACCACGTTATAATACGGGAGGCTTCGTTACTTTTGCTCTCTAGCCTTGGGTGGTGCCGTAGCCTCCGTACCATGGTCTTGCGTTGTCTTGGGTTAGAGTTCTCTATCTTAAGGGGACACTCATGCTGAATATTCTATCTTATTTTTCCTCCGTTTTGTTATTTTTCTTTTTAGTTTATTATAAAATATTTATCTTAACATTGTTACTCTTCTTACAGTATTTTATTCTAATTGTTCATTACTTTTAGTTTATCTATTCATTATTTCCTTTCTTCACTGGGCTATTTTCCCTGTTGGAGCCCTTAAGCTTATAGCATCCTGCTTTTCCAACTAGGGTTGTAGCTTATCAAGTAATGATAATGCTAATGATGATTAGGAAGGATGGTGTGTCCCTTGGTGGTTAACAAACGACAAAATCAAATATCAGATTACAACATCCTTACCCTAATTTTGGTTGGTTGCAGATTTGCTTTGCCTAATACAAGACAAGTGTTTTAAACACAGAAAAAGCCTTTTAATTCCGTCCTTATTTTTCGTTAGTAAAATACTCGTAATGCTTTTCAATTCAGTACATGGATACTATTATGTCCCCTTCAACGGGTGATTTAATAGGTCACAATTGCGTCAGTAATAAATGGGTAAAAGCTTAATTTCGACAATTGACGAAAGCTATGAACCCTATCACGAAAAAAAAATATAAACTTCAACTGGAATTAATACGAGTGTTCTTACCGACTCTATGAATGTAGCTAGCGAAGCAGGACGTATTTCGTGTCTTAGAACGAGGATCTCGTTTACGGCTGAAAAGACTTTATAAAGTGCAGAATTTCTTTTTAAGGCCAGGTCCACATAAAACAGAAAACTCCAAGTCCGAAGTTCTAAAGATATGAATACATACTGTAGAGAGTTCACAAAATATTGAACAAATCATATTTGTTAAACAGTAGAGAAATACGGAACTCCACACTACAGATATATAAAAAGTATATCATGTGCCTAGCTATAGTCAGAGGTTTCACCCAAATAGGGGTTTCCCCAATCGACAGATATATATACAGAAGAATTGTCTTTGACTTATTTTTCTTCATGACTACATGGTACGGTCACTGTCATACAAGTATTCTGGACCACGGTTCGATTTCCTAGCTGTTCAGATGCTCTTGTCTTTGAGTGGTTTCGCCTTGGGACTCTGATCCCAAGGTTGGTAAGAGAATCCAGACATTAATGTATTAAAATATATGGCTAATTTGATTATGAAAAAACACATCTAAATGGGAAAAATTTATCATTAATCGAATGCCAAGTACAAACCTACCAATTAACTACGTTAGTGTAGATGGGTTAATTTCAATTCTAAGTACAAAAAACCTGAGCTCGACAGATATATGTACAGAAGAATTGTCATTGACTTCTATCTTTCTTCGTGGCTCAATGGTACAGTCACTATCATACAAGTATCCTGGACCGGGGTTCGATTCCCGGCTGGTCAGATGCTATTGTCTTTGAGCGGTTTCGACTTGGGACTCTGATCCCGAGGTCGGTAAGAGAATCCAGACATTAATATATTAAAATATATGATTTATTTGAATATGAAAAAAACATGTCTAAATGTGCAAAATTTATCACATATATACACACATATACAGTATATATATATATATATATATATATATATATATATATATATATATATATATATATATATATATATATACTGTATATATATATATATATATATATATATATATATATATATATGTGTGTGTAGATATATATATATATATATATATATATATATATATATATATATATATATATATATATATATGTATATATATAGATATATATATATATGTATATATATATGTATATATATATATATATATATATATATATATATATATATATATATATATATATATATATATATATATATATATATATATACTATGAGGAAGTTTGTGATTGTCAAAAGTTTAGAAATAGTGAAAGCCCTTCAAGGGCAAGGAATATATAAATCTTTTGTTAAAACACTTGAAGATATCTATACAGGATGTACCGAAATCCTCAAACTACATATAGATGGTGAGAAAATTTCGATTGAGAAAAGAGTTACACAGGGAGACCCTAGATTATTCACGGCATGCCTAAAAGAATATTTAAGAAAATTAGACTGGTAAATGTAGGAATTAACATTAATGGGGAATACCTTAACAACTCAAGATTTGCAGATGACATAGTTATGTTTAGTGAATCATGGGAGTAACTGCAAAGGATAATAGAATATTTGAATCATGGAAGTAACTGCAAAAGATAGAGAGAAGATTTGAATAGAGAAAGCAAAAAATGTAGGACTGAAAATGAATACGAGTAAAACTAAGATAATGTTCAATGAAAATGAGGAGACACCAAAAAGAGGTTATGGACGAACCTCTAGAGATTGTTAATGTATATACTGCACATACTTGGGACAGGAAGGAAGTGATTGCTTAGGACATGAGTCAAGAAAAAAAAAAAAATAAAAAAAAAATAAAAAAGTAAGCAAGCATGAGAGGAGAACTTTTGGAAAAAAAAAATAGATTATGAATTGTGAAATGACACTTCCTCTAAAAAGAAAAGTATTTAACCAGTATATATTAACTTGAGCATCAGAAACTTGGAGTCTTACTAAATTCTTAGAACATAAGCTACCTTCAACTCAAAGAAGTATGGAAAGAATGATGATTGGAATAACACTAGAGACAGAAAAAGAGCAACATGGATACGAGAGCAAGCTAACGTTGGAATGACGAACTAAGGATGCTTGCGGGTGTGGACTGGGATAGAAAGACCATAAAAAGAAGCAAGGGGAAGGATATATATATATATATATATATATATATATATATATATATATATATATATATATATATTTGAATGTTCATCAGCAACATAAACTACTATTCTTAGAATCCTTGAGGATACAAGGGTCCTGGTTAGCTGTCAGAATCTAACGTTTTCATGATTTCAGTGACAGAAAACATGAAGGCAGGCGACTCATTCGAGAATAAGATAAATCCTGCAAATATTAAATTCTCCGGATATGTAGAATTTGTAAATTATGTAAAAGCGCCAGCTATTAGCAAACCAAAGGGAAAACCTTAGGTATATATTTATATATATATTTAAAGAGAGAGAGAGAGAGAGAGAGAGAGAGAGAGAGAGAGAGAGAGAGAGAGAGAGAGAGAGAGAGAGAGAGAGAGAGAGAGAGAGAGAGAGAGAGAGCTAAAAAGATGTAAATGTGCGATTCTGTTAGCGTCACTAAGATATGCTACGTAAACTTTCTTATGCTTATAAGTTTATAAGCGGATTATTCATATTAATAATCGTGTCGAATGTAAAAAAAAAAAAAAAAAAAAAAAACAGAGCGCGTTTGAAACTTCATGAATGCTTATGACATTTGAAGATCCATGCTTAGAATTTATAATATATAAAAATAGATATTCATAAGATTTTTTTCTATTTCTTATCTTTTTACTATAGTTGGGATAAGCAACATAAGAGAAATAGTATCACCTAATGTAGTCAACAATATTTCTAATTTAAAAATGGTGGTAGAGGACAAACCTTGAAATAAACACATTCTATCCACAGGATTATAACAAAAGTATGTAATGTGTAGTGTATGAGACCAGTGCATGTTATATCTATTAACAATGTGTTTTGGAACAAAATACAAAAAATTTCTTTGTTTAATATTAATGTAAGACTACCACAACAATATTTACCTCGCTTAAAATACAGTTTTTAAAAAGATACAGTTAGTGTAAATGACAATGGGGTAAAGGAATTATGAAAGAAGAGAACAAAAGGGAAAATTTACTTGACCTCAGACGTCAGATGAGTAAATTAAATGATTTGTGATATAAAGAAAAATGGCGCATGATGTCCAAAACCCTCAAATCCATCAGTGTTTTACCTATTCAGAGTTGGATTTGGGCAGTTTTTGCCGCCTGGAGTTTGGTATAAAAAAAAAAAATCAGAATCAAAAGGGAAGGGGTGAGTGGTGATCGTGGGTAGGAATGATATTAAGAGAGGCGAGTGATATGAGATGCAAAGCAAATCAGAAGAGATGGGAAGATGGGGAAGAATAAATTGTGCGAACTTGAAAGGAAGAAGTAGCGGATCCTATGGAGATGGAAAACCTATCATGCACATCCTTAAGGATCGAGAAGTAATGCAAATGACAATAATAAGAAGAGAGCGTCAAAACTACGATCTAAGGGTTGGAGTTCTACTCCAAAGCAAAAGAACCACAGACAACAGAAAAGTAATAATAGAGTGGAAAGTGAGAAGTAAAAAGAATAGAAGGCTTGGGGAATATCAGCAAAATAATCAAGAGCATAATTCAGATATGTTGAGAAAACGAGCAACTCCAGTCATTCACACAACACTTATTAACTTAGGTTGAATTTGCATAACCGATGGAATCCTAATGTTCCACAACAGCCTTGGTTTTAAATAGTTTAAGCCATGAATAAGCTAAAATAAGTTCATGATAAAAAAATATAATATAATTTGCTAAATTAATAATGATCATCGAAAAAACATCGATTATTACTGGGACCTTTAGCAATGATAAAAATTGAAATAATTTCATGATATAATTATAAAATTTTCCATAAGTCTAAAACTTAAAAAAACTTATTGTTAGAAAAGTTAGCTTAATTTGTAATATAAAGTTGCGCATATATATATATATATATATATATATATATATATATATATATATATATATATATATATATATATATATATATATTATGTATACATATATATACATAATATATATATATATATATATATACATATATATATATATATATATATATATATATATATATATATTATGTATACATATATATACACACACATATATATATATATATATATATATATATATATATATATATATATATATATATATATATATATACACACATATGTATACATAATATATATATATATATATATATATATATATATATATATATATATATATATATATATATATATATATATATATATATATATACTTTCAATAGAATATTGAGCATTATTGTAATCAGTCACGGGTAATTTTCCGAATTAATAATTGCATAATCTAGGAAATCAAAGGCAGGGTTCACGTAAAACCTTGAAGAAACCCCATAAATATATGTAAAATCCAAGTGTTGGGAACCGAAAATATGAACAAGATCGTAAGATGCTACTATTATAATATTCATTTTATGTTCCATCCTTCTTTTATGTCATAAATGGTTCAACACTACTAGAATTAAAGTAAGTCCTATCTTTAATATTATTGAACATGTTGAAATAAGGCACGTCATGCCATTTAGTTACTCAAAACAAAGTTACATAATACTAATTATCCACTTAAAGACTTCAACCATTGGCCGTAGGGCTGTGAAATAATATCCCTTTATGACATATAGTCCCTTTAGTTATTGATAAAACTCCTTTTAAAGTGTAAGTACCCAATGCAAAATTACGAAACTGCAGAAAATGTAATTAAGCAAATATCATGAAATACACATTATGGCGCTATCTGGACTCCCTGTGTTGCACAGAATAAAACATAGAAACAATAATAAGAAAGAAGTATCACTCATAGATTTCGCAGTACCGCGGGACTCGAGATTGGGAGTTAAGGGGAGAGAAAACAAAAGTAATCAAAACTTATGAATTGAATTTAGTAAGCTATAGAATATGCAGGTAGAGGAAGTGCCCATAATCATCGGAGCACTCGGGATAATACAAAAGTCATTGGAAAGCAATCTAGAAAGAATAGTAATAGACTCGAGAATCTCTAAGGAAGCTGGGGGCACTGGGAACCTCATACTATAATCTAATAGTCTAGTGAGGCTGATAGACAAACAATAGATAATACCAATATCTCACTGAAAGTCACTACATTTACTTTTTACTTGTTTTATATTAATCTCACTTTTCTTATCATTTCTATAACATAATATCTCAAACTTTTTCCTAAGTTTTTAAGGGAAAAAATTGAGAAATAATTCTACAATGGAAAGGCCGGATGATAATAATAATAATAATAATACGTTTTGGCGGGAGATGAAAAGTATTAAATTTGATAGGATAAAATTTCCCATAGAATTCGGAAGGTTCTAAATAATAATAATTAATTTGTTTTCTTTCTAAATATACAGTACTGTTAAGCTTCTTAAAATTAGTATAAGGACGACGAAGACTGACTAAACTTATGGTCATAGTATTGAATTGGAAGTCTCCCGTCTTTTCCAAATCGAAAGGATGCTCCTTTCAGTTCATGTTCAACGGCTGCACACTTCTCATTATGACCCGTAGTTCAGTTTCTTTTTAATTACATCACCGAACAAGATAACGAGTATGCAAAAACCCTCCAAAATTTCTTAGGCCCGTAATCCTCTCATCTGGTAACTTCCTTGCACGAAAAGGAATATTCAAGTCTAAGGGAATTTACATCCTCCGCCCACGTTCGTAAGCGTAAGTAATGACTGCACTTTGAAAAGATTCATATACCGAGTTATTAAATCTGCTGTCTGCTCAGGTACAGTCAAAATTGCTTAAGGTTAGAATAATTGAAAAGAAATTTCAACTTTACCTTAGTCTGTAACTTTAACATCTATGGAAAGTATTAAAAATCATCAAAATTCACATTTAGCTTTCTTGAGTCTGGCACACAATACGAATGAATAAGTTCACCCAAGCTTCTTTGATAGGTGGCAATATATGACCAGTACTTCTGATTACACTTGTACAAAAATGGCTTTCTACATAAAATAGAGAATTCTTATTGAACAATAAAACAAATTGTACGCCTTCACCAACGACTAGTTAAACGACAAAGGACAGTCAGAGTACTGACTTCGCAGAGAGGAACCAACAAGAGCTTAAAAACACTAGTTTCCCCTCGTTTATCAAAATACATCACGTGGAAAATACAACTGACAACTATTGACAGATAACCCTTGAAACCATTAGCCTTCACAGACTAAATCAACACTAACGAGAGAGAGAGAGAGAGAGAGAGAGAGAGAGAGAGAGAGAGAGAGAGAGAGAGAGAGAGAGAGAGAGAGAAATAATTTGCGACGTAGTTTAACTTTGCTATTCACTTGTAAGATCAATAATTTTACTGTCTTATTAAGAAACTTAGGACTATTATGCGACTCTTTAATATTTTATTACATCAAGAGATGAAGCCTTTTTATTTACCTATTAGAAAATAATGAAAACTGAGGCATGAATTGACTGGTAATGGATTTGAAATGATTTCGCCGATCTTAAAGAAATTATCGACAATATATTCTAAATGTATTCCAACCATAAAATAAAAAGCGGGTATTCTCTACTGTAAATACAAGAAAGTCTATACACGTGGTAAATTTTATTAGGAACCAGGATTTGGATAAAAGGTAAATTAGTGTATATCCATATCCTAAATGCATACCTAATCATTGCAACACACACACACACACACACATATATATATATATATATATATATATATATATATATATATATATATATATATATATATATATACATATTTATATATACATACATATATATACATACATATATATATATATATATATATATATATATATATATATATATATATATATATATATATATATATATATATATATAAAAGCATTTCCTACTAGGTACGAAGAGAACCTAAATTTCCATCTAGAAGAGTGATGTAAAAAAAAATTTAGGTCTTACATACTAAAGTTCGTGGAAGTAAGATTTACATGATATCAATACCGCAAACAGTTGAATAACATAAATGGTTGAAGGAATACCCAGCCTACTTACATATACTTTATTATGGGAAAATATACATTTCTTAGCACAGATAATAATCATTCTATCAGACAAAAAAAATATCATGGGTAATTCTTACATATAAATCACAAACTAAATGTCAAAATTACACCAGACACAAAACAAGAACAAAAGGCGATTTCTTGTCAAACTTATCCATTAATCATTAAATAGCAAATAGTCGAGTGCATTGCATTAACGAGTAAGAGAGAGAGAGAGAGAGAGAGAGAGAGAGAGAGAGAGAGAGAGAGAGAGAGAGAGAGAGAGGGAGAGCTTGTCAAAGTATAAGCATTGTGTCCTATTCATAATATTCCAGATCAACATACTTCTGCAACGTGCTGTGGTTAAACACCACATTTTTTTCAAATGATTTCCCGATTAAAAACCTGAATAGAATCTACTTTGCTCATAAAAAATAAAAGGACGAAATAAAAATAGAAATCAAATAAACTTCCCGTATCTTCTATTTTACTGATGACGATGGCCACAATTTACGCCGTTTGCAATTATGTATTTGTCTGGTGCACAAAACAGATAACATCATTTCATCAGAATATTTAATTTTCTGCTTAATTAACTTTTTCCAGTCAATTAATTTGCTGTCCTCTTTCAAAAACAGATCGCTGTCCTAGTGAGTCATTGTCTCTGTCCCAAGATATAACAAAAATATCACATCATTTTTGAAATGTTGTAACTTTATTAAATTCAGTATTATAAGAAAACACTGATAATGAAACACTTTTAATTAGGATTTATGATTGCTCTCACCAGTGTTAAAAATAATTGACATCACAAATAACCATTACTGCTCAAGTAGTATTATCAATGACTTCTTGGCAACGGACTTGACAACAATTGATATCATAATCGGCACTAACAATGACAGCTGACATGCAGTTCCCCATTATCTATTGAAACAAACAAATAATACCATAAAAAAGGTAAACAGAGTAGTTGACAACTTTAATGCTGGCCAACTAAATCTAGTATTCGTTTAGTTCTAAGCTGCACCCTATCAGTCGACAAGTTTTTTAATAATACAGATAAATATGGTATTCATTCGTAAAGTTTTTTAAAAAATACATAGCTAAATCTGGTATTCATTAGTTGACAAGTTTTTCAATAATACATAGCTAAATCTTGTATTCTTTAGTTGAATTTTTTTTTAGTAATGCATAGCTAAATCTGATATTCCTTAGTCGACAAGTTTTTCCATAATATATAGCTAAATCTCGTATTCGGCTAGTTTTCAATGCTTCAAAGTTATTCCTAGTATCTAACTAGTTTACAGGGATGCACAATAATGGCATTCTACTAGCTTTCGAGGCAAATATCTAAACCTGTTATTCGAGTTAATTTTCAGGCTAGATTAGCCAAACCAGGTATAAGACTAGCTTTTCTAGACTACGCAACTTAATCTGACATTTTGTCAAGATTATTAGGGTACTGTAGGCAGTAGCTAAACTTAGTATTTGATAACCTCTATAAGGCACATGAGTTAAAATGGGATTACACTGTTTTCAAGGAGGTACAGATAAACTTTGCATTCGAATAGTTTTAAAAGGAAGCAGAGGTAGAATTAACATTTGGTTAGTTATCAAAGTCAACACCACTATAGTTGGTATTTGACTAGCTTTTCAAGGTTCTACAGCTAAACTTGATATCTAACTAGTCTTTCAACATTGCAAAATCAACTTGGCATTTAACTAGCTTTTCAAGACAATAAAGATCGCATGGGAGCAGCAGAACTAAGACTATAATTCATCTTCCTTGGCAAGTTAATACCACTATACAGTACCTACTATTGGACTAGCTTTTCCAAGTTGTACAGCTAAACTTGGTATTTAATTACCTTTTCAAGGCTGCACAGATGAACCGAGTATTCAAATAACTTTTCAAGGAAGTGTCGAAACCTAATTTTGAAATAATCACAAGTAAACATTGCACCCATGTGCGATACTTAGTTGTGGATAGTTCAATACTATGACTAGCTTATCAAGGCAATACAACTAAACATGGTATCCAGCAAACTTTACTGGCAGCAGAGATAAACCTGGTATTTAACAGCCTTTTCGACAAGATAAAGCTACACCAAATATTTGACTTCCTCTCTTTGGCATTATATTAGACTATCATTTCAAAGCAGAGCACATTAACCTTAATTTCGACTAGCTTTGCAAGGTTGCATAGCTAAACCTGGTATCCCACTAGCTTTTCATATCACATTAATTTAACCAACTTTTCAAGGATGCATAATTACATCTGATAATCAACTAGGTTTTGAGGGCATTTACATCTAAATCAGGTCTTCTAATGGCTTTCCAAATACCAGGTACTTTATAGTTTTTTAAACAAATGCAGCTAAACTTGGTATTCAACAAACTTTTCGTAGCTACAGGCCTTAAACCGGTCACTACGTTTAAGGCAGCTAATCTCATCCAGATAGTAGACTAGCTTTTTAAGGTAAAGCACGAGAATCTAAATCTAGTATAAATTAGATTTTTAATGATGCGCAGCTAAACATGGTATCTAAGTTTATGTATATGCTCTACCTATCAGGCCACCCAGATATTCGAGTAGCTTTTCAAGACAGCAAAGTTAAACTATCTTTTCTAAGCAGTAGAGATAAACCAGGCATTTGGTTGCACAGCTAACACTGGTATTTAACAAGCTTTTCAAGGCTGGAAAGGTAACTATGATATTCGATGAGCTTATAAAGGTAGTACTACTGTACAGAACTTTACTCTGTAATTGATCATCTTTACAAAGGTGTACAGTGAAAACTTATATTGGATTAGCTTTTCATGGCAGCACTATTAAATCTAATGTTCAAGTAACCTTACAAAGCTGCAGGTAAAACAAAAACATGGTTCTCGACTAGTTTCACAAGGCAGCAAGACTAAACCTGACATACGACTAGCTTTATAAGGCTCCACAACTAAACAGGATTCTCGACTAGCTTTACAAGGTTCCAAAGAAAAACCTAGCATTCAACTAGTTTTCTAATGAAGTGCAGCTAAAACTGGCATTTTTGAAAATCTAACAAGGTTCCACAGCTAAGCATGCCATTTGACTACCTTTTCAATGTGGTGCAGGTAAACCTGATATTCAATTAATGAGTAGTCTTTCAAGGCAGCACCTCTAATCTTTATATTCTACTCTCTTTTGAAAACTGCTTTCTACGGGTATTTGACTAGATATACAAGGCAGCACAGCAAAACCCGGTATTTGACTTTATCAACTAACATTTCAAGGCTGCACAGCTAAACAGGATTTTCAACTAGCTACACTGTAAGGACAGTGAGACAAGCGTCACCAAGATCAACTGATACTTTATTCAAATGTGCATGGGAGTATATTACAAGGTGCGGACGGAAAGGTAGGATGGCGCTGGCGCCAAATCAGATTGAATTCTTACACTTACAAATATACGAATTATGATTTAACAGAAACATGTAATGAAATGATACATATGTCAAAATGTAGCTCTGATAGAGCTGAATACATATACATGGGAAACCACGGTGTGGCGAAAGGAGAATTCAAATAAATAAACAGTTTGTTGATTTTATGGACGACGAAGGGAGCGGTGTCCTTACAAGTACTCCCCCCCCCAAGACATCGGGCAGCGTAGAGGGCTGATGATCAACCTTCGTATCTTTTCGGGCGTCGGAGGGTTCCTCTTGTTTTTGAACGGAGGGGTGCGCCGGTGGTCGGCGTGAGGATCTCTTCCTCTTGTCGTCGTTTGATGATTTTTCTTTCGTTGGGCGCCTTGTTTTGAGGTGGAACTCTGGATCTGCCAGGTCCGGCGGAGGCGGTGTCGCTTCCTTCGAGAAACGTTGGTTTCACGCGGTCTATTGAGACCCAGTCCTCTTGGCCATGGACGTCGAGAAGGAAGGCTTTCGTTGTCTTCTTAATTACCCGGTAGGGGCCTCGATAAGGTCTAGTTAGTGGTTGTCGATGAGCGTCGATACGGACGAAAACGTACCAGCAGTCATCCAGGTTTTTTGGCTTGAAGTGCTTAGTTCTGTCCTGGTAAGTTTTGAGACATGGCCTGAACTTCCTAGCGATGTCCCTTAGGTGATCCAGCTGCATGTCGTCGGTTGATGAGGGAAAGAATTCGCCAGGGACTGCGAGCGCCTCCCCGTAAACCTTTTCGGCGGGCGAAGGTTCGCCGTCTGCGCGAGGGGCGGTGCGAAGGCCGAGGAGTACCCAAGGAAGTCGTGATTTCCAGTCCCCGTCGGTGCAGGTCGCCATCAGGGACGCCTTGAAGGCGCGGTGAGTTCTTTCGACCATGCCGTTTGCCGCGGGGATGTATGCCGTGGTGCTGTGGAGCATCGTCCCCATCAGGTTTGCCAAAGCGAGCCATATTTCTGAGAGGAAAGCGGGGCCTCTGTCTGTCGTGATGTTGTCAGGAACGCCAAACCTGCTCACCCAGCTTGACAGGAGGGCTTGGGCGCATGCTTGAGTCGTAGCTTCGGTCATCGGCGATGCCTCCAACCACCTCGTGGAGCGATCGATGATCGTAAGCAGGTAGCGAGCAGATCCAGAAGGGGGCAATGGTCCCATGACGTCGATGTGTATGTGACCGAAACGTCTTTTTGGCAGGGGAAAATCGCATACCCCCGATTCGGTGTGATGGCTGACTTTGCTTGACTGGCAGTTGATGCATGACTTCGCCCATTCCCGGGCGTCCTTTTTTATCCCTGGCCAGACGAACTTTTCAGACAGAAGGCGAGCGGTGGTGCGTCCTGAAGGGTGAAAAAGTCCATGGATGATATCGAATATTTTCCTTCTGCAGGAGGCTGGTATCCAGGGGCGTGGGCGGCCGGTGCTAGTGTCGCAAAGAATAGTTACTCCTGCTGGTCCGAGGGGAATCGCACTTATCTTGAGCGCGGATGGCCCCGTCAGGTGATCCTGTGCTTCTCGGTCGATGCGTTGTTCGGTTGCGAGATTGGCGTAGTCGATTCCCAGGTGGATTGAGTCAATTTCAATCCTTGAAAGGGCGTCCGCGACTGGGTTTTTCTTTCCTGGGACGTAACGTATGGTGCACCTGAATTCAGCGATTGATGCGAGATGACGTTGTTGTCGGGAGGACCATGCGTCTGTCGATTTCGTGAAAGCGTGTACGAGGGGTTGATGGTCCGTCGCGATTGTGAAGGGAGTGCCCTCCAAGATGTGCCTGAAGTGGCGGATGGCGAGGTAGACGGCGAGGAGTTCCCTATCGAAGGTGCTGTATCTTGTTTCGGCGGGTTTTAATTTCTTGCTGAAGAATGCCAGCGGTCGAGGAGAACCATCGACGAGTTGCTCCAGCACAGCCCCACAGGCGACGTTGCTGGCATCGGTCGTTAGTCGCAGGGGCGCGTTGTCGTCGAAATGAGCCAGGGTGGTGGCATTCGCGAGGGCATCCTTCGTCCGGGCGCATGCCTGTTTTTGGGGCAAACCCCACTCGAGTTTTTTTGCTTTTCCTTCCAGGACGTTGTCGAGGGGTGACAGGGTTTGTGCAATGTTGGGGATGAAGCGCCTGTAGTAATTGACCATCCCCAGGAACTCCTGAAGTTGGCGGATGGTCGTAGGTATCGGGAACTTTCTGATGGCATCGACCTTGGTTGTCATGGGTTTTACCCCACATGAGGATACGCGGTGACCAAGGAAATCCACTCCTTCCGCACCGAACGTGCATTTGTCGAAATGTACGACCAGGCCGTTCTCCTGTAGGCGTTTGAGGACGGTGCGGACGTGCCTCCGGTGTTCCTCCTTGGTTTTCGAGAATATCAGGATGTCGTCGACGTAGCAGACGCAGAAAGGTAGGTCACCCAGAATGCTATCCATTAGTCGTTGGAAGGTCGCCCCGGCGTTGCGTAGACCGAAGGTTGAGTATGCGAAGGTGTAGGATCCAAACGGTGTTACAATGGCAGTTTTCGGGATGTCTTCCGGAAATACGGGAACCTGGAAATAAGACTTGAGGAGGTCCATCTTGGTAAAATACTTCGCGCCGTGCAACGCGTTCGTTAGGTCCTGCATGTTGGGCAGCGGGTAGTGATCGGGCATTGTGACGAGGTTGAGGCGCCTGTAGTCGCCGCAAGGTCTCCAGGACCCGTCCGGCTTTTTTACCATGTGCAGGGGTGATGCCCAGGGGCTCGATGCTTTCTTACAGATACCCATGCGTTCCATGTCCTCGAAGGCGCGTTTGGCATCCTTCAGTTTCTGGGGCGGGAGGCGGCGGAATTTGGCGTGAGTGGGAGGTCTTGTCGTTGTGATGTGGTGGTAGATCCCATGCTTGGACGGGGAACCTGACGAGTGTTGGAGCTCGGGCTTGAAAACCTCGGGAAATTCTTGTAGGAGGTCGGCGTAGGGGTGCGTCGTTACGGCGGATACGGACATTGTTGCAGGGCCGAGTTCTAGGGCGCAGAACTGGCAGGTTCCCGTGTCGATGAGACATTTGTTAGCGACATCGACGAGGAGTCCGTGGTGGGCGAGGAAATCCGCACCGAGGAGGGGGCGATTGACGTCAGCAATAGCGAAGGGCCAAGAATACGAACGGCCCATGATAGATATCTTGAGGGTCTTGATCCCATAGCACCGTATGGGAGATCCGTTGGCGGCGATGAGTGAGGGAGCGTTTTTGTCGGGACCACGGTCTAGGTCGGACTTGGAAGGTGGGAACGTTGACTGCATTGCGCCGGTGTCTACCATGAGTCTACGGTTGGAAATGGTATCGAGGATATAGAAACCATTCTTGTTTTGGTTAACTGCGGCTGCGATGGTGGCAGGTGAATGCTTCTGGCGTCATCTTCTAGGGAAACTGCATGGTGCTCTACATTTCTTGGCGTCGCTGCCGAACTGTTGGTGGTAGAAGCACCATGCTGGGTTAGTCCTAGGGTTCGGTCGCGTTGGTTGCGGTGGTTTCTTTCTTGATAGAACGTTGATCTCGTCATCCTCAGGGGCCGTTGCCGAGGAGTCTATGGAAGAGCAGCTGCTGAAGGAAGAGAACGAAGGCGGTGTTGACGATGATGCTCCGAGGCGAGATGCTTTGGAGGCCTCGTGGAGCTTTTGAGCCTTCGACAGGAGTTCGTTCATCGGGAGCGTGTCGGCGTCTGTCAATTGGGCCCTTACGTCCTGTGGTAGGCGTCGAAGAAAGATCTCGCGAGATAAGCTAATCTCACATCGTCGGCCGTTGCTGTCTGTTTCGGGGAGCATAAGCAGGCCGGATAACTTGTCCCACGCCTCAACAGGAGAGGTGTCGCCCATGGGCTTGCCGGTGAGGTCCAGGACTTTCTGTGCCTTTGCTGAGACGGAGAGGGAGTAGATACCAATGAGTTTCGTTCTCAGGTCGTCTTATGAAACTTGGCCGGCCTGGGCGTCGAGCCATGGGGAAATCTTGTCGAATACCTCTTCAGGTATGGAGGTGAGAACGATGTCAGCCTTGGCGCAGGAGTCGCTGAGTCTAGCGACGCGGAAGAGTACGTCTGCTCTCAGGAACCAGGAAGCGGTGTTGTGTTGAGAAAAGGGCAGCAGTTTGACTTTGGGCGTGGAGGCGAGGCCGTTGGGTGCGATGGGCGTGTTGCTTCCTGCATCGTGGCCAGACGACGAGTCGGCGAAGAGGTGGGAAGTTGATATGTCGGTTAAGCTCATCCTACTGCCTTACATGCACCGAAGTGTGGGAGAACCAAAGGCAGGCTCACGCGTAAGGTAACGGAGTATAGAGAAGGTAGCACGGCCGTAATAAGTCCGTTAGTGGCAAAGCCAAAACCGCTGATGCTACTTTCAACTCCGGGGTCACCAGTTGTAAGGACTGTGAGACAAGCGTCACCAAGATCAACTGATACTTTATTCAAATGTGCATGGGAGTATATTACAAGGTGCGGACGGAAAGGTAGGATGGCACTGGCGCCAAATCAGATTGAATTGCCTCCCAAAATATATGTGTTTTCTTACACTTACAAATATACGAATTATGAGTTAACGGAAACATGTAATGAAATGATACATATGTCAAAATGTAGCTCTGATAGAGCGGAATACATATACATGGGAAACCACGGTGTGGCGAAAGGAGAATTCAAATAAATAAACAGTTTGTTGATTTTATGGACGACGAAGGGAGCGGTGTCCTTACAACACAAATTGCATTTTTCAAAAAATAATTTTCGACTTACTTTACAAAACTAACTCCCCCCCCAAAAAAAAACGTGGTTTTCGACAAGCTTTACAAGGCTGCACAGCTAAAAGTGGCATCCAACTAGTTTCACAAGACTACACAGAAAACGTGATTTGTTACTAGCTAAACCTGACGTTCAATTAGCCCTTCAAAAGAAACATTCTGCTAAATCTCGTATTCAGAGGTTTTTCAAAGCAACGTTCCTTTTAACCTGGTATTAGACTAACATCACAAGACAGCAAATCGCAACTAAATCCTCTACTGAAGTAGCTTCATAAGGGTGCCCAGTCAAAGATCGTATTTGACTAAGATTCAAAGTTAGCACAGCTGAACCTCTTATTCGACTAAGGTTTCCTAGCAGCACAGATAACCTTGGAACACTTGGCAATTAATGAATGACCAATAATGAAAAAAAAAAAAAAAAAACAGGAAGCTAAAAAAAAGAAGCTGAAAAAAAAACGAATACATTTTTATTTGAAATATAGAAAATATGATTGGATTTAAATGGAACGCTAAAATGCCATTAACTTCCAAGGTAGGCTTTCAAAGAATAGACTACGTAATTAGACGAATGAAAACCGAAGGAGTAACAAAAGCGTAGACAAATATATAAATATGACGGAATCAATACTGAAATTATGACAATAAAATCAGGCAAGGGTGTAATCACATTTCAATTAATAAAACCTTCCTCACATGTATTTACCAAATTCCGTTTAATCTTGATATCACCAGAAAGAGCGCTACATATTATCTCGTAAAAGTTATCAATCATACCTTACTACAACATTTAACTGAAAAAAAATACTAAAATAAAAAAAATAAAAGTTTGAGTATCTAGTTTTTTTATCCATTTCCACAGGAAAAAAAACTGCATCTGTATGTGATATACTCCGAGGGAAACTGCAATAGGAAGAATAATGAAATTTTCAATTGGAACTTTTATTGTCAAAGGAGGATCAATGCCACCAGAATACAGACTATGAATTTTCAAACTTTGTTTGAAAACTCCACACCACCGTTTCCTACACAAAATTAAAAGAAAAAGAAAAGAGAAGTGACGCTGCCATTAAATTGCCAAAAGTTGCAAGAATTTTCAACTAACAGCCTTAAATTTCGAGGAGAAATTAGTAAAATTACACGCTTAATTCTTCTTGTAAAATAATTGCCGTCTGCAACTTTCTTGGGCTTCAGTCCAATGTTTCTGTCTTTCTTATTTCTACAAGTGTTCTTCAGGACCTTGTTTTCTCGGCTTTTCTCTACCTGGATAGTAGAAATCGCCTCATGTTCTTTCAATTTGCTCCTTTAAAGACAACGTTTGTCCCATTAACTCTTGTAGAGATAATTATTCTGATTTAAAATTACTTGTGTCAAAGAGTACAAATCTTAATAAAGTTCTTTTCTTCTCGTCCAGTTAAGTTACATTTAAAACTTTCTGTACTGTTTGAGAAATTGGAAATTCCCTCTTAATCATAATAATTTTAAATTAGATCAAAATCATCACAGCCTTAAGTATCAGGGTCATCCAAGACATGACTAAAATATTAACGTAAAAAAAAAAAGAAAAAAGAAAAACATCCCCAATCCCTAACCTCTAGGTATTTTTCCAATAATTTATCGCAATTCATTTCGAAAGGCAGGTTTCATTTCTGTATTCACATTCTTAATGCGATGGGGGTAGTTTGCTCTGTTTTGCTTTCAAATATCCTACAAACAAGGATATCAAACACACAGGAGTATGAGAGAGCTGTGTAAGGAAACTTTTCATACAACTTTATCATTAATATCGCCACGTTGTATAGTCTCGTGTTAACAACATTGCTTACCAAACAAGAAAATCCAAGTTTGATCTTTATTTATGAAAACATTGTCTTTTCCCCACACACCAAAAAGAATACTGGGTGACCATAAAGTCGTTCTACAATTTAAAAAAATCATTAAAAATGCCAATGGTAATATATCTAAATTAAAGGTGGTCTTTGTGCTTAGCAGTTACCGGTCTTTAACATAGCATTTATGTATTTCTAGTACCCTGCTGATGAAAGTGGAGCTATTAAATAAAACCTAAAAATGACTATCCTATGAAAATCTGATACGCACATGAAGTTTATGAAGATAGGGGCAGTATTGGATAGAGGGAGGAGTGGCACCAAGAACATCTGAGGGAAACTTTGATTTATATCTGCAAATGTGTCGCATTTTCATATATGATCATCATCAGCCGTAGCTGGTCCACTAGCGTCTGTTTATGGTCTTTCTATGCCAGTCTATACCAGAAAATTTCTTAACTTGTCAATCCATCATCTTTTCTTCCTTCCCCTGCTTCGTTTGCAATCTCTAAAGGCCTATTCTGTTATTCGTAATGTTTATTTATTACCTGCCATTCTCATTATATGGCCTGCCCATGCCTATTTCTTTATCTTACACGTTAAAATATCCTCTACTTTAGTTTGCTTTGGTATCTATTTTTCTCTTTTTCTGTCTCTTTGTGTTATTCCCACCATTACTCTTTCCATAGCTCTTTGAGTTGCAACTAGCTTATGTCCTAAGACTTCAGTAAGGTTCCTTTTTTCTGATGCATAAGTTAATACTAGTAACACTACCTGAATAAGTAGTTTTATTTTTAGAGACAGTGGCATTTTACATTTCACGATCTCATTTTGTTTACCAAAAGCCCTTCATCCCACAATTATCCTTCATTTAACTTGGGTCTAATGCCCTAGGGAAACAATTACTGTTGGTCCTAGGTACTTATATTCATTAACAATCTCTGGAGGTTCACCTTAACCCTTATTTGTTGTCAATATTATCATTGAATATTTTGGTGTGTGTGTGTGTGTGTGTGTGTTACTCTGTGGGCATGAGTCATGGTATGACAATGAAACAATCTCCAATAGATTTAATAGATTTGAGAACAAAGCTCTCAGAAGGATATTGGGAGTTAAATGGCAGGACAGGATTAGAAATTAAACTATAAGAGAGATTACCCAAGTGCCATATGTGGATGCAATCATGATGAGGGGTAGATGGAGATGGTTTGGGTATGCTCTTCGCACTCCTCAAGAGGGATTAGTTCACCAAACGTTCAGCTGGGCTCCACAAGTCACCAGAAGAGTTAGAAGACCCAGACTTACATGGATGAGGACTATGAAGCACAAAGTAGAAGATAATGAATGGAGAAGTAATGGATTAAAAGCTCATGATAGGGACGACTGGCGAAATCTCACCGTGGCCCTTTGCGTCAATAGACGTATGAGATGATGATGATGATGATATATACATACACACACACACTCACAAACACAATATATATATATATATATATATATATATATATATATATATATATATATATATATATATATATATATATATATATATATATATATATATATATATATATATATATATATATATATATATATATATATATATATATATAGTTCAGTGGTTTCCTTTCATTGAAAGACCAAAAACATCCTTCTTTTCTTTTCAGTTTACTTTCCAACTGAAGTTTTCTCCATCATTTTTTTCTTATGACATACGTTCACTTCCTAACCGTAGTTTCTAATTAAGTAAAGATTAGTTAATCTTCTGATCGTGTTTTAAAGCGAATCTGAATGTTTCCTGTTATACTGCAAACGTTCTAAAAATCATTCTGATAACAAATAGTATCTAACGTAAATCAAATCCCCTAAACAATATCACAATTGCCTCTAGACTTTTCTCAATGTTGTTATTATCATGGTTACATCAGTAGTTCTAGAAAATTCATCTTAATTGAACCCTATCCTACAAAATTTCCTGTTGGATATCAAAGGATTTTTTTTTATTACCAACAAGTACATTAAACAATCCTAAACCATATTATGCAAGGTAAGAACATCCTTAATTTAATACATGTATCTATACACACCCAAATGAAAAGCTATTGATGACTTACAGTCACTGAGGTGGAGCACCAAGCGAACTAATATGACCAATTCTTTTCAAGAGCAGAACACTCTCTGGTATAAAGTACACAAGAATACATTATAATTTCCCACTGGAAACCACCAACCAACGACCTTTAAATAGATATTAACCGGTAAATAAATCGGTATGAAATAAACAAATGAAAATATCAATTTCATTCGTATAACATACAAACACCAGGGTCTGATTAATTTATCATAACTAAACACTGCAGCAATATATGGCCTAAGTCAAAAGTCATAAAGCTCTTACGTAAACGAAACTTGCACAATCTTTACACTAAAAGACGAGACCTACAAGAGTCGATAGCCGATTGAATATATCAGCATCGTAATACTTTATTACCATGAGTCAACGGTGCCTACCGTTCGTCATAAGAATTTTGATTCATACTGCCATAAAAGTGTGCAAATGCTATAATGAAAATGAAGAACCTGACGCAATGCGAACACATTTGTTGGTAAATTAGGAGAAACTCTTCAGCCTATTCTCCTGACACTAAAGCATCACTCATTATTTGAGGTAAAATTTTATTGTTACTCATCAGTATGAGAAATTTGCCGGTGAATAAAGGTTTAGCCTCCTTGTTCACTTTCTGAAATATTTACCGATACGTTAAATATCGCTCTAAAAGATAGCAATAAACTTCCATATATCAGTGGCGAGAAACAGTATAAATCAAAGAAAATCTGCATAGCCTACAAAATGCATCACTATATTTTCTAAGCGAATATCCCGGTCATCACCACAGACTATAAACAGCAACGGTCCTTGAACGCTACCCATTTTAGAAAGACAAAAGGTAAAACCTCAATTAAATCACCAGCAAAAATAACACGCATACTGACTGCTTACAGATCAATTTTAACGACAAAGGACAGTTGCTTTTGGTAAAAATAATAATATCCTACCCTAAATTAGTAGGAAACAAAGAATTTATAGATCACTTAAAAATTTGAACCAATTCAATGCAATCGCATACGGCAAAGAATATTTAAATAAAATACATAAGCAATGTCCCGTATTAAAAAAAGAAAAGCAAAAGAAAACTATTAGCCAACTTGAAGACAAAGGTAAACAATTACACAAGAACTTCAGTCTAAAAGTTTTATACCAACATTGACCTTCTCTAATGATGTTAAGAAATGCTTAAGAAGCCATGTGGATTGGGAAGATCTAAAGGGTTTAAAACAAAGATTTACAGCGTATTTTATCAAGATCTTTAATCATTCCACGATTCTTTGACAAAGCATTTCGTCACTTTTTAAAAATTACACGTTTGCCTATTCCAGATGGCACCGTTAGCGTAATTGCAAATCATAATTACCCATCTTCATTTTCTGGTGACCATACTGCTATGGAGAAAATAAGTTTGAACATAGTCTTCCTCCTGACAGCTCCTATGCATTCAAGACAAAGTATCAGAGTTGGAAATTTGGATTTGAAAATGTTTAATCAAAAACATCCTTTACATTGATCCTGAGTATATGTTGAAATCCATTTTACTGCTTCACTTGACTAAGTCTCAAGGCTCTCACTTAGAAACTTGGCAGCTTACATGATGGTTATGCACAGTACTATGTTTACCTAAACAACCAAAAGAAGAACTAACGCTAATGATTTTTAGTGAGCACCAATTTATTACTATTTGTTTTTTACTGACGGTATTATTTAATATTCGTTTATACCTATAATACCCCTTTATATCTATACAATGCAATTAGGCATTTCTTCACTGGCAAGATTATCTATGGCTTCTATAAAACTTCCAAGAGATTAAATTGAAAATCAACATAGCATTAAGTCTAATACTGAACTTTGTCTTATTCTTCAACCTGGATATTATAGCCTAAAACACTGAAGAACCTTCAGCTTCGTGCCAATATTGCTCATGATTATCATATATATTCTCCTAAGCTAATCATTATTAAAACCACATTACCAATCATTAACTAAGCCACAATGGAAGGTGTTCCTGTTTCTTCATCCTCCATATGTCCTAAAACGGTATTATTATTCTTAAGAACTGTACCGCTGGAGTTGGCTTGTTCTGTGAGCTGATTATTAATAGGATGCTTTTATGACATCGATATGAATGTCGATGATCTTCTGTTTAACATTTACTGTACATGTTCATTATTACTCTTTTCTATTTCAGTGTTCTTTTTTATTTTCTTGGGGCAATGCAGTTTCTTTTTTTCACATATAGGTATTAAATTCTAAGGAGGCTTGCACGGAATGTTTATATTTCAGGATATTCATCGAAGAATAAGGGAGCACACTGGCTTTTCCTATGATATGTAAATTCGAACCAATGTTATAAAACGTTCATTAAACAACTACACTGCATATTTTAAAACTAAACGAGAGAGAGAGAGAGAGAGAGAGAGAGAGAGAGAGAGAGAGAGAGAGAGAGAGAGAGAGAGATTTGAAGTATGTGATAACGGAAGAAAATATATTTGCACCTCCTATAACAGCTTTTATACAGATGCATATGGTCCTAAAAATATGCCTCACACTCTTGGTGTATTGGCATGTAAATAAGGAATGAAATCTCTCCATAAGAAGTTCACAAGGACACTCATGCCCTTTAAGGGACATGCAGCCCTTGATGCTGAACAGCCTTGTTGAAACGTGGCATGCATCATCATCCCCTCCCCCTCCACTCTCGAACGGCAAAATCATCACTCGAAAATTGATTCTGATATTCATAGACAATCGTCAAATCCTAAAGTCACAACATAATATTTATAGAACAATAACAAAGCTAAACTGGTTGTTACTTGATACATTATACGCAAGTCGTCTTTTAATGTAACATAAACAGAACAGTCATTATGGAACAAAAACTTCTAAAGTGATACATAAAAACGAACAAACTTGCAAGATATGTTAGAAATATTATGTGATTCTATGTAACATTGGTGTTAAAACTGAGCTAGTAGAAGTCAACTAACCAAGTTGTTGCTCAACCAAGAAATTAACCTCCTTGCGACCTTCGCCTTTTATAAATGACCTTGGTTCAATGTAAGGTTCTGCAATCAGAGCATTTCAAAGTTATTACCCGGAAAAAATGTACTTATTTGTTTCTCTATGACCTTGAGCTTATACTATCTCTTCCAAATGCCCAATATTTTGTTCGAATTAACGTGTTAGTGTTATAATCCAACCTCAATTTATATGGTTTGTGCGGCAATAATGGCTTGTAACCGGAGGATTTTAACTATGGATGGGAAAAAGAATGTCAATCAGGATGCAAGTGGAACAAACGCTCTCCGGTTGACCTTATTATTCATGGCATCCATTCATTATTCAGAAACTTACTCATTTCATATTAGAAACCCAAAATCTTTAACAACGTATGAATCTTGATATCCAGCCTAAGCTTATAGTTGAGCGGAAAACAGAAATTATTAGAGGAATTGTGCAAATGATGATATAAGCATAAAATAGGACACCCTTGTTCTCCAACTGATACTAATCAAATCTGGCCGACTGACCAACTGAAAATCGAAGATGGTGGCTATTTTTCAAGATGGCCCCCAAATTCTTTGCCTAAACTTGATGTTTTGCTTAGAAGTAATTGTAGTTGTGCGTTAAACATGACCTAGATATGGATTCCTAAGTTTTCAAGTCAACTGAAGTAGACTTTAATATTTCTTTATAAAGCAAAATGCCATTTTCAAGATTTTGTTTATAAAGCAAAGTGACATATACTTTACAAGATGTTATCACCTATTTTGCCTTACAATGTGGCACACAATATTATTCTAAGTTCACTCGAGATAAATCGAGATTTTCTATGAACTAACAATAACAGTTGGTTCTTTCTCTCTTAGAAAATAATTCTAAAGGGCTTAATAAATACAATACTTTAGTCTTGCAATGAAAAACAAGGTAAAAATACACTCAAAACACTTTTTGATGATTTTAATTAAAAACTAATCAAGTCGAATAAATGAATAGAAAAAAAGAACTTGAAATGAAGCAGGAATAACCTAATGGTAGAGAATATTTCAAGCTGTTAGCTGTTGTGACGGGATATGTGACGCAAAACAGGCACCAAACAAAACAGTCCCTTCCACTCTCTATACAACTAGCTTGCCAATCAAAGGCAAATCTTGAGACACTGGTGGTGTCCGTGTGAATACACAATCCAGAAACTCGATGGTGTCCAGCACTGGTACACAGCCCCCTATCAAAGAAATGGAAATTCTGATGTAGTCGGAATACCCAGAATTCTTTTACCCGGAATTCATAAGATAATTCCGGCACCAACTGCCTCTGTCCAAGCGTCACCACGCCAAGACCAGTAATCTGCTGGAAACAGTCCTTCGGCCGAGCTAAACATCCAGAGCCAAAACCTCGGAATAGTAAAAGAATATTAGAATAATAAAGGAAATAAAAACGATTACGAACTTGGCTATGAGTAATTATCATAATTTTTATGAGGCCAAACAAATTGTCCGTTTTTCGTTTTGTAACCCTTACACCACAATGTTCAAACCCTGCCACTGGTTCTCCAGCTACGGAGTGATTTGTAGAGGAGCGCTAACTGTAAGCACTTGCATCTTCCTTTTCAGCCTTTCTTACAGAACCACTTTGTCAGTTCCTGACAGCTCGCTGCAATAGAGGAATAATGGTTTCCAACTTATCTGCCACGTGTCTCCTTTTTGTATCCAACCCAATTCAGCAAGACTGCTCGTCTGGAAAGGAGATGGCTGCCTTGCCCTGTCTGTGTTGGTGTAATTGAGTTGTATGGCCTCTGCTTGAAGGGAAAAAGATCTAGTCTTGCTTCATCTACTAGCAGTTGCGCTTTATCTATTGTATGAAGACAACGAATCTCTCCAGCTTCTGCAGGTCAAGGTCACGGCACTGCGTTGAATGCTAGCCGAGATTAGTGAATGTTGAAAATATCATCAAATACATTCCATACAGATTTCTTGCCTTTCCCAGGGAAAGCAGACACACCCCCACATTCAGTGAGCACAGGAAAATATGTGATCCCTCAAGCTTTCTCAAACCCTAATACACGAACTTCCTCATGGACTGGAACCCATCAAATCTTGCCTCTTTGGCCAAAGCAATCCACACTTTCTCAAGACCTATTTCCTGTAAGAATGGTAGCACAGATATTGCTGTCTGGCAAGTCCTTGTCATTGGCCTTAATGACAACAGGATTTCTTCCATTAGTCGTTACATTCCTGGCGTGTACAAATATTTGTGTTAGCTTCTTCATGAAAACATAGGGACAGTGCATTCAGACTTCATTACCTTTTGTGATGATGACTAAACTTGTTTCTGTTTCACACATCTTCTCCACAAGGAAGTGAAACAGCTCAGTCTTGTTGCATGTATCACAAAGGAAGATTTTCCACTTTCCAATTATTTGGTGTCTTACTTGTTTCGGTCATTCTTTTTCTGTTTCCTTGTCCCCTTTTCGAACTCGTCTCAAATTTCAGACTTGACTTCTTTTATACACCAAAAGCTACGTTCACCAGCTTGTACCTGACCCTATATGTCCACTTTAGCAGTCATAAAATGTCTTTGAAGTAAGTAGAGGTAAAGCATTGATAAGTGCTGATCCATGAAAACTTTACTACTCTCAGCTATCATCTAACATTGATTCGTGAACTTGACCTAAAAACTGGAAAGATTCGTTGTCCTCATGTACGACAGATAAAAGGCAGCTGTTTGTGTGGATGAAGCAAGACTAAATCTCTTTGCCCTCAGAGAAGTGTGCGGCCTATCAGGCAGGGATCATCTGGGGCCAGTCAACCATCTCCAATCCAGACACGAGCAGTCATGTTGAATCAGGATTAATACAGATAGGAAAGACATGGTAGATATGTTGGACAACACTATTCCCAATTGCAGCGAGCTATCGGAACCTGACTGTTAAGGATAGGTCTCCTTGGTTCTATGAAAAGGGTTTAGAGAAAAATAAAGAGAAAATATGTAAAGAAAGTGGAGTCGTTTAAAAACTGAAAATGCATGAGTGAATTACAAAACCATAAAGCGCCAATAACACTACCAACTAAGTAGGAAAAAAAAACTGAATACAATAAGGAAAAAATCCAGGAAGTAGCAACAAACAGGAATACGTTATATCATCTCCTAAATGGCGTGATGGGAAATGCAAACAAAAAAATGCTACCATATAGACAAAATGGCCAAGAACTGACTGATAAATTTGTGAAGTTCTTTAAAAACAAAATAGAAAATATAATTAGGTCATTTACAGATATTCTAAATTTATATCAGATTTGCAGTGTATCAGATACACAGATAAGATTAATAACATTCAATAATATAACACGAGATGAAGTTAACAGGATTATTAAGGGGAATAAGAAAACAAACTGTGAAATTGATCCTATGCAAATATCTACAGTAATTTGGGGAGAAACCTTTTCTAGTCTTGTCAACATTATTACTAGAATAGTGAATACTAGTGTCGATCGATAAGTGTAAGTTTCCAAAATCTTAGAAATCGCTTATAGTTATAAAAGTTCTGAAAAGTGTTCTAGATTGTCAGCAATTAAGTTCGTACTCATTTCATAAGTGCTAAAATATGTAATTCTTGAACAACTAGTTAGACACTTAAAAAGAATTGAAGCTTGCCAGACAACCAGTCAGCATACAGAAAATTATATTCTACAGAGACAACTATTTATTCTGTTGTAAATGATATGCTGGAAATAATGGATGAGCTCAAATGTGGCATACTGATATTACTCTATCTTAGTGCTCCTATTGATACAGTTGTGCTTGAACTGCTACTTAAAAGATTTACAATCCATCAGCATTGAAAATTAAGCCTTTGATTGTCTAAAGATTACTTTGTTGACAGAAAATACTTTGTAGAAATTGGAAACTCTCATTCATCCTATTAACCTACAAACAGTGGGGTGCCCTAGATAAGTGTACTTGGCCCAATTTTATTCTGTATCTACAGTATACTATAGGTCTGTCAAAAGTACTACAGAGGCACGAAGTAGTCACTTTGCTTTATAAACAGTGAAATCTTGAAAAATGTTTAAGTTCGCTTTATAAAAACAAAACCTACTTCAGTGGCCTTGAAAATACAGGAATCCATATATAGATCATGCAACTTGAACAACTAAAAGCACTTCTAAACAACTTCGGCCGGGTAATTTTGTGATATGTTGAAAAATAGCCGTACTCTTGGATTTTCAATTGGTCGATCAGCCACATTTGATTAGCATGACTTGGAAATTGGATGCTTGTATCACCATTTGCATGATGTTTCTGTTATCTCTTACACTATTAGTGACACACGTCATAATAATGGTAGGATGTGTAAAGGTTTCAAGGTCGCTCATGAATGGCAGAGGCAAGGGAGAGTGACATTGCCAAAGCAAGCAGGAGAATGCCCTAGAGACTGACCATGTATTACATGATCAGCACCCAAGCCCCCTCTCTACCCAAGCTAAGACCAAGGAGGGCCAGGCAATGACAGCTGATGACTCAGCAGATAGACCTATAAGCTCCCCCAAACCTTATTAAACCTTATACTAATGATATAAAAATTTTGGTTAGAAAAGCAAAATGTCAAAACATTCGTTAGGAGTGACGGGTTAGCCCCCAGTTACTTCAATATATTCTAATTGTATTTTTAAATTCTTTGTTGTTATAAATAATGGAGTTTCTTAAAATTAAGTTTAATGTTAATTAGCTTTCAAGTTCTAAAACAATTATCCTTGATTTGGGGTAAAATGTTTTAAAACCATTAGCAATGGTGGAATATGAACAACTTTAATTACCTTTGTATTAAAATGGAATTTCCTTATTACAATCGCTGATCTAAAACTGCTAGATTTTGAAAACGTAAGTTTTCTTAGTACCAACAATAAAATCAAAATATTAACTACTTTCTTTCTGACAGGGGTCGAATATCGATTTCCCTACTACTGATAGGATATTAAAGGTCGCCGACCCTAAGGGGTCGATGAATCTTTCTCTCACAGCAATAAGAATACTAAAGCTTTCAAGTGGTATGTTTATGGTTTTGTAAAATCTTACCCGGTCTGCTCCAAAGAAAATCCTTCACCAGGTTTTAGAAGTAGTTTGACCTTCTTCAGCAAACCAAGAGATTTTTTTTTCTTATGCTTATGAGTATAAGCAGATAATCTAATTTCTCACGCATACATCGACTGAATTCCCATTCCGGTTAACACGCGCAAAACGAAACTCATGATGGTAAGCAATTATGAATATGTTTGGAAGAAAAAAAAATACACAAAAAGTCATTAAAGACGATTCAATAGTTTTTTTTAACAGCACCATAACTTAGTCCAAGAACTCGGCCATTCTTATGATTTCTTCGAGACACTTCAATACCGATAGGATCAGTGTAATTTAACAAAGCGGCAATGTTAATCAAAACTGACTACACTTGGCTTCCTTGCCCGAATCGCTTTCACAGATATTGCGTGAAATAATTACTGAAAAAAAGAAAAAACATCCAAACGTATTATTGAAAAGTAAATTTTTGTAAGGAGTGGCCATTTCATAGAAATAATTATGAACAAGATATATCACAAATCTGTATATAAAAACTCAAACATATAAATTCAATTATAACAGTTACTTTAAAAAATACAGTATATAAATGTATACATTTTACCATATTTTATAGTAAAATAGAAAAACGTTACAAAAACTCTTAAGTGAGAGAAAAGGGATATGAACCAAATCTCAACAATATCCCCTAGCAATCAAACTACAATTTCATAATAAAAAGAAATTAGATATTTTCTTAGACTAAGAAGCCAAAAATCTAAGACTGGAAATAAGAACCCTTTATTTACGATACGTAAAATATTAGTGAACTATTTTAGAAGAGTAATGCTTTTGCTGATGGCCCCTTCTCCGCCCTTCCTATGACGTACATCAACTTTAGGCTACAGAGAGAGAGAGAGAGAGAGAGAGAGAGAGAGAGAGAGAGAGAGAGAGAGAGAGAGAGAGGGGGGGGGGGGGGGGAATTGGAGAAGGAGAGGGGGTAACGAGAGGGTATATCGTTTGGGATAAGGGCGAGACAGGGACGTATCTCAAATGGGGGGAGGGGGCATCACAGACCTAAAGCAGTAACAGTGACGTCAGCATGACTAGGATAAGCTCCATCCGACTCCCCCTAGTACCCTACAGCCGGACCCCCCCCCCCCGCCACATTTCACTTGAAACCCAGCGGGGAGTGAAGCCCCAAATAGGACCCTGTTTTCGGAAGCCGCCTGCTTCCCCAGTGAAACAGTCAAAACAACCATTTTGCCTCTCCGAACAAGGGTGAACGTACTGTGTGTGTGTGTGTGTGTGTGTGTGTGTGTGTGTGTGTGTGTGTGTGTGTGTGTTAAAATTTCTACTAAGAGTAAAACTTATCACTACCAGACCGGGGTAGAGTACAGCATCAGAATATCAGAGCGAAAGATGAAAATTGGAAAATTATTCCCCACTATCCTCTGAATTATACACATTTCTGAGCGCACCTGGTAAAAGGATCGTAACACGTTGCTGGCCAGGTTACTATGTCAGATGGAAGTGACATATCAACCAGGGACCAGTTAATCTGAATTAGGATGCTTCCATACATTCTTTTCTATGGGAGAGAAAATTAGAACAACGGGACAACACATATAAATATTCATAGGTTTATCATAAATATAGGTAATGCACTCGAGTGATAAAAATTGAAAGTTGGGATGAATTATTTTTCGTCGAGTGTTTGCACTATAAGAAGGCTTGAGACAGTGACTAAATTATAGAGATGAAGATGTTTGTTGCAATCAAATGGTAATAGAAATATACATGTATTTCCAGGTAATTTAGACGCTTGGAAAAAAACGGAGTACGGCCGATTGAAAACTATAAATGATGGAATGAATGGGCCTAAGCATTCCGAAAATGAGTGTTCGTGCAAGATTCATGTGAAGACGATGAGGCTCAGCCACACTGATAGTGAGATGGGGTGAGCAGGTCTCTGGGGAAGTAGGGGAGAGAGGGAACACGGTACTGTTGAGCTGTATGCGTAGGTATTTGAAACAGCTAATGTTTTCAAATTTCCTCAACAATATGTTACGACTTATTATTTTATCAGGAGCTAATCTGAGAAAACACGTTCACACACGCACACACCCATATACATACACAGACATATATATATATATATATATATATATATATATATATATATATATATATTGTGTGTGTGTATATATATATATATATATATATATATATATATATATATATATATATATATATATATATATATATATATGGCTGAGGACTAAGAAGCGTAAAGTAGGAAATTATGAATGGAGAAGTATTGATTTAAAAGCTCAATATAGAGCAGGCTGGCGAAATCTAAACGAGGCTCTGCGTCAATAGGCGTAGGAAGATGATGATGATGATGGTGATGATATATATATATACATATATATATAATATATATATATATATATATATATATATATATATATATATATATATATATTTATATATATATATATATATATATTTATATATATATATATATATATATATATATATATATATATATATATATATATATATATATGCTACCATCATAATCATCCTCATACGTATTAAGTACACTGCTGGGAAAAGGCCTTAGATATGTCTTTCCACTCCATCTGTTTATGTCTTTCTATGCCAGTCTATGCAAACAAATTTTCTTAGCTCGTCAATCCATTGACTTCTCTTCCTTCCCCTGCTTCTTTTGCAATCACTGGGGACCCATTCTGGTATTCTTAATGTCCATCTATTATCTGTCCTTCTTCTTTTCATAGCTCTTTGAATTGTAACTAACTCATGTTCTAAGGCTTTATTAAGGCTCCAAGTTTCTGGTGCATAAGTTAATACTGGTAGATCCATCTGATTAAATACTTTTAATTTTAGAGAAATGTGTATTGTCATAATCTCATTTTGTTTACAAAATCCATTTCATACGTATCCCTATATATATGTGTGTGTGTGTATATATATATATATATATATATATATATATATATATATATATATATATATATATATATATATATATATATATATATATATATATATACATATAGGGAGAGAGAGAGAGAGAGAGAGAGAGAGAGAGAGAGAGAGAGAGAGAGAGAGAGAGATTCCCATTATACGTTCGCTCGACAATTGTTTATATTGATAGACGATGGAGTGCTATGAAACGCGAGTTCAAACAGAAGAGCAATGTGAAGTAAAGGAAATGGAAATGATGAAACATGGACAGAAACCATCAAGATGAGACTGTAAAGCCTTTGATATGGTGAGAAAATAGAGAAAGCGAGAGAACAGTGCTAAAAAGAAATTTGTGTGTTACGGAGACTGAATAAAACCCCAAGGAAGAGCTTTGGTTAACATAATCTTATGATAGATTTTCTTGAATATGTATAGCCAGCTCGTAAGGTGAGTTCCAGTCACATAGGATTAAGTAATGTATGAAAATTACATAAGACTTTCATATATATATATATATATATATATATATATATATATATATATATATATATATATATATATATATATATCTATATATATATATATATATATATATATATATATATATATATATATATAATATATTTATATATATATATATATATACATATACATACATACATATATATATATATATATATATATATATATATATATATATATATATATATATATATATATATATATAGGGAGGGAGAGAGAGAGAGAGAGAGAGAGAGAGAGAGAGAGAGAGAGAGAGAGAGAGAGAGAGAGAGATTCCCATTATACGTTCGCTCGACAATTGCTTATATTAATAGACGATAGTGCTATGAAACACGAGTTCAAACAGAAGAGCAATGTGAAGTGAAGGAAATGGAAATGATGAAACATGGACAGAAACCATCAAGATGAGACTGTAAAGCCTTTGATATGGTGAGAAAATAGAGGAAGCGAGAGAACAGCGTTAAAAAAAAATTTGTGTTACGGAGACTGAAGAAAACCCCAAGGAAGAGCTTTGGTTAACATAATTTTATGATAGATTTTCTCGAATATATATAGCCAGCTCGTAAGGTGAGTTCCAGTCACATAGGATTAAGTAATGTATGAAAATTACATAAGACTTTCATCAATCATTTAATTGTGTTTTCATTCAGTTTCGTATATATAAATTCACGTTATTTTAAAGAATTAACTTATTTTACGTAGCTTTGTTAAAAAGTCTTATGTAATCTTTACATACGCTGGATGACACAGGAGATATAAGCATGAGGGATTGCGTCATTTCTGTTTCCATGTGGTTAGCCAAGACATGAAAATTCTAAAGTTAGTTTTATCATTTTTTTTAAAGTTACGAGAGGAAAGTGGGTGGAGTTACCTGAGAGAGAGTTGCCTCGCCACTTACGTTGGTAACCGTCCTCGATTAAATCTGTTAAGTGCTTTCCTCTAAACGTGAATAAGTGATTTCTATCCAACGTATAACGTGTATAGTGTTGTTCAAACGTTGGTTATATTATTGGGTGATTAGTTAAAAGTGTGGTGTGTTAATGTGAGTACATTTCAACATAAATTTTTGTAAATGGCCCTGTGAGATTAGGTAAAACAGTGAAGTGCATTAAAAATTTTGCTTAACCGTTCTGTAACCTTGTGTGAACCAAAAGACCTAAGTGTAACAGTTGAATATACTTAAATTTCATTATTGGTTTATTCATTTGTGTGTTAAAGTGTTAACTCTTTTCATTAATTGTCAAAATTAAATATTTTCATAAACTAATTCCAGTGAAACAAGTTATTGTATAATTTTTTTCAAAGTGTCTTTCTTTTGTCTTGGTCTATGGTTTGGTTCAGATTTACTATTTCTGAGTGATTTATTTTTTGGTGTTAATTCTTTTGAATTGCTGTTAATCTTTATAGAATACATTTATTTTTGTAAAGTGTGTATTATTTCGATCACCAATACTTGATGTAGTACTTTCCTCGCTATCCTTGATTAAGAACCGAAGTAAGAGGTTGGTTTTAGAAGAGTTCAAGTAAAGTAATCACCTACTTTTTGTTTTGAGTAACGTAAGAGACCTTGTAGATATTCAGTGTTCATATATATTGCCATCTGGGATTTGTGTACTATTCTCAGAGCTCGGGGCATTTTCTCGTGTTATCAGATTTATGTAAAATAAAACAGGCGAATTTTGGAGCTCTGGAATTTACGTAACTCGCCAGACGTAATAATATACACACACACATATAGATGGAGTTGGAAGAGAAGGCGTAGGAAAAGGCATTAAGTGAAGGGAGAGCTGTAGATAATAGATTGTTACTTGCAAAGTTGCTGATAATTCTTATAGAATATATTTATTTTTGTAAAATGTATATTATTTTGATCACCAATACTTGATGCAGTACTTTGCTCGCTATCTCTAAGAACCAAAGTAAGAGGTTGGTTATAGAATAGATCAAGTAAAGTAATCTCCTAATTTTTGTTTTGAGTAAGGTAAGAAACCTTGTAGATATTCAGTGTTCATATATATTGCTTATTCTCAGAGCTCAATATTTTCTCATATCAGATTTATGTAAAATAAAAATGTTAAGTGATGGAGCTTGGGAATTTACGTAATTTACCGGGCATAATATATATATATATATATATATATATATATATATATATATATATATATATATATATATATATATATATATATATATATATACATACACTTTATATATATATGTATATATATTCAGAAAGAACAAATGGAGGTGAAAGAGTAGTAGTAGGAATGATGATGATACCAAGAGCAGAAAGGGCATTAACTGACCGAAGAGCTGTAGATAGTAGATTGTTACTTACAAAGTTCAAATCAAAGAAGTGCAATACGAGTATTATAGTTTGCTATACACCAACAAATGATTCCCTTGAGGACAAGAAAGATGACTACTATGAAGGAAGAAATGCAGAGTGTAATAGATGAGATCCCAGAGAGATATGAAAATTGTGATTGGCGACTTCAATGATAAAGTTAGAAGGAATAATAAAAGGATAGAGAATATGATGAGTGTCGAGGGTCTTGGCGAAATTGCAAATGAAAATGGAGCACATTTCATATGTTTCTGTTCTTCAAACAATCTTTTCATTTGAGATACTCTTTTTCAACACAACATTCACAAGTATACATGGACTTCACCATGTGCCAATTACAAAAATCAAAAAGATCACATTGCCATTAATAAAGAGAGAAGGAGGACTCTGAGAAATGTACAAAGCTATAGAGGTGCAGATATTGGTAGTGATCACCAGCTCCTCATTGCCACACTGAAATTAAAACTGCAAGCACTCAACAGAAAGGTAGAGAGAATTCCTAGGTTTTATACAACTAGCTTTTAAAAGAAGAGCACTGAGAAACATTCACAATTGAATATAGGAATCGTTTTGAAGTTTTAGAGACTCTAAGAGATGAAGAACAGACAATTAGTGAAGAATGGTGCGATATTAAGAACATATATTAGTCAGTTGGTAGTTGAAAGTTTTCGAGGAAGTAATGAAAATTACAAGGTAGAGCAAGCTAAGTATTCCAGTATTGACAGTGATGTCAAAAGAAAAGCCAGGAATGACTAGAGAGAATATTTAGTCAGTAAAGCAGATGAGGCTGACAAAGCTATGAATTTAGGTAGTGGCTATGAAATCTCTACTAGGGCAAAAAAGGAGCAGCACATACTCATCAAAAAGAGAGATGGATCTATTATAACAACAGAAGATGAAGAAAGACAACGTTGGATGGAACACTTTAAAAATAGGAGATATGAAGGGAATAATTTGATTGATATACTTGAAGCTGATGAAGAACTTGACGTGCCCATGAATGTAATCAGTGTGTTTGAAGTTGAAGCTCTCATAAAAACACTAAAGAGACGGAAAGCCCCGGGATACAATGGCATAACTGCCAAGATGAAACTGGCCGAAAATGAAATGACTCCCAGATTACTTACGAGATTATTTTATAGAAAGTGTCACGAAGAAGCAAAACCTGATGAATGGGAGTTATGAGTGTTAGTGAAATAAAAAAAAAAAAAAAAAAAAAAAAAAAAAAGACCTGGCTGATTGCAATATTACAGAGGCAGCACACTTACGTCTGTTATGAAAAATATATAGTATGCTTATTCTTTGAGAACAAAGCCCTCAGAAGGATATTGTGAGTTAAATGGCAGAACAGGATTGGAAAAGAAACTATAAGAGGGATTACTCGAGAGCCATATGTGGATGAGATCATGATGAGGGGTAGAGGTTGATAGCTTGGGCATGATCTTCACACCCCCAAAGAGAGATTAGTTCCCCAAACGTTAAGCTGGGCTCCACAAGGCATTAGAAGAGTTGGAAGAACAGGCCTACGTACCGGAGGACTATGAAGCACGAAGTAGAAAATGATGAATGGAGAAGTACTGAATTCAAAGCTCAAGATAGAGACGACTGACGAAATCTAACCGAGGCCCTTCACGTCAATAGGCGTAGGAGGAGATGATGATGTATGTATGTATGTATATCAATATATATATATATATATATATATATCATACAAGGTGGTGCTGAAAAGTAATTGGCTTTAAGGTATTGTGAAAGGGTAGAGCTGTTACTTTTACAGGGGAGGTACAACAAGTATTTAAGAGAAGATAGTCAGAAAAACATGATGGTATATATATATATATATATATATATGTATATATATATATATATATATATATATATTTCCCTTTTGTAGGTTTAACGTATGATGGCAGCGCCTACTATGGATTTAGGTAAAATTGAAGCACAGGCGGTCATGAAGTTCCTCTTCTTGCAGGGCAAAGGGGCAGCAGAAATACATGGCCAGATGAAGAACTAAAGGATGACTGCCCATCATATTCTATAGTGAAAATGTGGGTGTCAAGGTTTCGGAGTTTCAGACTGGTCGTTTCGAGGTCACAGATGAAACCCGGTCAGGACGGCCAACTTCCGCAACCACAGAGGAGAAAGCCAACACTGCACCTCATGTTTCTCGTGGACCGCCAGATTTCAGCTAAAGTCATACTCGAGATTCTAGGGATTTCCCGGGAAAGAGTTGACCACACCATCCACAACATTCTGGACATGATAAAGCTTTCCGCAAATGGGTGCCGAAATGACTCAACGCAGATCAGAAAGAAGCTGATCAGAGTAACAACAAAGAGGGCCAAAACAACGCAGATCAGAAAGAAGCTGATCAGAGTAACAACACAGAGGGCCAAAACAACGCAGATCAGAAAGAAGCTGATCAGAGTAACAACACAGAGGGCCAAAACAACGCAGATCAGAAAGAAGCTGATCAGAGTAACAACACAGAGGGCCAAAACAACGCAGATCAGAAAGAAGCTGATCAGAGTAACAACACAGAGGGCAATTTTGGACCGGTTTGCAGCGGGAATGGCCGATCGTATGGCTCGTTTAGTCACCTTGGATGAAATATGACTTCATTTCTATGATCCCCTGACCAAGCAGTAATCAATGGAGTGGCGACATAGCAGTTTGAACTGTGTCCTAAGAAGTTTCGGACCCAGAAATCAGCTGGAAAGGTACTGGCTTCAGTGTTCTGGGACGAAGATGGAGTACTCCTCATAAAAATACCTGCCAAAAGGCCGCACCATCAACGAAGAATACTACATGTTTATGTTGGGCGAATTGCGTGAAGTTTTGAAGCAGAAACGCCGTAAAAAGGTGAGCCGTGCTGTCCTCGGTTTGCAGGACAATGCAAGCACAGAGAGCATATGGAGCTACGAAAAATACGCGAATTTGGCTTCAAATGGGTAAACCCCCAACCTTACTCCCCAGATCTGGTCCCCTCCGACTATCACCTCATTCCATAGCTGAAAAAACATCACAAGGGAACGAAATTTCACTCCGATTCAGAAGTGATGGCTGCTACAAAGACCTGGCTGAGGCCCAACCAAATTTTTATTTCAGGACTTAGAAAAACCGAAGGACCTTTGTAATAAGTGTTTGAATCAGATAAGGGAATATACAGGATAAAATGATAATTAACTGATATTCCTGTATTTTCTTTTACCCAAAGCCAGGAACTTTTCAGTACCCCCTCCAATATACCGTGTGTGTGTGTGTGTGTGTGTGTGTGTATATATATATATATATATATATATATAGAGAGAGAGAGAGAGAGAGAGAGAGAGAGAGAGAGAGAGAATGTGGTTTCGAATGAGACAAGTAATTTTTTTCTGGCGATACGGGTTCTTTATATCTATGATCATGAGCCATTTGTAAATGCTAATATTTATTACTGACTCACCTTTGGGGTTAACATCTTAGTCACCAGCGACAGAATTAGTTCAGTTCCACGTGACAAAATCTTAGATTTAAGAAATTAGACGAGAGAGAGAGAGAGAGAGAGAGAGAGAGAGAGAGAGAGAGAGAGAGAGAGAGAGAGAGAGAGAGAGAGAGAGAGAGAGAGAGAGAATTATTATGTCCGTAAGTTTATCTATTTGCTCTTCGGTTCATTAACTACTTTCAAAACATCATAAATTCAATAATGTCTCTGTATTTGAAGTTTGATTAAAAAGGATACAGGTACCTGATATACTTGGTGGAGACAAGAAAAAAAAGTTGATAAAAACCTGATGTGGCGTAACTCATGTCTTTATCCAAGCTCAGTCAAGGTCGCACTGAAAACGTCAAAAGGCTGTTTTACGAGCATATGGAACACTGAGCTTCCTGGTCGACGGGAACCAACGGACTGTAAAAGTCCTTGTGGGTCAAATGGTGTGAATTAATACAGCATTTTGTCTGAAAACCATTCGCTCAAGAGAGAGAGAGAGAGAGAGAGAGAGAGAGAGAGAGAGAGAGAGAGAGAGAGGGGGGGGGGGGAGGGGGGATTCCCTAGTCTCTAGACAAGTCCAATGAACTTAATATTGGGCAACATAAGACTGGCCGTGTAAATTGGAACAGTAGGTACGGTCACTCTCCTACTCGATTTTCCACATTTTCTTTCCTGCAGAAATAATCCAACAAATAAAAAATTAATGACATGTTTTCTCTACAAAAACACTTATTGTTACTTGAATGAGTTGTAAATTTATAAAGCTATAATTATAAGATGATACTCTAAAACGTAAACGTAATAATCTCAATAGCACCGGTACCAAAATCACTAATGTCTACAAATAACTAACTTACTCTTATCATTCCTTGATGCTTAGTAGCAAATTTCTCATAGAGCCTTTGTAAAAGTGAAATGTCATTCCAATATATTCGCAATGTATGAAATATCCGTGACCAATACGACAGCATAAGATATGCATGAAAACAGTTCTACAATCTTAGAAAATAAAATAGTTGTTTTAGGAGAAAAGAGCAGAAATCATCTTCTCCTTGGCAAGACAATGGGCGTGGACAAACACAGACAACTATAACGTACGCCAGATTTCGGAATAGGTATACGACAATAATATAACTTTCCGACCACAAATCATAAAGCTATAAATATTCAACAGACTTGACGGATAAATTTCCTGTTTTTACATTTAACTGCACTCCCATGGAAATGCTGACCGAGAGTTTTCATCATTACATGGAATGACAAAGAAACACCCCATTGCGCAGTCTTACCATTCCTAAAAAAGAGCCAAAAACTAGTCAAAAACATTTATTAGAGTTAAAGAAATATAAGGTCGAAATCATGGCATTTTAGACTATGAATTGAAACAAAGATTTGATCGTCAAAACTATAACATTTACTTTTACTACTAATACTACTACTACTACTACTACTACTACTACTAATAATAATAATAATAATATTTCAGAGAGTACGCGTGCAAATGAAAAAAGCGAAGACTTTTAAATCAAATATAAAACAATTCATATATTAAAAAGAAATCAAAATGGACAACGTCTCCTAAACCATTCTTATCGACATATAGGAACGCACAGGAAGTCAACGCCAGTCTTAATGACTGAAGATCTAATATAAAGGTACCTTTAAAAGCGGGGATACAAGCACTTATATGAATAGGTAACTAGATGCCTAATGCAACCCCCAAAAAACATTAAATATTCTACTTTACTAATCTTTAGTTTCAATATTACTGTTAATTATTAAAACCTCTGGCTGAATATCTTATCGATTCACATATTCATATAAATGGGTAGCCTACATGTCATTTCATAAAAATTAAATAGGAAAAGAAACAATTGGATGAAGTTAACAAACAAAAAGAAGTTGGGCAAATTAACTCATGCTTTAATGTTAACTGTTATCTGGTCAAACTTCTCTCTCCTCCCGCAAAAAATTCTATACCTTTACACAGACATCCGGGAAGACTATGTAAAGTAATCCGGTAAACACATCTTTAAAATCCAGCAAAATAAAGACAGTAATGGGAAGCAGAGACACAAATTTTATCCTTTCGTAAATAGAAACCTTCCATCGGCATAATGAATCTGTCTTAAAATGCTATGTTGATATTACAAAAAAATTATTAAAACTAATCAACCCTAAAGTCGTTATCATCAATCTTTATGAAGGTCACATAAAACCCTCTGGCATTGTCATAGAAGAAAAATAAAATGAAATCTGTTATCTACTTCCCATTATTCTGGAGCCCCGCATTGATTTCTCCCCTCTTTTCCCATTACCGGGCTCCTGGTAGGTAAGTTTAGGCCTAAGAGAGAGAGAGAGAGAGAGGAGAGAGAGAGAGAGAGAGAGAGAAATTGATGGTTTGATAAAAGGAGCCCGATAGTTTCTAACACTTCTGACCCATTAGATATATCGACGATAACAATAGGTAGCATATCGAATCCATCAATTTTGAGTTATCAATTCACATGTATTTTGCTGCTGAACACTTTATGAATTAACAGATTATCAGTGAACTGTTAAGAATATTACTGTATAATTTTTTTCGGTATCATTAGTTGACTATTCTTTCTCCTTTCGTTTTTAGCTATTTTAGACTGGAATGAACCCATGAATAACTTTAATCTACTTCTCAGGGACAAACTATTATTCACTCCAAATTACCATAAAACCTGTGTCGATATAATTTTGGTTTACAGCTTTAAGGCAAAAGTTCCACTAATGCTGTGAAAATGGAGATTATTTGGAGTAACTGTGCTACACAATTACCTTCATTTCTTCTTATCGTCATAAAATATACAAAAAATGCATTGGCAATATAAAGTAATTTGGTTCATCGTTAACGAAGCATTGCTCTACAGTCACGGAGGAAGGGTGCATACTGGACACCCAAATACTTATCCACTGCACGAATATTTCATACATATTCCTAAAATTCTGATGAGTTGGATGTATTTAAATTTAGCATAAATGTAGAAGTCGGAAGGTGACAAATCGGGTTAGATATGGGCAAGAAACAACAAATAAAAATTATATTCTAGAAAAATACAGATCAAGCTTGAAGGAAGTCGGATTGTCTTGGAAGATGCCTCACTAAGAACAGCTTTCGTTCAGCTGCCAACATTTATGGTGCACATTTTGCAAATTGCTTATCAACCACATATTTCAGTCAAAACTGTGCAGTTAGTCCGCATTGAGGGTTGTGGTCTGACACACCTACAAGACAGTTAAATGTCTTCCATCGAAAGCAATTCGATGCATAATGGAGATCGATGTTTTAGAAAACCACTTATTATTAGTAGAATGGGAAGGAGGATCGTAACCAGGTTTACCGACTATGTCATCGTGATTTACATGAGATTAAGCAATTCCGTTTGCTGATACATACCATCAGGGAGGGACCACTTTTTTCATCAATCTGAAATTTTTCTTTGATATTGTGATTTTCGAGGTTCATCAATTACGATGTGATCTAGGGAAAAAAGTGAGTGCTTGTGTATATTTATAGTACTCATTCAAACCAAACCGTGTCAGTTACAGATCTTCTTGCTTCATAACGTTAAAACACTTTTGAACGGTTCTCGTATGTGGTATGGTGTATGGTACATAAAAGTCGCCTTACACTAACAAGTGTTATACAGATGGTATTAAATTTCCACAGCAAAGTGAATTGGACTCGGATTGATATTGAAGTTTTGTCAAAGTTAGAGCAAACACTAAATCGTGAGTAGGAGATGATGGAAGTTCCTTACTTTTACTTTACTTAAGCTAAAGAGTTTATCTACCAATGAAGGTATACATAATGTCTGCCATTTTTGACGGAAACGAGACTACCATTTGAGTAATTTTGTCTAAAAGATAAAGGTAAACCCAAATGGAGAAAAACATTTCAACACTAGCAGAGAAAAACCAAAGTTCTATATGATGTATGAGTTATACCATAATCTGTCGACATGCAAATTATCACGAAGTATATCTAGTAAGGACTATGGACTAGTAATTCTCAAACAACTATATTTGCACAAAGTATAGTGAAATTCCTTTGTTTTCTTTGAGCTTCACAACTACAAGCTGACTTAAGATTCTGATTCAGTCCTTCTTGAAAACAGAAAGAAAATAACTTTATAGCTAATCGTTACATTAATAACATGCTGGAGAGTTAATGGGTCTCTGACTGGCCAGAAAGTACTGCATTGAATCCCTCTCTCTGGTTACGGTTCATTTTTCATTAATCTATGCATGCAACGAATAGTTTGATCTATTCTTTTTACATTTTCCTAGTCCTCATATACCTGACAACACTGATATTACCAATCATGTCAGGATGCCAGATAACTCATAATCAATCAACCAATCTTCTTGCTCAGCGGATTAACTACTGTACTTTACTTGTTCAGTGGCTGCTTTCATCTTAGTAAGGGTAGAAGAGACTCTTTAGCTATGATAAGCAGCTCTTCTAGGAGAAGGACTCTCCAAAATCAAACCAATGTTCTCTCGTCTTAGCTAGTGCCATAGCTGCTATACCATGGTCTTCTATTGTCTTGGGGAGGAGTTCTCTTGCTTGAGGGTACACTCAAGCACACTATTCTATCTTATTTCGCTTTCCGTGTTTCTTCTGAAGTTTTTATAGTACTTTTCATATATGAAAGAACTATTTTAATGTTGTTACTGTTCTTAAAATATTTTATTGTAATTGTTCATTACTTCTGATGTATCTTATAACTTGTTTCCTTTCCCTACTGGGATATTTTTCCTCGTTGGAGCTCTTGGGCTGATTGCATTCTGTTTGTCCAACTATGGGTGTAGCTTAGCTTATAACAACAACAACAACAACAACAATAATAATAATAATAATAATAATAATAATAATAATAATAATAATAATAATAATAATACATTGACAAGCGATATTTGAAACTTCCTGAATTTCCTATACAGCACAGAAATATAAGGAAAAATCCACTTATAATTTACCAGAAATGTAATGAAAGACATGGACATATGTTCTGTTATATAAAAAATATGAATAAACTATATATTTCAGCTATGAACTTGAATGACTAAAAATTCCTATCCTCCATATAAAGTATATCAAGTCAATTCAATAACTTCCAACTCTATTTATTTTCTTGAATAACCCATTAGACTTCATCATAATATTTAAAAATTAAGAATTAAAGTCATAGCGTCCATTAACATTGATTTACGAGTAATCATACATGTTTCTATTTCTTAAAGTTTTATGAATTACGAGAAACATTTAGAAATTAGAATCTGTGTCTCACAAAATGACATCTAGTTTAGAAAACTTATTTCTTTTTGTTATAAAAACGTTGCTCATTCTCTTTAAGAGTAGATCAAATGACATTACTGTAGTGTTAATGGCTTGAAATTTTTATCATATAAACACTATAAATTTTCTTTACAACTAATCACGTAAATTGAAAAACAATAATGGTATATATTTCATGATGATAGATCAATATCAAGGCAATGAGTGCAATGGCAAAATAAATACGGATCTCGAACCTCATTCCCAGCCAAGCTGCAATCCTAGTTTGTAAATCAGAAAGCTGAAAACCCCAACCGTTACACACACACACAAAAAAAAAAAAGAAAATAAGTAGCCAATGCAGAAACTAAAATTAAAATATATACGAAAAAAAACCCTCGCTTACGCCTCCACAATAAAAGAGCATTAGGCACATAGCTTAAACTATGTGCCTTCAACTTCTCAAAATTCATATCATAACTTGGTCATGGCTGGAAAAAAATGTCTAAAAAATATTTTTTTTTTATACTGAAACTCAATACAGAACACGCAAAACTGTTATAATTAACTGCTAACTATAATACATGGTGCGTATAATCTGAATGCAAAGGTTGATCGGAACTAAATTCTTTATAAAGCATACTTAATAAGCAGGTCTGGGATAAAACATGTCAGCAATAAGAAATAATTTTTTTCTGCCGACAATGCAAGATGATGCAAGATGAGACTTAGCTCTTGAATACCAAACCGAAGACAATATCAAAACCAGGACAGATCATGAATTAAACATTTCCTCAGAATACACAAACATCTTTAAAGACCTACTTAACACAAAGTCTACTTGTGTACCTGAGGTGGTACGTCTGACATTTCCATATAATTGAATTTGAAGTCTAGTAAGACAATTATCATTTTAATCGGCATCTGAAACTCAAGATATGGGTGGGGAGTAATGTCCTATAGCAAATAACAATCATATTTCGTGTATTGTTAAGATTCAATTTGATATTCCATAAATTCTTATACACTAAATTCAGGAAAATCGCTAACACATTCAGAAACCATAGAAAATTGGATTATCTATCTAAACTGCATGGTTGTCTTCTAGGCTCAACTAAATTTGCATATTGAGTACAAATAGTAGTGAGTAGAGAACAATACACCGATAAAAATTTGTACATTTGAGAAAGGGGGATTACATCCTTACTCTATACATTAACATGTCTATTTAGAGCAGTGTTTCCCAACCCTGGGGTAAATTACCCCAGAGGGGTAATGGACCCGTATTTTTGGGGTAATCAAGATGTTCTGAAATTGAGTTATGAAGACCAAGAAACGTAACAGACTCAACGTGTCATCTGATGCCCGTGTAACCCTTTGTGTAACCAAGCCCAGAATAGGGAAAATTGCACAGGCAAAACACGCTCAACCCTCACACTGAAAAACCAGAGCAAACATAAAGTGATTACTAAATAATATCTATTAATATTGTTACATTGAATATTCTGAACTGATGATGGTTCATTTTGATATCCATTAAAATGGAAAAGTTTGGCTTTGTTTTGGATCCTCAACTATAAGCAGCCAATAGCGGGCTACATGATCCATACAGTTCATCAAGTTGCTGCAAAAAATCATCCGATGTTACCGGGTATATGTTCAATGGGGTAATTGATTAGTTGGAAAGAAAATTTTGGGGTAATCATTTAAAAAAGGTTGGGAAACACTGATTTAGAGATTAGCATAGCAACATAACACCACAAACAGATCGCAAAAGAGCTTTTAACGCTTATCGGTATGTTTGTGTAAGTATTCCATCTATTAGAAGGGACTCTTTAGCTATGGTAAACAGCTCTTCTAGAAGAAGGTCACTCCAAAATCAAACCCTTGTTCTCTAGTCTTGGATAGTGCCATAGCCTCTGTACCATGGTCTTCCACTATCTTGGGTTAGAGTTCTCTTACTTGAGGGTACACTCGGACACACTATTCTATCTTATTTCTCTTCCTCTTGTATTGTTAAAGTTTGTATAGTTTATATATGAAATATTTATTTTAATATTGTTACTGTTCTTAAAATATTTTATTTTTCCTTGTTTCCTTTCCTCACTGGACTATTTTCCCTGTTGGAGCCCCTGGGCTTATAGCATCCTGCTTTTACAACTAGGGCTGTAGCTTAGCAATTAATACTAACAACAGCAACAACAACAACAACAACAACAATAATAATAATAATAATAATAATATATTACAAGTCACCAAGCCGTATACCTTACCGATTGAATTATTACTGGTATTAGAGAGAGAGAGAGAGAGAGAGAGAGAGAGAGAGAGAGAGAGAGAGAGAGAGAGAGAGAGAGAGAGAGCGAGAGAGAGCGAGAGAGAGAGAGAGAGAGAGAGAGAGAGGAGAGAGAGAGAGAGAGAGAGAGAGTGGGATGTTTGCATGACAAAAATTAAAGGTAAACGACTAAAGGTCTCCAAACACTGTGTCAAGAACTGAAATAGTGTGTCCAAAATTTATAAAGATTTCTAATTGCCAAGTTAAAAATATAGTATCAGGAGTCGATTGCCTGGCAATATGGGCAGGCATGGGCTCTTGTAACAATGCAGGCAGTTCATAATGATATAATGATGGAACTATTGCAATAAGAATTGATTGACGGCCTTCCTTTCTCTCCCTCACCCATGACGATGATTCATAATAACTTTGTCAGGCCATTTTCTCGAATAAATTCGTTTCACGAAATCAATGTCGCCTTTCATATCCACTTTAAAGAGACCAAACTCAAAAGAGCTGGAGGAATGACTCTTCGAGAAAAGAGATCCGTGATATAATTTAATCCTTACCAAACACCACAAAACATAAGAGGAAATCAAAACATCGTTCCTCTTAATTTTAATCAGCCTCAAAATGTCGTCACTCGGGTACGTTTCCTTCCCTTGATCCCCAAATAAACAAAATTCTTTCAACATCCGGTGGTCGAACGCTTCTATTTTTCTTCACCTTTAGATCTTATTCATTACTTTTTAACAATTTGTAAATATTTGTTTACCAATAGATCATAAAGCAACCACCAGAGTTTATCAATAGAGATAATAGACTTGATTAATTCACAGAGTGCATTATAAAAAAAAGATTGGTTTTGATTAATTGTGGCACTGCTTAGCCAGTAAATCCACAATATTATGAGGGAATGACGTAAGAGTGTTAAAAATATCAAATTATCCCATTATTATTTGAACGATAAGCATTTTTTTAAACTTCAGAACGACAAATACTCGTAACTTGAAAGTTGACTAAATTCTGCACAGTTTAGATAGTAATGAGCATGGAGTTTATTGTAATAAACCAATAGTTAAATCCAAATCATTAATCATACTGACAAATACAGTATAATCATCAAAATATCAGTTTAAAAAAAATTCCTGTTGATACACCACCAATTGCACCGTAACCCAAATCCATACACACACATATACATACACACACACACACACATATATATATATATATATATATATATATATATATATATATATATATATACACATATAATACACACACACACACACATATATATATATATATATATATATATATATATATATATATATATATATATATATATTGATAAATTTTGCACATTTAAACGTATTTTTTCATATTTCAAATAAGCCATATATATTAATACATTAAGGTTTTTCTTCGTGGCTAAGTGGTAAGGTCAATGTCATACAAGTATCCTGGACCAGAGTTAGAAACCAGGCCGGTCAGGTGCTATAGTCTTCGAGTGATTTCGCCTGGGGCTTTGATCCCGAGGTCGTCAAGACAATTCAGACTTTAATGTGTTAAAATATATATATATATATATATATATATATATATATATATATATATATATATATATATATATATATATATATATATGTATGT
>NC_090730.1:86177807-86180307 GCF_036898095.1 Palaemon carinicauda | reverse complement strand
GCAGTTATTCCATCGAATCCAGGGGTTTTCCATCTCTTTAGTGTTTTGAGGATAGCTTCAACTTCAAACACGCGGAATTCATTCATGGGCACAGCAAAGTCTTCATCAGCTTCAGGTATATCAATCAAATTGTTCCCTTCATATCTCCTATTTATAACCTCACTAAAGTGTTCCATCCGACGTTGACTTCCTTCATCTTCTGTTGTTATAACAGATCCATCTCTCTTTTTGAGATAGAGATTTCTTTAATAATTCTATAAGCAAATCTTACACCATACCCACTTCCTGTATTCATATAGTTGTCAGCTTTACTGTCTAAATATTCTCTCCAGTCATTTCTAGCTTTTCTTTTGTCCTCACTATCAATATTGGAATAGTTAGCATGCTCTACTTTGTAATTTTCATTACTTCCTCGAAAACATTCAACAATCAATTTCTGTTTTTGTCCAAAATATCTTCGAGGTCGTATGGATGAGTGTATATATATATATATATATATATATATATATATATATATATATATATATATATATATATATATATATATATATATATATATATATATACACACACACACACACACATATATATATATATATATATATATATATATATATATATATATATATATATATATATATATAATTCCAGAAACACTCTCTCAGGAAGATAAAATCCAGTCGTTCGGTTTATCTTATTTTATTTCATTTTACTATTTCTTTTTTTTTTTTTTGTGCTGGGAGAGGCAGGCAAATTCAGGGTTCCTATAACTGCATGTGGAGAGGAGACAATAAGTAGATATCTTCAATAATAACGATAAACAGGCAAAAAGTGAAAAATAGTAAGAAATCCTTTCTTATTGCACAGTGTTTTATCTACCTTAATTTTCCCTACCTTTCTTATGGCCTCCTTCCATGGCAGGGGAGCTATGGTAGAATTTTCCTTACGCTCAAAGTGAAAAAAAAATCATTCAAGATTAAAATGTTCTAATAAAATCAGGACTTGTTGAGCAGATGTTATCTCTACATATCTTTTGCATACGAATGAATGTTACTGTAGACTGAACTGACCTTTGCCAGCAAAGACTCTTGCTCCAGGTGCACTCATAAGAAATGCAAATAAATGGTGCTCAAGGTTTTAATTAGTGTGAATGTTATTATATAAAGAAGAAAAAAACGGAAAAACACGTCAACTGGGTATCTCAGCATGTCTTTAAACCTATTTGCATACGGTTTGAATGGAGGGAGTAGGTGAGTACTGTTGGATTCCATGGTCGACACTGTTGGAAAAGTATTCGACGCACAGGATGATATTGAGGGTTCAAGATGCAGAGGGTGACTCCTGTCGGGTATCAAAAGAAAAGGAGAACCTTTCTGCCGTTGAGCACCAAAGAAATACTCTATCTTCATTCATTAACCAACAGAAGCCGCCCCTGCACCATAACCTTATATGTCACATCGGGTGCCAAAAAGCAACTTGACAGCACGGCCACAGGCATAGATCACCCTCACCGCTCAACATGAGCATGCATACGTTCAACTCAGCCAGAGTTACAAGGATTATGACTAGGTTGCTTAGAAAGATGTTTAGAGAAGAAATTTTTCTGTTGTGGCTTTTTCTTTACTATTGTCTTAGATCATGACTTTTCCATTAATATGACAACCAAATTCACGAACATCTGTCATTTGTATCGTCCCCCCGCTCCAAGGTTTGGCAGAGTTCAAAAGTCCACAGTAGATAGTTTAGTATATCTATTTCATTAATTTCAGGTTAATTTGTTTTTAAATAATCACTTACTCTCGTGTGCATAATCATTTGCAAAATACGAACCACTAGAAGGTGGGTAGAGGTAAGTTTTTCTCCGACCATCTTGATTACATAAACCTAGTGTAATGTATTAATCGTAAAATTAGGGATTACTACATAAAATTGTGTCTTTCCATCCAGGAGAAATTATTAGAAAAAAATAAATATAAAAAACTTTATCACTTTCAACTTTGAACGTTATAAATAGTGAATATAACAAAAGGCCACACGTAATTTTTGTGTGCGTACAAAAGCGTGTTTGTGTAAAGGTAAAACTTACATAATATACAGAATTTACACATGTTTACGGAGGTCCATACCCGTTAGACCAGGGTCAGTCTGTCTCTCATCACTGGCAGAAATACGGTTACACATCCTTTCGGAGGTCACAGGTGAACTATTAACAATGATGATGAAGAGGAAACTAACACCACATACGTAATCATTATGCCACTGCTGTTACCAAAATGCATTACGAGGACCAGAAGATTTCAATCATTCTCAGAATATGGAATTCCGAAAAAAAAACTGTTACATAATCAAAAGGGAAATTAAAACTGATAATTTGTTACGGAAATCATGAATGTTCTTCTTGTGCTTCCTACTCCTTCCTCTGCCAAAGATTTGGCAACATCGATCTTTTTTCCGTAACCTGGCAGTTTAATGTTTCTCGGACATGCTTCAAACGTGAATA
>NC_090730.1:86132807-86167807 GCF_036898095.1 Palaemon carinicauda | reverse complement strand
GAAAAGCTGAGATGAACCAGCAGGATTTAGAAAACATAGATGTTGTACTGACCAAATTTTCATTTTGAGATGTGTACAGCAATGTGTAGAATTTAGAAATCCAGTTTTGATGGCATTTGTGCACTATGAAAAAACCTTTGATAGTGTGCACCTGCCAATTTTGTGGAGAGTCCTGTGTTATTATGAAGTTATTCCTAAATATATAAATTTGCTTAAGTCTGTTCATGAGCATAGCAAGTGCAAAGCTAATGTTAGTGGAGTCCTATCAAATAAATCGCCAGTGAACAGAGGAGTATTCCAAGGGAATGTGTTGTCACCTAATGCTGATGATGCTGTCCATATTAGCAGAATACTACTTAATTTGCGATGCTTGCTTACCAGAATGCATGAAATATCCCGCAAGGTTGGGCTCAAGATAAATAGAAGAAAAACAGATTATCATTATTACTAGCTAAGCTACAGGCTTGGGCTCAAGATAAATAGAAGACAGACAGACTATCATTACTACTAGCTAAGCTACAACGATAGTTGGAAAAGCAAGATGGTATAAGCCCAAGGGCTCCAACACGGAAAAATAACCCAGTGACGAAAGTAAACAAAGAAATAAATAAACGATATTAGAAGTAATGAAAACTTATATCTCAAAAATAAAAATAAAAACATTAAAACATATACTTCATATATAGACAATTAAAAGACTTATGTCAGTCTGTTCAACATACAAACATTTGCTTCAAGTTTGAACTTTTGAAGTTCTACTGATTCAACTACCTGATTAGGAAGATCATTCCACAACTTGGTCACAGCTGGAATGAAAGTTCTAAAATACTGTGTAGTAATGAGCTTCATGATGGAGAAGGCCTGACTGTTAGAATTAACTGCATGCCTAGTATTAAGAATAGGGTGGAACTATCCAGGAAGATCTGAATATAAAGGATGGTCAGAATTATAAAAAATAATTATGCAACATATATAATGAACTAATTGAACGATGATGCCAAAAATTAATATCAAGATCAGGAATAAAAAATTTAATAGATCATAAGTTCCTGTCCAACAAACTGAGATGAGTATTAGCAGCTGAAGACCAGATAGGAGAACAATACTCGAAACTAGGTAGAATGAAAGAATTGAAACACTTCTTTAGAATAAATTGATCACCAAACATCATGAAAAGATTTTATCATTAAGCCAATTTTTGTGTGCAATTGAAGAAGACACAGACATAATGGGTTTCTCAAAAGTAAATTTGCAGTCAAGAATGACACCTAAAATTTTAAAAGAGTAATACAAACTTTAAGAAACATTATCAATGCCAAGATCCAGATGCTGAGGAGCCACTATCCTTGACCTACTTACAATCATATCTTGAGTTTTGTTAGCAGTCAACTTCATACCCCATAATTTTCACCATGCACTAATTTTAACTAGATCTCTATTAAGGGATTCAGCAACCCCAGATCTACATTCAGGAGATGGAATTGACGCAGAGTAGTATCATCTGCATATGCAACAAGCTTGTTTTCTAAGCCAAACCACATGTCATGTGAATATATTATGAAAACTAATGGGCCAAGAACACTACCCTATTGTACACCAGATATCACATTCCTATACTCACTATGGTGCCCATAAACAACAACTCTTTGATATCTATTACTTACAAAATCAATAATAATGCCAGGAAACAGCCCACCCACACCCAGCTGTTTGAGTTTAAAAACAAGGGCCTTATGATTAAAACGGTCAAAGGCAGCACTAAAATCAAGGCTGATCATACGAACTTCCTGACCACATTAAAGGGATTTCTGTACAGCACTGGGGATTGTAAGAAGGGCATCACATGCTCCAAGGCCATTACAAAAGCCAAATTGCAAACTTGGGAACAGATGATTACCTTCAGCAAACCTATTAAGACGTTTTGCCAAAAGATGTTAAAATAGATAATATGGGAGTTATGGAAACTGGGTGGTAATCAGTTGGACTGAGCTACCACAAACACATTTACACAGTGGAGTAACATTACTAATTCTCCAACAAGCGCTTAAAGGTCCTCTTCTTGCTAACTTGCGTAATATAACAGATAACTTTGGAGCTAAGAAATCTGAAACCCTCATAAAAAGCAGAGGAAAAATACCATTTGGGTCTACACCTCCTTAAGCATCATGGTCCATCAACAGATCTTTAATTTCACGAGATCGAAATGCTAAACTAGTTAGTTTAGCCTCAGGAAAACAGGAATCAGGAAGTTCGAGTTTCTCATTACTCTGCTTACTGTCAAACACATCAGCCAAAAGGGTTGCCTTTTCCTATGGAAAATGAGTGACTGAGCCATCTGGTTAAGTAAAGGGGGAACTGTTGCATCTACACCAAAGAGTGCAGATTTAAGGGTAGTCCACCACTTAGGTTCCTGGGTTGTACCAGATATGGATTCTTTTATGGCTAAATTGTATTTTTTCAGTTGAGGCATAAACTCTCTTAGAAAAAGCTCTAAGCTGAGTATAGTTATTCAAGGTCAAATATGATCTGTTACATTTCCAAAGATGATAGGCCTCCTGCTTCTCCAAATAAGCACTTCTGCAATTATCATTGAACCATGGTTTGTCTTTTAATTGGTACCTTAGCACACGAGAAGGGATATGCCTATAAATTATCTTGACTAGATTCTCATTCAAAGGGACAACAGGATCAACACCACTATACAATTGTGATCAATTCTAGCCCAAAAGATCGTGCAAAATCCCATTCTATTCTGCTTGAGTTTTCATATAAATCTTACACGAGTATGATATATCAGGAACAGGCTGCTCAATCTTCATTACTAATAGTCAAGGCATGATCAGATCTCCCAACTGGAGAACCAACATTACTTATCATAACGACAGGGGAGTCAGTGTATACGAGTTTCAAGCAGTTACCAGACCTGTGAGTAGCTTCACTTATGATTTGCCCACAGCCTGATTCAGTGGAAGCTCTTAAGCCATGACGATCGGTAGGAGAAACAGAACTTGACCACTCCCTATGGTGAGCATTGAAATCACCAACAAAAGACAAATGAGGCCTTTCTATCATCTCATTATATCTTAGTCATAATGGTAAGAAGATAATCGAAGATAGAATCATCCATGTCTGGATTCCGGTAGATCGAAAACAAATACAAGTTGTTATGCCTGCCACAAACTTTTATTACCTGAATCTCATGACATCCACATTCATAGCAGGGCTTATGATGATAACGGAGTATGCAATGAAAGATGAAAAATCATTGGAAGGAGAAACGATTAATGAGGTAGAATCATTTAAGTATTTAGGAATTATAATCTCTAGTACAGGGTCTTTAGAATTAGAGTTTAGTGAAAGATTGAAAAAAGCAAATCGACATTGGCTACGTTAAGTAGAATTTGAAAATCAAATTGCCTGAAATTACATGTAAAATCAGACTATATATCAGTTTAGTAAGATTAGTGTTACTGTATTGAAATGACTCATGGTTTAAGAATGAAACAGTCTCCAACACGATTAGAAATAAAACTATATTATTATTATTATTATTATTATTATTATTATTATTATTTGCTAAGCTACAACCCTAGTTGGAAAAGCAGGATACTATAAGCCCAAGGGCTCCAACAAGGAAAATAGCTCAGTGAAGAAAGGAAATACGGAAATATACGAGGGAAATTTAAGAATAATAACATTAAAATAAATCTATTATATATAAACTATTAAAACTTTAAAATACCGAGAGGAAGAGAAATAAGATAGGATAGTGTGCTCGTGTGTACCCAAAAGCAAGAGAACTCTACCTCAAGACAGTGGAAGGCCATGGTACTGAGGCTATGGCACTATCCAAGACCAGAGAACAATGGTTTGATTTTGGAGTGTCCTCCTTGCCACATCTAACGAGTCTTTTCTACCCTTACCAAGAGGAAAGTAGGAACTGAATAACTACATTACAATGGTTAACCCCTTAAGTGAAGAATTGTACGGGAAAAATATCCTTGTGAGAGAAGGAAATAAGGAAATAAATAAACTACAAGATAAGTAATAAACAATCAAAATAACATATTTCAAGAACAGTAACAACATGTAAATAGATTTTTCATATAACTATGAAAACTTATATAAAGAGAGAAGATAAATAAAAAATAGTATATTCGAGTGTACCCTATATCAAGAGAACTCTCTGCTCCAATACAGTGGAAGACCATGGTACAGAGGCTATATGGCACTACCCAAGACTAGAGAACAAAGGATTGATTTTGGAGTGTCCTCCTAGAAGAGGTGCTTACCATAACTATTGAGTCTCTTCTACCCTTACCAAAAGGAATGTGGCAACTGAACGATTACAATGTTGTAGTGATCAGATTGAACGAAAGGTAGCAGGTTAGCCAAGGCTCCAGGCACCCGTTGAGATACTACCACTAGAGAGTTATAGGGTCCTTTGACTGGGAAGACAGTACAACATTCGGTCCGTCTCTTTGGTTACGGTTCACTTTCCCTTGTCCTACACATACACCTCCTCTGTCCTCATACATCTGACAACACTGAAATTACCAAACAATTCTTCTACACCCAAGGAGTTAACTACTGCACTGAAATAGTTCTGTGGCCACTTTCCTCTTGGTAAGGGTAGAAAAGGCTCTTAGGCTATGGTAAGCAGCTCTTCTAGGAGAAGAACACTCCAAAATCGAACCATTGTTCTCTTGTCTTGGACAGTGCCATAGCCTCTGTACCATGGTTTTCCACTGTCTTGGATCAGAGTTCTTTTGCTTAAGGGTACACTCGGGCACACTTTTATATCTAATTCCTCTTCTTCTTGTTTTGTTAAAATTTTTATAGCTTATATAGGAAATATTTGTTTTGGTGTTGTTGCTGTTCTTGAAATATTTTATTTTAATTGTTAATTACTTCTCTTATTTCCTTGCTTCCTTTCCTCACTGGGCTATTTTCCCTGCTGGAGCCCGTGGGCTTTTAGCGTCCTGCTTTTCCAACAAGGGTTGTGTCTTAGCAATTAATAATAATAATAATTAGGAAAACCATGAATAATATAAAATATAAACTATTCGACATTAAAACTTAATTTAACTTAAAAAGAATCTAGTTGATCAATAATAAATGGCAACGTGAGAAGAAAAATAATTAATTCAATACCACTCAGCTCATTCAACGTTACAGCCGTAAGTATGAATGAGCTCCAAACCAACGTGTGGGAGGGTACGTTATTTCCTAACAACAACAGTGCACTTTTAATCATTCGCAAGAGGAAGGGGAATGATTCTCAAGTTTGCATATAATGCCTGTATTGCATTGAAGCAAATAAGTCTCAATTCATAACACACACAAATATATATATATATATATATATATATATATATATATATATATATATATATATATATATATATATATATATATATATATATATATATCATCAATCTCAATCTTACGAGGTCGGTGTAACTTGACTATTCCAAAACAATGTACGAGTATTATTCGTAAGTGCTAGGAGACGAGGAGAGATAAAGGCCGGCAAGGAGTCGGATGGTCATAGTACAAGACTTATTAGAGAGAGAGGGCCTCGATATCCAGGAAAAGCAAGTGTGTCTACAAGGTTAGGGTCAAGAAGACGGCAAGAGACGTCTATATGCTTATTACGTTACTAATGTTGCAGAAACATCCACGATACCCTGAGGATGAATGTGAGAGATCATTGTGTAGACTCTGGTCGAGTCAGCCCCTATTAGGTAAAAATGGCTTATAGTTGAGATAATATACAGAACATATTCAGTCATGTGCCATACACTAGTGAGCTCTATGACAAAAGAATTATATCTACGTTAGTCGGGAGTGTTGAGGAAGAAGAAAGGAAAAACAAAAAGGCATAAGTACGGAAGGTCCTAACTTACATGCTAGAAGAGATATTTTGAGTACAAAATGTAGGCAATTCATTATTCGATTTTGGGTTGAATATGAAATTCCAAGCAAAAAACACTGGCGCTTCAACCACCTACAAGAAAAGTTATAAAGCCCGTCGATTATCACTACAAATCACCATAGTGTACTATCTACACATTATTATAAGATATTCTCTAGATTCCTGTATATAGTGGTCCTTTCATTTACTGCATATTCCATACCAATCATATAAACGACGACTTCTTTTCTCAAAACACCTCTAAACGAAACGCTTTTATTAAAATCCATTAGTATCTATTCTCTCCACATGATCAAACTATCTCTAAACACTGACTATATCTAGCAATACTAATGGTTATTTCAATGTTAGGTACCTCTACCCTTCTCGTCCTTTCATTGCTTCATATTGCACGTTCATTCCGGAATTCTCCTTTCATTTCATTCACATTAAATACAACTCTTCACATGCAAAAGTTAGAAAAAATTACCTCAAATATAAAGAAAACACAAAGTGTATTGAAACCACTTGCGTTATGCGAAGTAGATTATCTAAAATATCATATAAAGGACAAGACAACATTAGAAAACTGCTACAACTGGGATGTCTTCTAGTGATTGAAATATTTGTTCTCTGCTTATGATCTATAACACCGTGGGAGAATAAATCTAACACAAAGTACTAGGACAAGCCATCTCAAAGCAATGATCTATCATCCCACCTAAGCTCAACTTTTCGCCACAACGTAATTTATCTTCACTTGTCGCCCGTTTTCACTTTTTTATATTCCACATGCAGTATCTAATTGGCTCTGACTTATTTTCTTTTATTCATTCGCTATCGCTATCACTATCAACACTTGACTTCAATAAAAGGAAAACTGCTTCACCAGTCCCCTCATATACGCAGCTGCTAAAACGAATAAAACAAAACAACAACAGCAGTGGATGATAAAACTTTGCTGTGGGAGAGACCACGCACTAATTCGGAGGATGAAGAGGACAGCTTGCAATACTTCAGTAGGACTTTAAAAGACTTGTATAAGTTTATCAGACGGTGTAACAAGAGGTGTTGGCTGGCAAAGAAATATAAGGCATGAAAGAACAAAAACATTTTTGCTTTCTCAAAACAGTTCTGGCATAATGACCTAAATAACGTTTGTTTATGTATATGCAACACTCGTGAATTTAGTGCCAATTTCACTTTGGTGTTACAAGCACGTTTTATTTTCGACCTTGCCAAATCAGTTTATATTATTCTACGGTATGGAATTTAGTTCTGACCTAGAATCTTCGAATTTACTCAATTTCTATACCAAGTTGGTTCTTCATTCAATAAAATGGAATTTTAATTAAGCACAGGAAGACTGAATTCAACCAGGCATTGTAAACGTTTTTAAAGAATCTCATGGGTAAACCTACCTATGAAATAAACACAAATATTTTTTCACAATGCTATCAATAACCATTTAGTTGTAATAAAAACGGAGAGAATTAAGGATGATCCCCAATCAATACAGCAATGGTAATGGTAGTCTGATCTCCCTACAGTAAAATTTGTGAAGGGGAAATCGTATGGGCAGTATGCCCAACATTTAAGAAGCAATTTCAAAACCCTGCTGGTCGTATTCACCTGATCCAAGCAAGTACAATGGCCTCTGAACAAAACCCATAAATTATCGGTATTTTAATAGCTTTTACATACGATTTCCAATTACACATTTTAATAGGAATTTTATAAAAACATAAGAAACAACTTCACACGGAATTATTAGATTTGACTTCAGTGAAATAATGTTACAGCATTTGACCACAATAGCTTAAAACAAACCTCAATTCCACCCTTAATCTGAAAAATCCTATGGTACGAGTGAGAAAATTACGACACCTTATGTAATAAAATGAGAGTTACGGTGTACAATAATTACAAATATATGTTTCAGACAGCATTGAATAATTAAAGATACAAAATTTAGTCTTGCAATGCCAAGTTATTATCATTACTATTATTATTATTATTATTATTATTATTATTATTATTATTATTATTATTCAAGCCAAGCTATAACCCTACTTGGAAAAGCAAGATGCTATAAGCCAAAGAGCTCCAACAGAGAAAAATAGCCCAGTGAAGAAAGGAAACACAAGGAAATAAAATAAACAAAAAGAGAAGTAATAAAGAACCAAAAGAAATTATACTAAGAACAGTAAAAACATTAAATTATATTTTTCAAAATTAAACTATAAAAAATTCAAGAAAAAACGAGAAAAATAAGATAAATAACAGAATAGTATATTCGAGTGTACCCTATATCAAGAAAACTCTACTCCAATAGAAGTGGAAAGCCATGGTAAAGAGCCAATGGCATTACCAAAGACTAGAGAACAATGGTTGGATTTTGGAGTGTCCTCCTTGAAGAGCTGCTTAATATAGCTAGAGAGTTTCCTCTACCCTTGCCAAGAGGAAAGTAGCCACTGGGCAATTACATTGCAGTAATTATCTATTAAAAGGTACATTCACAACTTCGACATGCTCGATTAAATGGCCTCCTCTATGTTTACCAGATGTGCTAAGATTTTTTAGATTCAAATTATCCCTACACCAGTACTGAGTGTTGCTCTTAATCGAGCAGTAACACCATCACATGAGATAGATTTAATTTCTTCCTCAAGAAGGAAGTGTACATGACTAGATTGATGATTCGAAATGGAGTAAATAATCCTCAAAATCCTCACTACTTCTTTTGAACGAACGATCGAAAATTATGGATGCTATTTAAACAGGTATTATCGTATTGATAAACACATATACGATATATATATATATATATATATATATATATATATATATATATATATATATATATATATATATATATATATATACATAAATTTATACATATATATAAAATATATAAATATGTACACATATATACATATATATAAAATATAAATATATATATACATGTATACACACACACACACACACACACACGTATATATATATATATATATATATATATATATATATATATATATATATATATATATATATATATATATAAAATATATATATATATATATATATATATATATAAATATATATATATATATATATATATATATATATATATATATATATATATATATATATATATATATATATATATATATATATATAAAGTACATACACAGACTTTTTTCATCATCGAGGTCAACAGACAGAGGCAAACAACAAGTCCCTGATACAATTTCCTCCCTTTAACTGTAAAGAATTCTATACATGAGTAATTCAAATCAGATATAAATCACTGCGCATAAAAAAGCAACAGATATCTGTAGTAAAATTTTCCAAAAATTTTTTAAAGAACCATACAATAGCAAAAATATTGCCACTACAGTGCAAGCATGCTGTTAGGTGATAACTGAGAATGAGAGGCGAGGTGAATGCAACTAAACTTTATTAAACAATCACCCAGTTTATATACACCGATTTGCAAGCAAAAGAGTCACAAAAAAAAGATAAAGCATGACCTAGCATGATAACACAGGTTGCCCTATTAACACTGCAGGGAAGAGCGAGTGATAACTTAAAAATAAATAAATCAAAACTGTTACTAAGTACGAGCATGTATGAAACACGACCAGTACAAGGTTCCTCCCCCCCTAAAAATGACACACATGTGAAATCGGTCAACCTGCTCTAGAGAAGGTACTGTAGAAAGTCATCTGGCATGAGATATGCAGGTTTTAGGTGGTCAATGGAGACCCAGTCTTCTTTGCCACAAATGTTGATGGAGGTCTTGAAGGTGGTGAAGTGGCTATTCAAAATGACGTTGACTTTGGTCATCAGGTCCTTCATGTGCAAAATATCGACTTCGGGTATGGCACCACGTACATGTTCAGGTAAGCGTCGTACCCAAAAGCACGCGAAATAGGATCATCTCACGAGGAGAGCTGTCTGCAGCAGGTTCCAGGCGAGCAATATTGGTCATTTCCCTTAGGACAAGCAATGCCTTTTGGTCCCCCAAAAGTTGTTCAGAGACCTGAAAACGTTTGACTATAGGGCGTCTGGTGATGGAGAGTACTGCTCCAGGAAGTATGATCTGAGGGTGGTAGCATACTATTGGGGTGTCCCCTTGCTTGTCAATCGGAGATTTCCGGGAAAGTGTCCTTGGTGATCACCGTGAGAACATAGTCTGCTTTGGGGCTTGACCGAGTCACGCACTTGACACGAAACTAGACTTCAGCACGCTAAAACCAGGCGAACGCTTCTCCGCTGGTGAAATGCTGTAGTTTCATGGATGTGTGTTAATAGGAGAGTCAGTGTCGAAGGGCGGCATCATCAACCGGTAAGAAACAGCAAAGTGCGAGTGAGCAGTTAGGTGATAACAGAAATGCGAGGTGAATGCAACAAAACTTTATCAAACTATCATCGAGTTTATATACAGCGACTTACAAGGCCACAAAAACTTAAACGTGATAAAAAAATGAACTAACACGATGACACAGGTTGGTCTATAAACAGTGCAAGGAAGAGCGAGTGATAAGATAGTAAAGTCAAAAGCGTTACAGTGTACAAGCGTGTATAAAAGAAGAGCACTACGTGGCTCCTTCCTAAAAATGACACACATGTGAAATAGGGCTCCTTGCTCTACAGAGGCGTACTGTAGGCAAGTCATCTAGCATGAGTTATGCAGGTTTTAGACAGTCAATGGAGACCCAGTCTTCTTTGCCACGAATGTTGATGGAGGTCTTGAAGGTAAAGTGGTTATTCATAGGGCGTCGACTTTGGTCATCAGGTCCTTCATGGGCAATATATCGACATTAGGTATGGCAGCATGTACATATTTGGGGAAGCCTTGAACCCAAAAGGGCACAATATAGGTTAACCTCATGAGGAGAGTCGCCTGCAGCAGGTTCCAAGCGGGCAATACTGGTCATTTCTCTGAGGGCGAGCGACACCTTTCGGTCACAAAAAAATTGTTGAGCTGAAAATGTTTGGCTATACTGCCACCTGGCAATGGAGAGTAATACTCCAAGAGGTATGCTTTAAGGGTATCGTACGCTATTGGGGTGTCCCCTTCCTCGAAAAGTCAATTGGAGATTTCCGGGAAAGTGTCTCTGAGATCACCGTAAGAACATAGTCTGTTTTGGGGGTTAATCGATTCACGCCTTTGATGCGAAACTGGACTTCAGCACGCTGAAACCAAGTGAATACTTCTCTGCCAGCGAAGGGAGGTAGTATCAAGGACGTGGCGTTAATAAGAGTGTCAGTGTTGGAGGGCAGTACCATTAACTAGTAAGACACTGCAATGTCCGAGTGAACAGTTAGGTAATAACTGAAAGGCGAGGAGAATGTAACTAAATTTTATTAAAACAATCATAGAGTTTATATACGACAACTTGCGAGCAAGAATACCACAAAAATTGAAATATGATAAAGCAAGAGCTAGCATGATAACATAGGTTAGTCTATACACAGTGCAGGGAAGAGCGAGTGATAACACAAAAAATCAAAACCCTTACAGTGTACAAACGTGTATGAAACACGAGCGGTACATGGCTCCCCTCCTGAAAATGACACGTGAAATAGGGTGCCCTGCTCTAGGGAGGCATACTGTAGGCAATTTCCCTGGTATGAGCTATGCAGGTTTTAGACAGTCAATGGAGACCCATTACTCTTTGCCATGAATGTTAATAGAGGTCTTGAAGGTGGTGAAGTGGTTATCCATAAGAGCGTCTACTTTGGTCATCAGGTCCTTCATGGTCAAACTATGGACATCGGGTATGGCGAGTACGTGTCCGGGTAAGCGTCGTACTCAAAAAGGCACAAAATAGGTTCACCTCACAAGGCAAGCTATCTGCAGGAGGTTCCAGGCGAGCGATACTGGTCAATTCTCTGAGGGCGAGCGACAACTTTTGGTCCCCCGAAAGTTGTTGAGAGAGCTGAAAACTTTTGGATATACGGGCACCTGGCAATGGAGAGTACTGCTCCAGCAGGTATCTTTGAGGGCGTCGTACAACATTGGGGTGTCCTCTTGCTCGTAAACCTAATAGGAGATTTCTGGGAAAGTGTCCTCGGGATCATCGTAAGAACATAGTCTGCCTTGGTGCTTGACTGAGTCATGCCCTTAATGCGAAACTGGACTTCAGCACGCTGAAACCAGGCGAATGCTTCTCGGCTGGTGAAGAGCAGTAGTTTCATGGATGTGGCGGTAATAAGAGAGCCAATGCCAAAGGGTAGTATCATCAACCAGTAAGACACAGCAATATGCGAGCGAGCAGTTAGGCGATAACTGAGAAGTGAGGTGAATGCAACTAAACTTCACTAAACAATCAGAGTTTATATAAAGCAGCTTGCGAGCAAGAATGTCACAAAAATTCAAACATGAAAAAGCATGAGCTACCATGATAATACAGGTTGGTCTATAAACAGTGCAGTACTTTGCCTAAAATACTAAAATCAAATACTGCAACAGTTTATAAACACAAACTTTTACCCTACTCATTACTTAAATCTCAACTGATTAAATGTGCATGTGAAGAGAGAGAGAGAGAGAGAGAGAGAGAGAGAGAGAGAGAGAGAGAGAGAGAGAGAGAGAGAGAGAGAGAGAGAGAGAGAGAGAGAGAGAGAGAGTATAACCATTTCTGACCATATGGCATAAAAATTATGACATATGTAAAAAGAAAAAAAAATAAACCAATACACTGAATGTGGACAAAACGCTCCTGCACTTTCTCCAGTAATTACTTGATGAAGAAGAATCATCCATGCAAAGACCAAAATCTAAATGCCACATAACGGTCAGTCCCTCAGTATGTGGAACATCTGGTGGGGTAACTGTTACAAATTACACATAAATTCAACTGTGATGTTGGCGTCATTCGTCTACACGACAAAATACGAAAAGAAGTCTGACATTATACAGACACATTTGTCACCCACAGAGTTTTCAAGGCGATGGATAGGACATTTTGTGAGGCACAGAAGCCTACGCGATGAAAGATCAGATATTTTTCCTTTGGCGGAGAATTTCTATTATCATTAATATTACTATTATTATCCTCATTCACGTTACAAAACTATTGCAGATTTCAAGTAATATATATATATATATATATATATATATATATATATATATATATATATATCTATATATATATAATATATATATATACAGAGAGAGCGAGAGAGAGAGAGAGAGAGAGAGAGAGAGAGAGAGAGAGAGAGAGAGAGAGAGAGAGAGAGAGAGGGAGAGAGAGAGAGAGAGAGAGAGTTACTTGTCAGTAAAAATTTTCATATATATATATATATATATATATATATATATATATATATATATATATATATATATATATATATATATATATCTAAATAAGCCATATATTTTTGCTACATTAATGTCTGGATTCTCCTAACGACCTCGGGATCAGAACCCCAGGCGAAATCACACAAAGACAAGAGCTTACGACCGGCAGGGAATCGAACCCTGGTCCGGCAAACTTGTAGAGATAGTGACTACCACTTGGTCGGAGCAGGGTTCAATTCCCGGCCGGTCACAAGCTCTTGTCTTTGTGTGATTTTGCCTGGGGTTCTAATCCCGAGGTCGTTAAGATAATCCAGACAATAATGTAGCAAAAATATATGGCTGAATATGAAAAACACGTATGAATGTGCAAAAATTTATCATATATATATATATATATATATATATATATATATATATATATATATATATATATACATATATATATATATATATATATATATATATATATATATATATATATATATATATATATGTATATATATATATATATATATATATATATATATATATATATATATATATATATATATATATATATATGACAAATTTGGAAATAATTTGTATTTTTCCTAACGATACAAACCTTTAGCTATTTATAGGGGTATTACTTTCGGCAAAGCTGGAAGGACAAGCCATTATAATTCAGCTAGAGTTAACTACCCATCCCGCCAGTTAGCGGGAAGGCGGGAAGGGGGTTAGAGGGTTGTGGGGTAGCTAGCTACTTTCTTCACTCACAAACCTGTGACTGTGCATAACTTTGGTTGGAGGTAGGACTTCAAGGGGGACAGGGTCAGTGGGTAAGTTTGTATAAATAGCTAAAGGCTTGTATAGTTAGGAAAAATACAAATTATTTCCGAATTTTGTTATTTGTTCCCTAACTGGAACAAAAACCTACGCTATTTATAGGGGTGACTCACCCATTAGGAGGGTGGATGTCCCTGCCAGTCTAGCTTTTTGGCTTTACCTGGGGTTTCTTTTTTATGAGTAGGTTAGTACCAAAAATAGAGACCCTAGACCTCGCTAAACCTTGCTATGCAAGGTCTGCGGCCTACACAAGCTGTGTATTGAGATATTAGCAGTGTGAATGTCAAGGTAAAGATTATTCTGAGTCTTTATGGAAAATAACCGAGTTGACCAAGACTTCCCCAATACCACCTCTCTAGGGTATGAAGACGTATCAATATTGACTCAATTCTAGGTACACAAGGGAGCGTGGTTTACCTGCAGTGGTTGAGGCCAGCTTGTGCAAAGAACCCAGGCTGCTACTTTCCCCAAGAGAGAGAAGGATGAAGAAAAGAAAAAGATCCAGTCATTCCTTTTCATTCACACAGACTAAAATCGGGTAACAGTGTCCTCAACCTTCTGATACTTGTCCACTAAGGGGCTTGAGGTATTAAACAAGCTGTTGTGCAGCCACCACAGGACAGATAAAGAATGTATCGAGTCTCCTGTTGGTCACGTCTTGCAGGTAATGGATTGTGAAAGTCGTCTGGCGCTTCTGTAACCCTTCTTGTAAAACCTGAATCACGAGTAAATTCTTTTGAAGGCCAGGGATGTTGCTATGTCCCTGACATTGTAAGCTCTGGGTAGACGTGACGAAGGAGGATCTGGATTCAGAGCATGATCGATGACCCTGCATACCCATACAGAGATGGTGTTTTTGGTGATCCTCCTCTTGTTCCTCCCGTTGCGGACGAAAAGCGAAGGCACTCGGGGACGGGCTACTGCTGTTCTTTTAAGGTAGAGCCTTAAACTCCTTACTGGGCAGAGTAGCAGATGATCTGGGTCGTCTGTTACGGACCGGAGACTGGAAGGAGTCAAATCTAGGATATGACACCTCTGGATTCTGAGTCTTGGCAACATACTCAGGGATGAAACTGAATGTTACCTCTCCCCATCCCCTTGAATGGGTGATGTCGTATGAGAAATCATGCGGTTCACTGACTCGTTTGGAGCCAAGGCAAGCAGGTACACCGTCTTCCAAGCCAGGTGGTGATATGCTGCCTGGCGCAATGGTTCATGGGTAGGCCTCTTTAGAGACCAGAGAACTCAAACCACATTCCAAGGGGGAGGCCTCACTTCCGACTGAGGACTGGTAAGTTCGTAACTCTGTATGAGTAAGGAAGGTTCTAGCGATGAGATGTCCATTCTTTTCAGCATGTAGGCGAGGTTCAAGGCTGAGCGATAGCCTTTGACTGCTGAAACTGAAAGGCGCATGTCCTCCCCCAAATACACGAAAAACTGTGCTATTGTTAGAATAGTAGCATCGAGTGGAGAGATTCCCCTTCACCGACACCAACAACAGAAGACGTTCCACTTCGCCTGATAGACTACTGCTGAGGACTTCCGCAGATATCCACACATCATCTTCGCATCTTGTTGCAAAAATCCTCTCTGAGTGAGGAGATGCTAGCAAAGCTTCAGCTTTGTAGTAGATGTTGGCATGTGGTTATCCGAGTACATCATGTCGTGGTGGGAGTTCTCTTGGAGGCTCTGTCAGGAGCTGCAAGATGGTCCAGGAACCACTCCGTAAAATGCCATAGGAGCTATGAGAGTCATTAAGAGGTTGGCTGATGTTGAGAACCCTTCTCATCAGACAGAAGAGGGTGAGAGGTGTAAACTTCTATGTTGTCCCACCGCTGTTGGAATGCATCTTACCAGAGAGCCTTGGGGTCTGGAACTGGTGAGCAGTACAGCGGGAGCCTTAAGTTCAAGGTCGCTGCGAACAGATCCACAGTCGGAGAACCCCACAAAGTCAGGACTTTGTTAGCTACTAGATGACCCAAAGACTATTCGCTACCCACTATCTAAGATTCTCTGATCAGATTGTCGGCGAGCACATTCCTCTTGCCTGGAATGAAGCGTGCTGATAACGGTACCAAGTGGACTTCAGCCCATCTCAGTATTTTTTCTGGTAGATGGAATAGGGGCTGCGAAAATGTACCTACTTGCTTGTTGATGTAAGCCACTACTGTGGTGTTATTGCTCATCACCACTACTGAGTGACCTGCCATGAACTCATGGAACTGTTGGAGGGCCAGAAAGACAGTCTTAATCTATAAGAGATTTATGTGGAAGTACTTTACGGACTGTAACCAAAAGCCGGAGGCTGTGTGCTGCAGCAAGTGACCCCCACCCTTCTTTTGATGCATCAAAAACAGCACCAAGTCCGGGGGGAGGAAAAAAAGATCTACTCCCCTCCGCAGGTTCTCGTCTGCCACCCACCATTCAAGGTCCATCTGTTCCTCTGGTCCCATGGGGACCAAAATATCCTGGGAATCAAAAGCCTGATTCTAATTGGATTTCAGTCGCTACTAGAGGGATCAAATCCTGAGGCAGCCATTAGGAACTAGATGGGCCAGGGATGATAGGTGTCCGAGGAGTCATAGACACTTCTGGTCTGGGAGTTCTTCTTGCGACCTATCGTCTGATGGGAAGGCTTTGTGGAGATTGGTGTCAAAAATCATTCCCAGGTATACCAGTCTCTGAGTGGGAAGCAGGGAGACTTCGAGGTTTACCATGATCCCCAGACCTTAGCAAAGCCTCAGAAGTTTGTCTTGGTGCTGAAGAAGGGTTGCCACCAAGTCTGCTAGGATCAGCCAGTCGTCAAGATAACAGAAGAAACAGATGACGATCCTGTGAGCTCAGGATGATACTAGGGCGAACACTCTGGTGAGACTTGGGGTGCTGTGGAAGGACCGAAGCAAAGTACCCTGAACTGGCATTTCCTGTTGTCTAGGCCGAATCTTAGATACTTCCTTGAAGATGGATGTATTGGGATCTGTTAGTATGCGTCATTTAGGTCCAGCTTGCACATGAAGTCCTGTGGGTCCTCCTTGGGGGCTGGTTACTCCGGGATCTTTAACTTCCCTGGAATGCCCTTTCTCTAATTCCGCGTTTGCAGGGAGGAGATTGGGGCGACGGTGACCTATAAATATGCACTCTACCATTCCTCGGAGAGAGAACCGATGACCTGGAGGCGATGACCTACCAGTCTGCTCCTGTTCCTTCCCTCAGTGATCACCAACCTGTTTCTAGGGGCCTGCTGTGACTTAGAAGTCGATGGATGATGACGAGTGCGGTTTCTCACTTTTGATTGTGGTTGTTGAGCAACCTTGGGTTGCTGAAGCATCGTTGAAGGCCTCCGTATTGGTGAGCATCCACACATTGGCGAGAATTGCCTCGATGGAGATTGCTGACGTGGTGGAGAGCGTCGGAGAGTGAGCAAACGCTGACGCGTTGCGGAATGCTGACATGCTGGCGATCGTTGATGGGCTGGTGAGGGCTAACGTCTAGGCGAAGACTGGCACAGAGGTCATGGCTGACACATTGAATGTTGGTACAGCACCATTTGCTGACCTGCAGGTGAGTGCTGACATGGCGAATGTTGACATTTAGGTGAAGGCAGATGTGGCGAATGCCGAAGCATAGCAGTGTTGACAAGCGCTTACTGTAGATACCTCCAAAGCGTTTTACGAAAGGTTGGGCATTGGGATATAGAAACGTAGCTGGGCGAACGCCGTTCCGACGCAATGCATTAATTCAGGGAATGGTGGTGAAGGTTAGAGGACAGATGCCTTGGCAAGAAACACGCTGGATGGCGTTTGTCAGTAGACAAACAATGAGCAAGGTCATTGTGCTGAGCAAGCGATATACAAATAGGCGATGGACAAGCAGGTAATTGACGAGTAGGTGATCGACTAGCGGTAGGATGTCGGGAACCAGACTGAGCACGAGATGGACGAGCAGGAGGTCGGCGAGTTGGTGGCCGGCGAGACGAAGGCCGACGAGCAGCTGGATGTGTTTGAATATCCTCTAATATAGTTTGCTCTCGTATCCATGTTGCTCTTTTTTTTGGTCTCTTTAGTGTTATTCCCATAGCTCTTGGAGTTATAACTAGCTTATATTCTAGGGCTTTAGTAGGTTTCCATGTTTCTAATGCATAATCTAATACTGGTAAGATCATCTAATTAAATAATTTTCTTTTTAGAGAAAGTGGTTTTTTACTTTTCCTAACCTCATTTTGTTTACCACAAGCTCTCCATCCACTGATTATACTTCTTTTAATTTCGGTCTAATGTCTTGGGGAAACACTTACTGTCTGTCCTTAGAATGTATATTCATTAACAATCTCCAGAGGCTCGTCCATAACTCTTTATTTGTTGTGTCTGCATTTTCAAATCTTCTATCATCTTTTGCAAATCTTAAGCTGTTAAGGTATTCCTCATTAATATTAATTCCTACATTTTCCTAGTAAAAATTATTAATACTGTTGATAATTTGAGCAATCGGATTAGTTTTAGGAATGCTGTACTTCCTGTAGCGATACCTTCGAGTATCAAAAGCTTTCTCATAATCTATAAATTCCATATATATATATATATATATATATATATATATATATATATATATATATATATATATATATATTTATATATATATATATATATATATATATATATATATATATATATATATATATATATATATATATATTGGTAAGTAATAGGTTGGCCATGGCACCAGCCACTCGCTGAGATACTTAAGCTTAAGAATTATTGTGTCCTTTGACTGGCCAGATAGCACTACATACTACATTGGATCCCTCTCTGGTTACGGCTCATTTCATCTTTGCCAAAACATACACAGAACAGCCTGGCCTATTCTATACACATTTTCCTCATTCTTCATACACTTGGCCACACTGAAATTACCAAACAATTCTTCTTCTCTCAAGACATTAACTACTGCACTGCAATTGTTCAGTGACTAATTTCCTCTTGGTAAGGGTAAAAAAGACTCTTTAGCTATGGTAAGCAGCTCTACTAGGAGAAGGACATTCCAGGATTAAACCATTGTTCTCTAGTCTTGGGAAGTGCCATAGCCTCTGTACCATAGTCTCCCACTGTCTTGAGTTAGTTCTCTTGCTTGAGGGTACACTCGGGCAGACTATTCTATTTTGTTCCTGTTCCTCTTGTTATTTTCAAGATTTTATAGTTTATATATGAAAGATTTATTTTAATGCTATTATTATTCTTAAACTTCTCTTGTAGTTTTTCCTTATATCCTTTCCTCACTGGGCTCTTTTCTCTGTTAGAGCCCTAGGGCTTATAGCAACCTGCTTTTCCAACTAGGGTTGTAGCTTAGCAAGTAACAACAACAACAACAATAATAATAATAATGACAATATTATATATATATATATATATATATATATATATATATATAAATATATATATATATATATATATATATATATATATATATATAAATATATATATATATATAAATATATATATATATATAAAAATATATATATATAAATATGTATATATATATATATATATATATATATATATATATATATATATATATATATATATATATATTTATATATATATTCCTCCTATGGTATTAGTAAAAATAATGATAATATTCAAGTATATGATAATTATATCCTTCAAGATTTATCATCTATTAGTTAATATTTACCGCATAGAAAAACAAAGACCAAAGTCATAAAAAAAGAAAAGTACAATCCAGTTATGGTGGTGGCCCCCTTAATGCAAATGTAAACAAACGGCCTATGTGTCAATAAATAACAACCAGATAGGGAACCAGAGTGGCTAATTGGGTGATATTCTCTCTCTCTCTCTCTCTCTCTCTCTCTCTCTCTCTCTCTCTCTCTCTCTCTCTCTCTCTCTCCAAAGGGATGTAAACAGGGAGCAAGATAAAGGGAACTGGATAATTGGCGAAAATGGTAACGTCATTAACTTAAATATGCAACATTGAATGGAAAACAAAGGAATTAATGAACAAGCATGAAGAAGAAATAACCTTAAATAGGAACTTTATGTTAACGAGAGAGAGAGAGAGAGAGAGAGAGAGAGAGAGAGAGAGAGAGAGAGAGAGAGAGAGAGAGAGAGAGAGAGAGAACATAACATGACAAGCACCCTGGAGACCATCCTGAAACAAGCCTTTGTCAGCTAGCTTTCGTGTTCCCATTATAATGTATAAGGGTATGCATCAATGTACGCTAACATACACGCTGGCACGGGAGTGCAACCCTAAACCTTGTGTATATATATATATATATATATATATATATATATATATATATATATATATATATATATATATATATATGCACGGGAGTGCAACCCTAAACCTTGTGTATGTATATATATATATATATATATATATATATATATATATATATATATATATATATATATATGCATATATATATAATATATATAGATATATTATATATATATAGACACACACACACACATATATATATATATATATATATATATATATATATATATATATATATATATATACACACACAAACACACACACACACACATATATATATATATATATATATATATATATATATATATATATATATATATATATAAACATATATATATATATATATATATATATATATATATATATATATAAACATATATATATATATATATATATATATATATATATATATACAGTATATAATGTACTATATATATATATATATATATATATATATATATATATATATATATATATATATATATATAAATATATATGTATATATGTGTATGTGTGTGAGTGTATGTGTGTGTGTATTCCATAAGTAGGTTACTGTAAGATTAGTCATGGTGGTCGTGAAAATTATCTCATAAGGCAGTATAACACTAATACGTTTAATGGTTTATAATAACCTTGAGTTAGAACGACAAAAGTTTTTACCACAGAAAAAATCACGGCATTGACTAAAAGTTAATTCTTTATGCCACTTGCAAAAATGTATTTAATAAAGATGTCATGCAAAACCCAACACACAAATTCTCCCACTAGTTAAAACAATAATAAATATAAACGACTTAATCTATCTAAAAGGAATATTTACATTTCATGAAGACTTCAAAATGAAGCATGGTATAAGACTGGGAAAACCAGAAGTAAAGCGAGTTCCGTCAATGAATGGCAGGAAGGAGTAGTAATAAAACTTTTAGTTTTTCTAGGGGTTGGCTTAAAATAGAGAGAAAAAAAAAATCACATCCATCGTATCACTGGTGAATCAGGTATACTTCCCCAGCGTATGCGATCACAGGTTCACAAGAAAACTGTATTTCATCTGCTGCACATGAACCTCTCTTAAATCCACTGCACCATTCACCTCTCAACTTTAAAAGCATCATTTCGTTTCCTCAAATCTAGTTTCAATCATTCCTCCACATTCGCAACCTATTTTCCAAATCCTCTTCTTCCCCCATGGGATTTTACACCTCGACTTCCATTAATCAAATAAGCCCCCACACATTACATCAAAAATAATTCAACTGATCTTTTCCATGCACAGAAATTTTATTCTTAAATAACGATGTATGACCTTTACTTCCTTAAATCTTATAATCAACATGTTGGTAAACATTTTACGCCGATTCAATTGAAAAGTGCCCACGTTTACGAAAGCAAATGACTGAATATGTGGTTAACTATAATACATAAAATACAAATCATGATTAAAGTTCAATGATATTATCAGTATATGGCAGTTGGCTGAGCGTGGCAAAAGCACTAAACCGATTTATCTATACTCAGCACAGTCCCTGGCAGGATTTATTAATATCTAGCATGAGTACGGAGGGTACAAAGTATCGGAAATTTATCCGGTAGTCTTTATTTTTATTCTAAATGACTCGTGGGTAAAACCCCTACGCTGAAAACTAAACTGAAAAGTTTTTTTTTATTATTCTAAATACAAATTTATTAGTAAACAAGAAGCTTTGATATTCAACTGAAGTCAATTTGCAAAGGTTCGTTTACTAAGGCTGTTCCTCATTCTTGAGTACAGGAATTGGATTGGAGATTCTAGGATCCCTAAGAGGCCAAAGGTTGCGTATACTCTAAAACCAATTAAGAAAAACCTCTTCGACTGACGGTTCCCTCATTGGTCAACCATAGAATTAAAAACCATGGGAGTTAACTGGGAGACTAGGTGCCATCGAATGCAAGCAGTTACTTACAATATCGATCAGTTTACCATATTGGATACCCTAATACAATACCATTGTTTCAATTTGCAAATTTCAAGAGTTAATGGCCTGTGTGAGTTGTATTCGGAAATTTAAAGATATAAAGAGGTTAGAAACTGTATCATTTTTCTTAACTAAACAGCTGGTCTTAATATAAAGTAGATACCTATATTACTATCATGATTAATAATGAACCAAAGAGCCATAATATAAGCAACCGTACAGCAGCAGTAGTAGTAGTAGTAGTAGTAGTGATCGATATATCTTTTTAGCAAAACAGAAGCCATTCTGGTCACTTGCCACTGACATGCTTTACTAGTAATAGACGAATGACTGTACGGAGAAGTGTAATGCTGGGACCACACATTCATATCTGACTGAAATTTCACCTGTGTATTGGTACATTAGTGTATAGGTCACATGATAATTTGCTGCACTGAGCTCACATCGTTTCCTTTTTGACAGATGTTAGATTGAAGTAAGATGAGACTACGAACCCAATCGAGTAGCGAGCAGTGATCAGGTTTCTATATTTTAAAGGTTCGCAGGCTGAAACAGACCTTTGATGAAATGAAACAAACTTATGGAGATGCTTCCCCATCATATGATGTTGTAAAATAATGGCATCGTCAGTTCAAGTGTGGCCGAACATCTGTCGAAAAAACGCCTGTTTCTGGACGCCCCCATTCTGCAATTGATGAAGAGACCATCCATCAAGTAAAAGCTGCCATTTTGGAAGACAGTCTTATAACTTTTTGTCAGTTAGCCCAAAATGGTGAAGATAAGTGTAGGGTCTGTGGAAAAAATCATTCAAGATAATCTGCATATGTATAGGGTGTCTCCACGGTGGATTCCTTGGCTCCTTACTCCTTTTCAGAAGCATGAACGAGTGGATTGCTCAAAGGCTCTTTGGAACATGTGTCAACAAAACCAGGAAACTTTTTTTTTGACAGACTTATCACTAAAGGATGAAACATGGGTCCAGACAGAAGCACACTATTGTGACTATGAAATTTTTCTTCACACATTTTATTCTCCTAACCTGGCACCATCTGACTTTCACCTCTTTCCAACCACGAAGTCATTTATGAAGGGAACACGTTTTTCAGATGATGAGACACTGATTTCTAATGTGGAGTCATGGTTTGAAGATCAACCTACCAACTTTTACAAACAGGGTCTCCAGAGTTGCATAAAACGATGGAAAAATGCATAACCCTAGGTGGCGCCTATGAAGAGAAAGACTAATAACTGTTCCAAGTTTTATGTATGTCATTGTCTGCTGGAAGTGGGTCAAGAAAAATCTTTAGTGAACGCCCCTCGTATGTCACTCAGCGGTCGGAAGTTGTGTTAACCCGTCATAAGAAACAGTTGGACAGGTCTTAAAATCATTATTGTTATATTACCAATCTCTTAATATATTTTAATCAATCTGTATTTAGATGTTTCAACCGAGATCTAAATATGTTAGGTGTGGTCACTGACGGGGTTTAAAATGCTTTAATTTTTGGGGTGAGGAAAGCTGGTGGCTTAGGTTGCCACTCACGTCGGTGAATAGTGGTCAATTCATTCCTGTCAATTAAAGAGAGCATTTAACTTCTTGTCCTATCTCCACGAGAAATTATTTAAAAATCCCTAACATATGTGCTGTTTTTACTTGTTGTAGTAGAGGAAAAACTAATTTTCTAATTTTCTTTTGAACATATGGTCTCATTAATTCACAACCTGGTAATGATTATTGTAAACAACGCTGGCTAAATAATTTTCCATTTGACATTTCTTTAGTTTAAATATAAATAAAAAGACTATCTTCTAAAACTTCATGCTAAACGACAAAGAATGAATGAAATTCTCTCTCTCTCTCTCTCTCTCTCTCTCTCTCTCTCTCTCTCTCTCTCTCTCTCTCTCTCTCTCTCTCTCTCATAAGTTAAGATTACTCCCATAATGTATTTACTTCTACTTATTGGTATGTTGTATCATTATTATTATAGTATTTTGAATAACACTACCTCTAATATGATATTAAGTAGTTTTTGTAATATATTTGAAATATTATTACTTTCATTATGTATTTACTTTAGCTTCTTAATATAATAATACATACAGTACAGTAGCACAGTTAACGGAGACAGAAACCAAGTCGTTATGGGAAAATGCATTCATTCCCTCATATTGTGACAAAAGTATACAATAAACAAAAAGATGCCCAGCATCACTGAACTAGTGAACTGAATTATCTTCGGGCCCTTTAAATAACAACTAGTCCAAAGTTACCAATATTTTCCGCCAGGATGTCGAACGGAAATGTTGCTCCCGTGAGTATAGGCCGTATGCAGTAGACGTACTTCTGATGGGAACCATTACAACGCGTCTTTTGTTCGTAGGTTTGTGTTTACGTTTAACATATGCATGTTCCCGCCCGTTAGGGACGTCACTGAGCGATCGAACGTTGGGGCCAACTCGTCACACCCAAAGCAGTTAAACATGTCGTATGTGCTGTTTATAGTTGTTATAGTACAAAAAAATCTAGCTTCCTTTTAAATAAATATTTGGTCTCAATTCACAAGCTATAACTATTGTCAACAATTTTGGCTAGATGATTTTCAGTTGTACATTTCTTTAACGTTTAAATATAACTCAATAACCTTAGAGAAAAAGGACAGCGATATAATCTGTCTTTACTATCAAAGAGTTGATGTTTTCTTATTATCTATTAAAGAACTTAATCTCTTCGCACATGCATGTTAAAACCATTAAATGACTAAAGTGAGGTGGAAGAGCAAGGTTGAACTACAGTATAATCTGTCTTTACTGTAAATGACCTTAAGCTTATCTGATTACTTTGTCAAAGAATTGTGAAATTGCGTAGGATCTTTTGATAACCGCTCCCTCTTTTAGAGACATGCTAATCCGCTCATTATTAACCAATGTAAAAGAATTATCAGCCATAAAGGGCAAGAAAGCCTATCTGTACGAAATAATACCATTTAATTACACAGGAGACAGCGACTCTTCATCAATGGCCAGTGTTGAGCCCAACCTTAGTTTTAATTTGAACGAACATCTGAGGATTGCCAATCTCCGGAAATATACTTGAGATTCATTCCATAAGTTTTTATCATTATTTGCATTAAGTATCTACTTCTTTTACTTATTTGTATGTTATCTTAATCAGGTATTTTAAGAATCATTACCTCTCATATGATATTGACTAGTTTTTATAATACATTTGAAATGTCTAATTTCGTGTTGTGTTATTATTACTTTCATTATATATTTACTTTAACTCCTTAATATAATAATGCATACAGTAGCAGAGACAACAGAGACAGAAACCAAGTCTTTACGGGAAAATACACGATATTAGGACAAAAGTATACAATATAGATGCTTGGTCACTGAACTAGTGAACTGAGTTATCTTTGGGCCCTTTAAATACCAACTGGTCCGAAGTTTCCAATATTTTCCTCTAGGATGTCGATCAGATATGTTGCCCGAATTTACCCGGTCAAACTTACCACAATTAAAGACTTATCCACCATAAACGTACCATGTTTATGCCTGACCTACAAGCTACCGTCAGCAGGCCGTCAAACCCACCAAATTTGTGCACTCGCTTATGTACTGGCTTGAGGCCCGACCGTGATTTGCATCCAATCGGATACCGGATGATACATGAGACAGACAGTCAAAAGGGCGTAGCACCCCACGCCAGACGTACCAACACTCCCCGTTTTACTTTGCAAGCCCTGAAGTTTGACGTGTTTGATTGCTAACTACCATTAAATTGTGACGGGCCGAGAGAAGGTTGTGACTCAAAGACAGTATGAAAGCAACTGGGTGAGTTTATTATAGAACACTCTCCTTTATATACAAAAGCTCAAAGTGACAAGAAATTTCATGTTCGAAAAACAGACACTGTTACAGATGAAAAAAGCAGACATGTTTATTCTGGTTCTTTTTAGTGGGAAGAGCGAAGATACAAGCATAATATATACACAAAATGAACTATGTCCGATTGTGTGACACACGGTTGGTACATGGCTCCCCTCCTAAAAATGACATACTGTACATGTTAAATAGGGAGCCCTGATCTAGAGAGGCGAACTGTAGGCGGGTCATCTGGCAGTCTTCTTTGCCACGAATGTTTAGTAGGAATGCTTTCGGACTGCGTCGTATCACAAGGAAAGGGCCCGTGTAAGGGCGTGTTAGCGGTGGCTTACTAGCGTCGTTGCGCAGGAAGACGTGCGTTGCAGAGTGCAAGTCTGTTGGTATGTGATGCTTCGCTGGGGGCTTGTAAGTCTGGCGGCATGGAGTGAATTTTCCCACGACGTGCCGTATGCGCTGGAGATCGTCGGAGGAGGTTGTAGAAGGAAAAAAATTCGGCAGGGACGACCAACGGATCGCCATACACCATTTCAGCTGCAGAGACGTCGAGGGCGTCTTTAGGAGTGGTCCTTAGTCCAAGGAGGACCCAGGGAAGCTAAGTAAACCAGTTGGAATCCTTGCAGCGGGACATCAAAGCTGCTTTGAGGGTGCGATGAAAACGTTCAACCATTCCATAGGCAGCTGGGTTGTAGGCCATTGTCTGATGTAGGGCGATGCCCAGGAGATTCGCTAATGATATCCACAATTGAGAGGTGAAAGTGGTACCCCTGTTAGAAGTAATATGCTCAGGGATACCGAATCTTGCAATCCATCCTGAGAGTAAGGGAGATGTACATGAGGCAGACGATACAGTTTCCATGGGAATGGCTTCAGGCCAACGAGAGGAGCGGTCGATGACGGTAAACAGGTAATGATGTCCTTGTGATGTGGGTAGGGGGCCTACAACGTCGACGTGAATGTGTGCGAAACGATGCTGAGGTTGAGGAAAGGTGCCCACTCCTGAATCCGTGTGTCTATGTACTTTGGAAGTTTGGCAAGAAGTACAGGCGCGGACCCAATCCTTAGCATCCTTAGAAATGCCATGCCAAATGAACTTCGCCTTCAGCAGCTGTGCAGTAGAACGGCACGAGGGATGTGAAAGGCCGTGAATGAAATCAAACACCTGCCGGCGCATGGGAGCAGGAATCCAAGGTCGCGGTCAACCAGAACTGACGTCACAGAGGAGGGTGGTGTTGGAGTCTTCGAGGGGGAAGTCTTCCAAACGGAGGGACGTGCAAGATGTCTTACATGCTTGATACTCTGGATCCTGTGGTTGGGCTTCAGCCAGGGCGTTGTAATCCAATCCCAGTTGAATGGCAGCTAACGTGTTTCTTGACAGGGCATTGGCATTTTCATTTTCCCAGGGACATATTGAAGGGTGCAATTGTATTCAGCCATGGCGGAGAGATGTCGGCGTTGCCGGCCGGACCAGGCGTCAGACTGTCGAGTGAAGGCGTGCACCAGAGGCATGTGGTCTGTGCGAATGATGAAGGGTGTACCTTCTAAGAAATGGCGAAAGTGACGGACAGCCAAGTGCACCGCCAGCATTTCTCGATCGAAGGTAGAATAACCCGATTCTGCCTTGGACAGTTTTCTGCTGAAGAAGGCCAATGGGCGGGGCGAGCCGTTGACTACCTGTTTGAGTACTGCACCAATAGCAACGTCGCTGGCATCGGTGGAGAGAAGGAGAGGGGCATGTGGGATAGGTAAAGTGAGAGCCGCAGCAGTTGATTGGGCCTTCTTTGCATTGCAGAAGGCAGCTTCTTGAAGGGTACAAAATCCTCTTATGGGAGCAAGATACGTGAATGTGTGATCCCAGCATCACTCATGCACATGCTTGAGCCCCGATTGTGATTTGCATCCAATCGGATACCGGACGATATGTGCGCTACCGCCAACCCCAAACCCCCCCCCATCCCTCCAAAAAAAGAAAGTGGCGCCACACGTCACACAGAACTCCCCCTCTCCACTTCTTACTTCGCATGCCCTACAGTTTGACGAGTTTGGTTGCCACTACCATTAAATCCTCTTACATGAAAAAACGGGAGCAAGATACATGAATGTGTGATTCCAGCATAAAGGTAAAGGTGTCTGGTTTCAAATCCAGTTGCATCAGAATAGATGCTTACCAGAACGTCAACCAGGCAAGCCCAGACTCCCACTGTGGTGCCGAATCACAACAGTGACCTCTCCAGTAAACAACTTACACTCACAGTCCCGGGCTTGGACTGATTTGCTGCCATGCGAACGCTAGGCGAAAATGTTACCAATGTACTAGCAAACTATTTCATTACTGTTATCTACTATTTTTAGTGTTAAAAGGTACCGCTTCTTCAGTAGAATTTACTTCACAAAAGACATTTTTAATGTTTCGAATTATTCTAATTTCAACAGAAATGCATTTCATCAGAAGTCGGAATATATATTTTATCTTTCTGGTTATGAGTTAAATTCATTCATGTTTACCACTCAAAATACAGTATAAGAGTAATTCGGGTAGGCCCGGGACAGTGATCAGGCTCCAAAGTGCCTTGTAATTTTTCTTCTTTTCTTATAGCAACGTTTTGAGCAAAATTCTTTAATTGATTCTAGCTGGGAAGTAGATTGGAGAACATGTCGTCAGGGTTGTAGCTACAAAGAAAAAAGTTGCTAGTCCTCACAGACTGTTGAATTCTCACTGGTAAGTCGTACTGCAAGTATCGAGTTGGGTCAGTGTTCGAAGACCATCGTCACGTCGGCCGGAATCAACTGTATGTTGCAGAGCTTCATCTCCATGATTGGTCAAACAAGTCACCAAATCAGACATTCTATATGCTTATTTCTAGTTACAGGGGCAGACTGTGTCACGTATCCCGCTGGTGGGCAGGAGAAACTTTTCCAGAGTATTTTTCAGGGTAGGGTTTTTCCTATCTGATAAGGAGAGCCTCGGTGATCTAAATTCACTTGTTGTCAAGACGACTGCTGACGATTTTGGTTTTATTGATGAGGTTTTCTCTGGTGACATAGCGCCCCACTGGACGAGACAAGCCAAGTTTTGACAGACACAAGATCATCATATTGACGTGGCTGCTGGTGCATCTACAAACGAGGCATGTGTACCGTTATACAAAAAGGTAAAGGTTCTGATGAATAAGGGTTAATCTAACAAGAATGTCAGCTTCTCTCACCAAAGCCCCATCCAAAAGAACAATGAATGAAGGTAGCTTGCTATGAACTATTGGAGTTTCCAAATCCCTAGGGTCAGGACTGCGGACACGAATCTTCATATCAAAGTGATTTTTGACAACAGTATGGGCACCATACTTTCAAAATAATAATCAAACTGCATTCCTGGAAAACAAAAATAATACGAGTAATAATTACTCTTAAGGACAGAGTAAAATCTTAATACCCAAGTTCACATGAAATTAATTCGATATAAAAAAATCTTATTGAACCAGAGAACATGTTTTTCTTAATACAGTATGTAATGGGTACTGTGTTGGAAAATCGGTTTCACCGATATGTTCCTATTGTGTAACATTCAAAAAATCACCTTCGAAAATGACGACGGCAATCATGGTGCGAAAAAACAAAAAGAAAAATATTAATATCAAGGACAGCATCACATGCGGTTTAAATAACTGTTACAGCACGTACATTTGTGTTTTAGCATAAATCTTTCAGCAGTACTCGCAAATGTCCTAAGAAATAGACAAACTCTTGCATACACGTCAATTGGCTTTGGATACAATTAAGAAACAGAATCTGATTTTAAGTAATTCCCCTTACAACAACAGCAACCTCGTTCGGGTTGAGAAAATTCTCCTATGATACCTAATCGGAAAAGAAAATAAGAGTCGACTCTCCATAGTCGATGTGAATCACGAATGTTAGCAGCAACAATGTTAATGTTGTGACGGCAAGATTTCAAATCTGTAAACATTTCGAGGATTTCCTTCCAAGACGTGGCAGCGCCATGAACTGTGAAGGAAAACAAATTTAAAAGCGTCCAACTTCGGATTAAAAAAACAAATTCTAATCAACATCATTTATCTTACCTTATGCATAAGACTTGATATCAATCTCCCGAATAGCTAATGCTGTAACAAAGGAAAGAAAATGAGCTACCCTGTATACTTATTATAAATCATTTGGGTAACCAAGGCAACCAGGACGTAAACAACCTGAGAAGTCCCGTTACGATGCGTGTAAAAGACGAATTAATATCATCATATTGTGGTGCATGTGAGTAAGGCCATAAGATAGTTTAGCTCTAACGTTACAAGAATTATATATAGAATAAAAAATGACTCCCAACAACCAGACCGAAGCGCATGATCTATACATGAATGTTATAAAGCTAACATTTTTTTTAAACCAATCACATATCTTCCACAGGAGCCAAAATTAACAACCAGCAGCATAATAAAAGTATACAATCACCATATTCATTTGCTTTTCTCGGAGGGAGTCACACACCAAAGGAGAACTCATATTATTGATCCTAATGGGAATCTTATCAAGATTATATATATATATATATATATATATATATATATATATATATATATATATATATATATATATATATATATATATATATATATCTTGACAAAATATATACATTCCAACATATATGCCTATGTTTCCTATCGAGTGAAGGTGGCACCAGAATGCTTACACTCTTCCAGTAGTATAGTTTTATGAGGTCAGCGCATTAGTCAAACACTGGGCCCTTCTTTCACGACAGCAGACAGTGGCACCTATACTGTATGAATGCGCATGGAGAGAGCCCATGGAGATCCTTGGACCTAGCAGGTAGGAGATCGGTGCTGCAACAATCCGCAATGGCACCCAGGATGGCAAATACGTATTTACAGTGTGTGTGTGTGTGTATATATATATATATATATATATACACACACACACACACACACACACACATATATATATATATATATATATATATATATATATATATATATATATATATATATTGATATGAAAGATGTTTAGCTATTCGTGTTTTGTTCAAAAGGATTCCAGTGCACTGTAGGGCAATGGCGGTATAAATAGGCAATGGAGGAATAGAGGTTTAAGTACAATACATCAATAATGTTTAGTAGTCCGTAAAAATACATATAAAATATAAATTAATTAAAAACATGTATTTTAAAGTATTTACATGAAGATCATTCGATACTACTAAGAATTACAGCACATGCGGTAAAATTATAAGTACCAAGTGTAGACTGTATTTTGTATCACAATATTTTAATATAAAGTTCACTGAAGGAGAGAGTAAAACTAATAGGAATAATAAAATACATTACAAACATCAACAATATTCCTGAAAGAAAATCAGAAAACAAATAAAAATCCGAAAATCTCCCCCATAAATAACAATCCCTTGTTGCCAATTGGTCATAGCCTAAACTGCTATTTCTCATTTATTAAAAATTTGATACCTGGAAATCGAAGAATGCCCTGAAGCTTTACCATTGAACATTTCAAAACCATTTTTTTTTTCATGATGGAAACTAAACTCCAATTCAATAAGGAATATACTGCTTTCAATTTACTTTTTATCAACTGTCCATCTGATCCAAATATTTTCACTTCACTACCATGTATTCCGAGTTCACGAAATTAGTGGGTTCCCAAGTAACCCTATTACAACAATAGTATGGTTGATCAAACCATGGACATATTTGGGTGGTTAAAATTGACACATATCACTGGTTTTAGTATGCACAGATATGGTTTGTGATAGTCTTAGTTCTTGGGATTAAAGGAGAGAATCGAATCAATATAATAAAAAAATAAACCATATTCACTGGGGTCAGAGCACAGTTGAAACTGAAATAAACAAATAAAATTGGGTAAACAAAGAATCGACATTGATTTGATGATTTTTGAAGATAAAAATAGAAAATAAATGATCATAGAACAAAATTAAAGTTCACTCTTTTGTGATAGGGAGAAATCACAAAATAAAAATTTTTTTTACTTTAAAATGAAAGAGTATAGGGTAAAACTTGCATTCAGAGAAATAAAACAGCGAAGACAGCCGTAATATCAAAGTACAACCTCATATATAAAAACAATTTACAGAATAGTTATAAACAACTTAATCCAGACAATATTCTGACCTTTTAATTGTAAAAATAATGACAGATCGCACATTTACTTATGTAATACAGGGTAATATCCAGAAACTTATTTAGCTTACCTGTGAATATGCGATAGAAGCAATTCCATTAAGTTAAAGAGTCATTAAATACAAATGAAGGAGCACGAGCAATCTCTTGGAATGAATGAATGATTTGAAGTTCTCTGGCATCCTGACAAAAACGTTCAAGTTCAGGTAATGTGCATCGAATACAAGTTCCATAATTGCACTGGAATTGTAGGTCAAAGATTTTCGGCTTTACTGGGAGGGACGGTAAATTCGGTACTAAACCTTCCTTTGTTCTGTAGAGTTGCATAGTTCGTGCCCATGCTAACTGGTAATTAATTACACCGCTTTCAACCAAGTACCATAAGTGTAATTTTTATGAAATTATGATGGTACACCACCAAGTCGTTACATTTGAAGAAGAATGTAAGATGGAGAAACCACTAAGGAAGGCAATGGCCTATGGCTATTCTAATCAACGTAACCTATATGTGCTCATGGTATCGAAAACTTTTTTTAGATTGTCCCCATAATTTTGTCCATATAGGATAATGTAGATAGTCAAATATGACTCCCCTCAGAGTATTTAACTTACGGCTTTATCGTAACGGGGTGATATTTCGAGATTTCTTACCAAACACACACACAGAGAGAGAGAGAGAGAGAGAGAGAGAGAGAGAGAGAGAGAGAGAGAGATTTTGGATGTTTAAAAGACTTTAGTCCAACCGCATAGACTCCATTTGCTCTTGGGTAGAGCGATTCACTTCAAACATTTAAGTTCTTATGATCTAGTCGAAATTATTCTTGAACTCATTTACTACATAAGCTAGAAGTTTATTCCATATATTTGCTATTTTGAATGTAAATAAATTGCCACATTGAGTGGTGTTGTATCTTTTCAATTCCCATTTGTATCCGTTGCCTCTGGAATGATTTGTACTAAGCGTGAATAGATTGTTGTAATCTACATATGTTATTCTTTTAAGACTTTTGAATGCCTCTATCAACTGTCCCCTTAGTCGTCGAGTTTGTAGATCAAATAAGTTCAAACATTCCATCCTCTGTCTATATCCAAATTGCCTTAGAGTTGAAACTAATTTGATGGCTTTACCTTGTACTGCTTCTCTCTCTCTCTATTACTCTACCTCTTGTTTTTTTTTTTATCATTTTCAATGTACTGTATACGAAAGATTATGTTAATGTTGTAACTGTTCTTACAATACCCTATGTTAATTATTCATTTATTCTCATGTAGTTCATTTATTTCCTACTCACTGGGCTATATTTCCTTGTTGGAGCCATTGAGCTTATGCCATCCTGCTTTTCCAACTAGGGTTATAATAATAATAATAATAATAATAATAATAATAATAATAATAATCATTCACTTCAAGTAACGCAATGGCTACCTCGAAGTAAGGTCTATTTACACTCGACAGGTACGATCGTCGGTACTAACACAGCTATAGCAAGTCTTTGATTTCAGAATGTAACTTTATAGGGTCAGGGGATCTACAAGCGAGTTACTCGAGAAGACTATACAATATACAGTGACTAGTAGCTGACACGTTTATTTATTCACTTTGCAGAATGCAAAGATGACGTATTTAATACTAATATTCATATAGCAATATATCTATTCACGGGAGAAAAAAAAATCAGCTGATGATTCAAAGTTAAAGACTAATCTTCTTACAAAGATATGATAATATCAATACAAAAATATTTTAAGTAGTGTTGGGGTGCAAGTAAAAATTAAAAACTGTCATTTCCGGGTTGCAAGAAATTTTACAGCCACTGAATCTCGAAGTGGATAACAACGCAGAGAATAAAAGGAACATCCAGCACTGGTTCATAACAAAGCAACAAGGGTTTTACTGAAAACTTCATTAACTAGAGCCATTTCGTTCACAAAAAACCGGAGGTTTATAACTTATTCCACTGACATCCCACCCCACCTCAGAAACCCACATACGTACAAGAGGGATCCCCACCACCAGCGTCATCCCAGCCACAAAAGGAAAAGAAGAAAATAAATATTAAAATGGAATTTGTCCCAAGAGCTAAATTCTAATCTCAATATGCAAACCACCCTGTTGCCACACGGCACAATAACACAGCAGGAAAAGGTGGCTCGAAAGAAAACGCATTAAAAGAGAAGGGAGGAGGGAAGGAACGGAGATGGCAACATTAACAAGAGTACGAAGGGTACCAAAAGATATAAAAATAAAAACGGGAGTTACACGATGAATGAAAGTGATGGATGAATGGGCTATAAAAATGATTACTGACATGGAGGGAAAACGCACCAACGAACGTCAACGTCAAGATAAAAAAGATTTTTTTCAAAAATAAGAAAACGCCATAACGTGATTTGGGTAACTATTCCAGCTAGCGTTCATCGACCGTTTCTTCTCTGCCCTTCAACAATTACAATATTTCGCCCGAGACCTCCTTACACACTCTCCCAAAACTTCTCTCTCTGCAAATGGAGAGAGAGAGAGAGAGAGAGAGAGAGAGAGAGAGAGAGAGAGAGAGAGAGAGAGAGAGAGAGAGAGGGGGGGGGGGAAATAGCCAAGGTCCTAGCGCTTTAAATCATATGTTTCGACAAAG